>NW_013952429.1:2656468-2659866 GCF_001266775.1 Austrofundulus limnaeus | reverse complement strand
TGTGTGTATGTGTGTGTGTGTGTGTGTGCGTGCGTGCGTGCACGCGCGCGCCCTTCAAAGACTGCATGCGGATTTTCAGAGGGATGTTGGGCCCCTAAAAAAAAAAAAAAAGGAAGTCATTTGTTTCTGGAGTTTGTTTTCACACATGCAGTGTCTTTGTTGAATTTGCTTTTGTTTATTATTTTCTGGACGCACATTAGTTTTCAAAGTAAACACACACAACATTTTGCTTCTGGTTTTATTTGTGACTCCATGTTATTTTTACCTCCAGTGGTCATAAAAACAGAAGGCATACGTGAGAAACATAATTGCAAAATGTATATATCCTTCAAACAATAACTGCATAAACTAAACTTTAGACTTTAATGAAAATGTTTAACTTTTTTTGGTGTCAAAATGATGATTCTGAAACTGAGACCTCATGGGTTAAATTCATTTTTCTGTTTGCATCCTTCTCTGTCAGGGAATAGCTACTTCCTCCTGATTTACCCATCATTTACATGTTATTCTAATTAGTATCTCTGAGAATTCCCCTTCTGTTAATGTGTGACAGCAAGCTTCATAAAAACAGCTGTGAACCCACACAGAAGTTCAGCTCCCATAACTCAATTCAATCAGACCAAAAACCCAAATAGTAAAATGAAGGTATGTTTCCTTAAGACTTTTTAAAGCTACAGCACAAAATATACTTCATCCTCTATTAAGAAGCCAAACACAAATGTGGGACCTGCTTTTGTAACAAAGTGCTGACATTTTGATGTAAAATAATTTTCTATACAGAAAACAGTGAAATGGGTTAAGAAAAAAAAATGTCAACCAGGAATCATGGAAAGTCCAATTTTCTACCTTTTAAGCTTCAAATGACGATGACCCAAAGGGGATTGAAGGACCCGCTTAAAGGTGATTGAACTACACTGATTCATCGAAATCCTCTGCCTGTGTTGGTSGAATCTTTTTCTTTTTCTCTAAATCTTCCAACGTTTTGCTACCACCATTGGTTGCTGTGAGCTGTAAGGTTAAATCCTCCTGTGGCAGCGTGGTAGACACCCTGAGCGGGAGGCTAACAAGCTGAAGCTGATCTTGTTGGCTCGGCTAGGACTCCAAAGGCTGATAGGTATTAGGGTATTGGTGGGCTGCAGCCCTGGCTGATAAGTCAAAAGCTTGCAGAGTTTGGTGAGGGCTTGGATATTGACTCTTGATCAGCTTCAAGGAGATTCTGGCGAACCATCACAGGCCTGAGGTGGAGAAAACAGCACTTATGTTGACATAAACCAGTGATATTGTCAGGCTTTGGCAGGAATACCTCTCAGACCTTCTCAGTCCCATCAGTATCTTTAGTGGAGGAAGCTGAGTCGGGACTTGGGGGTTGGTACATCAAAAACCAGAGCATGTCTTTGAGAGTGGACATGGTCTGAAATGAGTTCCTCTTTGGAAATGTTTTGGTTGACACTCCTTTTCAGCACTGCATGGACGTTGGGGTCTTCTTTTGTTGTTTCAAGTAATCTTTAAATGGAAGTTCTTTATCCCTTCTATTGTTTCCACTTCCTGTTTGTTTTCTGACAGTTTGATGGTGGAAAAACTGCTTGGACTCGCCTCAGCTGACATTTGGCAACAACAGGTGTTGTAAAGTTTGCATGTTGCATAAATGCCTGGAAGCATTCACTTTTTACTTCAGACTCCTTTGCATGCTTAGAATCACAACCTGCCCGCCCCTAATCATGTTTTCTAATGTCTGAATGATCAAATGTTAAAGGAAACAATTTGGCGATAACGTGAGGGATTTTCTTGTTTTCTATTTCTAAGAAACAGCTAAGGGAATTGCTTTAAATGGAGTAAATCCATGATTTTTGTCAAGATTAAAACCCACAAACGAAAGGGTTAGAAGAGCAGAAACACAAGTGAGAAAAGCACAAAGCAGCTGAACTTGCTGAAGGTGTGGAAAACAAATGGAAGTGAACAGAACTTTAAATAAAATGCATYGTTCAGAGCTGGAACAGGAGAATTATATGAAAACAAACTAAAACAAAAGGATCAGACCAATTTGCTTCACGTGCAAATACGGTTTGTAAAATCTATGTGTTGGATTTCCATCTTTCTAAATCCTATCTCATTTTAACAAATAAAAAAAGTCTAAGCACAGTTAAGTAAGTCCTCTGTCCAAGTTCTGCTTTGTTAAAAGAAGAGACAAAACGTTATTTAGATTTTCTACTGAGATGCATCAGGACAAAAAAAGTTATTTCTCGTATTTGTTTTGTGGAGCTTTACAGTAAAACACAAAGAGAAGTTAATATTGAATACAGAAGTACAGAAGAAGAAGTTAAGTAAAAAAGATCAGCCTTCGAGGCAYAAAGACAACCAGATTTTTATTTGTTGTTTGACTTTTACATTATATTGTATAGCCTAAAAAGGCCATAAACAATCAGGTTAGGAACGATTTAAAGGGATGGTGGTTCAGATCTTTTGAAGTGGAGTTCTGCCTAAAGGTTATGAAGAGTTAATATCTTACCTGTTTTAAGTTTAACTCTGACGAGGTTGATGAGCTAACAGATAGTCTGAACAGGAAACAAAAACAAAGATCTGATGATGATGTCTCAGAATAAAAGGTTTAAAATTGTGACAGAGCAACAAGGTTTCAAACACGACAGTGATTGCATGTTTYTGTGTTTAAATCCTGTAAAGCAAAAGACAATATGGAGATCTGTATTGTCTGATGAAACTAAATTCTACCCCCATTACAGATGTCAGTCCTAAAAACACAGTTTTATGAATGATGGCTGGATGAAGCAGGTGATGGGTGAACATATGGAGGGTCTCAGTCATGTGAGTGTTGCTCCGGTCTGCAAGCTGAAGGAGCTGAGAGTGAAAACCCAAAGGCTCTTGTTCAGTCAGCAGTGCTGTGCCTCCACCACCTGGTAAACAGACAGGAGCACAGCCTGCAGGCAGAACCGCGGATCACTTCCTTCTACCAACACAAGATGGCGCTGTTATTTTTACATGCAACAGGTCTGAAAAYCCTGCTCTGCCAGGGAAGTTTCAGCAACAATTATTATTAAAAAAAAAAAGAACACTGAAGTGGATTTATATCTCAGCTGACTCAGATCTGTAAAAGGTTTTCACCTTTTCACAACCTGTTTAAAATTTTTTAGCAACCATTTAATTTGTTAGATGGTTTATTTTTATTTATTTATTTGACCTTTATTAAGTTGAGAACACATTCTCAGTGGCTGCTACAACGTTTTTGCCCCCGTTAGTAAAATATCTTAKAACCACTGAATGGATTTTAATACAACGTGCACAAAGTAAAAATTTGGGGAACATCTACAACTGATTAACCTAAAGGTGATTGATGTAGCCAAATTATATATATACAGTATATATATATACAGTATATATATAAT
>NW_013952429.1:2653261-2655638 GCF_001266775.1 Austrofundulus limnaeus | reverse complement strand
CCTGGTTGTAACTCTGCTCAGCGCCCCTTTCAATTAGCACCGTCTTAAAAAACTATAATGAACTATTACAGTAAAATTAACTACTCTACCCATAAAACACCACCCCCCCCCCTGCAATGCAGCATTCGCTCCCACCCTCTCTCTCATTTGATTGAAGTTGCACCGGGGTGGAGGTGTCAGCCTCGCTGCGAAGCAGGAGGAATGGAGAGCGGAAAAAGCTCAAAACTTAATTCTACCGGCGGCTATTTAATATTATTTATTGTTTTTTTAATCGTCCTACAGACTCTGACATGTTAGATAATTTTGAAAATGAGGTTTTGAAAAAAATCCGTAAGACTTGAAAAAATCTGTGAAAATGCCCTTTACGTCCTGCAAAATGACGTAAAATCCTTATAATTTACGGACAATCCGCAATCTGTACAAGTTGACATGCATGTTATTATAAGTTTACCATAGTACCTTTCACTGTCAAACTTATTTTAGGGGTTTAAATTGGGGTGGGTGGGACATAGTTGGGGTGGGGGGGTTGCCCTTCAACTTGCCTAGGGCACCGAAATGGCTAGGGCCAGCACTGCAAACCCAACACATATTCCGAGCGTCACTTCTCGCAATATGGCACGAGACTGCACACAACTTTTTTGTTTTTCTTAACATAACTTTAGTCTAAATCTCTGACATGAAAGATTGCGGGCGATRGGCTTTCCTTCAAGTAATGCCTTTAATTAACTTGTCTGTTTTGAACAGCAGCCAAACTGATGAGGATGTGATTGTCCCACCTGGTGTCTCAACACCCCCCCACTACCACCACTCAAGCTCCTCCACACACGCACAAACACACAGAGAGACGCGCGCACGCACAGCCGGGATGAGCTGAACTCATGCAACGCCAGGCAACATCCGAGAGTTAAAAGAAAGAGCAGCAGGGGGAGAGAGAGGGTTTGTTTTTTTTTTTTAAAGAGCGGCAGGAGGAGTGGGACTTGCTTTAAGGACACCCTGAAGTCCACCAGCTCCTGGTTTTTAACACATCTGAACGCACGAGACTGGAAGAAGCGAAGAGAAGCGGAGGAGCCTCAGATCATCTCCCATCCTCACACCCTTTTTCACTTATTTTCAGGTAAGTTGAAGCTTTATTAATAAAAACAGACTTAATTGTAGAAAGTTCACATGATTTCCATCACCCCCACCTCCTCCATCCAGCAGGAGACACTTTAGGACCCCCACCGGACCCATGATGAGGGCTGTGGATGTGCTTCTTCTCGCCGCCTCCGTGTGGCTCCGGAGCGCGCTCGGCGGCTACGGGGTGAGTCTGTTCGCGGCGCAGACCTCCCCTCCGGACCCCTGCTACGATGAGCCCGGCACCCCGCGCCGCTGCATCCCGGACTTCGTGAACGCCGCCTTCGGGAAGGAGGTGAGGGCGTCCAGCACGTGCGGCCACAAAACCCCGAGCCGCTTCTGCGTCCTGAGCTCCGCGGACAAGGGCGCCGAGCGCACCAGGACCTGTCACACCTGCGACGCGTCCGACCCCAGGAAGTACCACCCGCCCGCCTACCTGACGGACCTGAACAACCCGCACAATCTGACCTGCTGGCAGTCCGAGAACTTCGTCCAGTTCCCGCAGAACGTCACGCTGACCCTGTCCCTGGGCAAGAAGTTCGAGGTGACCTACGTGAGCCTGCAGTTCTGCTCCCCGAGACCCGAGTCCATGGTCATCTACAAGTCCATGGACTACGGGAAGACCTGGGTGCCCTTCCAGTTCTACTCGACCCAGTGCAGGAAGATGTACAACAAACCGAACCGGGCCGTGATCACGAAGCAGAACGAGCAGGAGGCCGTGTGCACGGACTCCCACACCGACATGCACCCGCTGAGCGGCGGYCTCATCGCCTTCAGCACGCTGGACGGCCGACCGTCCGCGCACGACTTCGACAACTCGCCGGTGCTGCAGGACTGGGTCACCGCCACCGACATCAAGGTGGTCTTCGGCCGCCTGCACACGTTCGGCGACGAGAACGAGGACGACTCGGAGCCGGCGCGGGACTCCTACTTCTACTCCGTGTCGGACCTGCAGGTCGGCGGGAGGTGCAAGTGCAACGGGCACGCGAGCCGCTGCGTGAAGGACCGCGAGGGCAGCCTGGTGTGCGACTGTAAACACAACACGGCGGGGCCCGAGTGCGACAGGTGCAAGCCCTTCCACTACGACCGGCCGTGGCAGAGAGCCACGGCYCGCGAGGCCAACGAGTGCGTGGGTAAGTCCGGGTCCGCTCCGGTCCGGTTCGGTTCGGCGTTCACTGATATGGTGCAGGTTTATTTTCTCATGGTAGGCCTGTTGGTAAATTCAGACAAGACTATCAAAATTCATTTTTTAAAAGATAATAAT
>NW_013952429.1:2643223-2652941 GCF_001266775.1 Austrofundulus limnaeus | reverse complement strand
GGACACATCTTTGAAGATTATTTTGAACCCTTTAAATAATTCTGTTGGCTAATAGTTATTTTTATTGCTCTGGAACAACACTGAACACCCCTAATTAGCTGAGAAACCCCCCCCCCTTTCCCCCCAAAAATGATTATTTCTTGAGCGACAGTTGTCAGTGTAAATGGGCCTAGATAAAAATAAACTTTAATTCTATATTTTTAAATATATTAGTGTCTGAATTACATGTCAAATAAAGCATCTAATTAAACAAATTAATGTAGTTTAAAAAATCAATTAAACTTTCATCTTATGGGAGGCTGTGTGTGTGTGTAGACTTATACTCAGACATTTAAATAAATTATTAGAACAATAAAAACAAGTTTGAAATTAAAATACTACACTAAAACCACAACTTTATTTCCTTGGTTGRCAGGTGCAGTGAGATAAAGGTCGCACTCTGTGTTTCCACACCTTCATCAGTGCAGAATGCTGCAGACACCTCTCACTGGTTATTATTGTTATAGTATTGAATGTGGATATACTGTTTAATTATCTGAGCTGCATCAGGATGCAGCTGTGAGGAAAAAACAATTCTCATGTCATTTTCATCCATTTTAGCTGAAAAACATGACCGGTTTGACTTGTTACAGCTAAAGATGGGTCTGCAGCAAAAGAACTGGACTTTAAAAACACCCCAGCTTTGACTGAAGATGTTAATATTTTAATTTATTATTTATTATTTATCTATTTTAGAGATGGATTTTGTACAGTGTTTTTGACATTAAGCCAAACGAAGCGAATCAAATAATATCAGTTGAAAAGCGTAGATATATTAAGAAATATTAAGATTTTCTATTATTTAATAGAAAAGTCGTGATTAAATTATTTCTTGTTTTAATTTAGAGGGTTTCTTAGTACAGTTTGCATCTATGCAACAATTCTTTGAAGTCATTATGATGAAAAACAAAACAAACTTAAATAAGTCTAAACTTTAATGACTGCAGCTTGTGATTATGTTTCACCACAGGGAAGAGTTTTATTTCCAACAAAACAGGTAAAAAATGTCCTCTGTGATGTTAAATCCGTGAGCAGCACCAGCTGAGTGAAAGTTTCTGCAGATTTATTTCTCCTTCAGAATTATGTAAGCTTGTTTTCAAAGATTCTAAGAAACGAGGATTAAAATTCTGCATTTGAGATTCAAGGTAAAAACGAGGCAGGAGCRTCAGACTGGTGACTGGAGTGAGAAGTTATGTTGGAAAAGCTGTCACGTTTAGAAAACCTGCTGCTTTTTATTTTCATGAAAACTGGAACGTTCTCAACACTGTTTTTGCTCTCAGTTTATTTCACTTGAACATTGGGAAACTGTAGTTTCTGTAATCTGATATTTGATGAGTTGCGCAGCGAAAACAAAACGAAAAGGAGCAGAAAGGTGTTTGATGACAGACATGGGGGTCTAAAGGCTCAGTGGGACTCCTGCAATCACTGAAAGACAAACTCAGCTTTTATTTTTTCCTGTTCAGCCTGCAGCTCCGCTGGAGAAAACAGCTTCATGTTGTTTGACAGCTGCAGGACACGTCCACCTCTTCTGTTAGCGAGGGTCGTCTGTTCCTGAAGCAGAACCTGCAGAAACATTAACAAAAGACAGTTTATTAAAACACAAACATGACTCAGCGAGTTAAAAAAAAGGAGGCTTTTAATGCATTTGAAGCTCCAGCCTGCATGTCCTAAAATATGAGCTGGGAAATTATTTTAAACACCAACAAAACTGCCCTACACTATCTTGATTATTTATTTTATTACAGCATTTAGGAAGAACTAGCAAAAAAATTGACTAAATTAGTCAAATATTAGACAATAAATGCTTGGATATTTGGAGTTTTTGTATCTTTTAGTATACTAGAGGCTAAAAAAAAGAAAAAATACTATTTTATTTGCTTAAAATGAAATTACATCATAATATGCATTTTATGTGACTATCAATAGTCACATTTTCTGTAGAGAAAACATAAGATGTGTGCATATGGTCTTCTATTGAAGAGAAGAAGAAATTTGAATTAAGGAAAGTGAATAATGTTGCATAAGAAGAAGAGTTTATTCTGTTCTCTGTCATCTGAGGTTTTTTTAGTTGGTTGTGCAACAACTGAAGCTGATACTAGCTCATTAACTGTTTCAAATTTACAAAAAAATCACAAAAAACAACAATAAGTAAATAAATAAATAAATAAACACTTTTAAAGATGCCGGTTGGTCTCTGCTTTAATGCACTTTACTGATTAACTCCGTCAGGATGTCCGAGGTGCTCTTCGGTGAGCATCTCCATCCATTTGGCTTATTGACTCCCTGCAGTAAAAGCAAAAAGCTTCTGATGTGATGAGTTAACCAACCAGAAAGCTTCRGCGTGTCAGAGTCCAGTTTTAGTCTCACCTCAGAGGTGTTGGCTGTTGTTGCAGCAAAAATCTGAAAAAAAAAAGGCAGATTTTGTTGGTGTTTGTTTAAGTAAAAGATGCTGAGAAACGTTGCAGCAGAGAAATGTTTTTATGGCTTTTTGGTTAGTTTCATGTGCAGAAAGGAGGACGACCTTTTTTAACACTTGACCTAAACTTTTGTTAGCATGATGATATTTAAATCTATTTTCATTATATTAGTATCTGTTGAACATATCCTGTCTGTTTGTGGTGGGTCTGCATGAGATTAATAATGATGCAGCAGCAATAATAGCATCGAATATCACACCAACAATTCCAGCTGCAATATAAATGTGCTGTTGTGTTTAATAAAAAGGAAATGCCACCTTCATGGTTATATTCGAATTAGACTAGCACACAAATAAATCATGCATCTTACAGGGGTGTCAGTGCATGCTTCAGCTCAGGTTTTGACCCATGTTCTGGTTCATTTCTACCTCTAGGTAGGGTCAATGGTGAACATTCAGTTTCTTTAGCCAGTAGKTATGGATCATATCAGGCCCTGCAGTCCAGCTCCTCCTATCTGAGACTCTCCCATATTCTTCTTCAGTGATGCTCAGTGTGAGCTGTCGGTGGATCTGCTCCCATGTTGTTGCCCTGCCAGTGAGAGGCGCAGGTTGCAGATCCCTGAGCTAAGATGATGTTAAACAGCGTCGTGCACAACAAGTGCAGCGTCACATTTGTTTAAAGGAGCTGAAGAGCAGAGATGTTGCACAGAGCCTTCCTCGGATGTTTTCCTGCTGTTTTTGTTTGTTCGGAGCCGTTGCTGCTGRAGCTCTGGTTGAAGTTTAAACAGCTCACCGTCGCGCTCCTTTATGAACCGGCATCCTTCAAAGGTGGCGACAGGCTGCATCATTAGACTCGCTCACAGCAAACAAGACTGAGGATAAACCGACTAAAGTAGCTGTGCACTTTGCACCGTCTCACTGACCTCACCTTTGCCACTTTACTCTCTCTCTCTCACACACACACACACACACACACACATGCACAACCACACATTTCAGATTTTCACTTCAGTTGTGGGGGTTGGCTTCCTTTCCACTTCAAGAACCTGTTTCCATGAGCTCTTATCAGTGTTTATGACTGGTTTTGTAAACGGACGCAGAAATAAGTTGCACATGGTCCACACGGCCAGCTCAGCCTTCTGTTTTAGATTCAGAGTCCTGCTGTATCTCTCAAACGGACAGGAACACGGTCACAGAGCCAGCTCTTACTGTAAGCAGTGCTGGCGGCGTGCTACATCAAGTGCTGGAATGAAACACTAAAAAAGGCAGCCAGCGGAGGCACACACGGTGTAATCATGAAAAACCTGCAGCGCAGCTCTGAATTGCTCACACGTGTCTGGCTGACAACTTGGAGGTGTGTTGGTAAAGATCAGAGTTTCCACAGAGCCAGAGTCCCTCAGCTGCATGAACTGGGGATCCAGTGAGCACAAAACGAACATCTCTGACAAGATCCGCTGACAAATCTCAGAGAATGACATCCTGTAAGCGTTTTTGTCAGAAAATGTCTGGGCTTCAGAAAAATTTGTAAAAACACTGAAAATAGAAGCTTCTCCCCAGAGATACAGCGCCAGTCCTGCTGAATCCACAGTAGCTGCCACAGGAAGTGCTACAAAGATTCATTGTAAGAACCCAGTGTGTCCCAAATCAGGGGCTGTAGCCTACCTAGACTGCTGCCCACCTCATAACCTACGCCAGGGCTATTCAACTAAACTGCTCCAGGGGCCACGGTTAATGCAGACCAACAGATAAGGGGCCGAACATCCAGCAATTAGTTATTATGTAAATAAACCAAAGATCTGTTACCTTTGAAATAGTCTATTTTGCTGCATTTAATCATGAATATAACATACAGAACCCTACGTAATAAATCTAGTGATAATAAAACAATATCAAAAACAAAAATAACACATCATACCTCTTATTTAACACAAATGATATTTTGACATCTCTGACTTGCCAACTTTTTTAAACCAATTTTATTTTCACTTTCATAGTTTTATCTTCAACTGCTTAGTTTTAACTGTCGTGATTATGCTTAGAAATAGTTTTTACCAGCTTCTAGCCAAGATTCTAACTAAAATGTCTAACTAAAAGAAGTAATTAAAGTAGAAAATTGGGGGTCTGGGCTTAAGAGATGAATGAACCAGTTGGCGGGCCGCATTTTGGTCACTCGCGGGCTGGATGTGGCCCGTGGGCTGCCAGTTGAATAGCCCTGGCCTACGCAGTCTATGTAGGCCACATAAAATGGCTGTGAAATGAGATGGTGTAGTCTTTGGATGGTGTATTTGCGTGACTACTACCCCATTATCAGACTGATAAATAATAACAATAAAGGTAATTTATGTTTAGCTCTAGTATTAGTACTTGTAATTGCATTTTATTTAACATCTTATTAAATTTCATCAGCTGAATCAGCTAAATCGCTAAAAATACATTCAAAAACAAATAGTTTAGATGAATTCTCAAACAAGGTCGACTTCATAAAAAAAGGCTGTCTTTGTTTTTCTGTTTAGTTTGCTGACGACACAATGCATTCTGGGACATCCTCAGCAGTGAAGGGTCACCTTTCATTTTCAGGGTTTTGTCATGAGAAGGAGCCAATGAATTGGGACAGCCTTYGGCGCGGGGCGGTGATGTAATGCAGCTTTCCAAGGACACAGCCCCTGAACTGAGACACAGCAAATAAAGCTTGAAATTAAAAATATTATTTTGTTATAAAATCCTGTTGTAACTTGCTGCTGATGCCGCTATTTGCACTTGCAATGAAGAACTTCTGTGTAAATAACCATTTTACTTCTGATTGACAGCAGCCTTTTTTTTTTCCTTTTTTGTTCATGATCTGCATGATGCTGGAGATTGGGGTTGTTGTTAGGAGAACAGCAGTCCACTATGGTTTGGGTCCCTCTCAGCTGTCAGTCCTGCTGGACTTGTTCTAATAGCCATCTAAAACAAGTGAGACATATTCATAGAACCCCACTTTAAAATGATCTATTCCTTTAAACTGCCTCTCTTGAGTCAAACCAAACACCAGGAGTGAGATCTTTCCCACTCGCAGTCATTTTCCCTCAAATGGAAGCTCTAGCTGTGACAAATAATGTCGGTCCTCTTGAGCCTGTCAGAGGATGGGAGATCTTGAAGCTATTACCGTCAGAGTTTGGCAGCAGCTCTTCTGGGCTGGAATCTTGGAGCTTGTTGTTGCTTGTCATGCAGCCTGTTCAAGAAGCCGTTCAGTTTGGACTGAATTCCACTTTTGTTCAGATAATAAATTCTGACACGCCTTTTGAAAGGGGGTAGAGTTAGTTTATACATATATATACTGTATTTATAAATGTGTGTGAAAAAAGCTTTGATAGAACATGTGTGTTTGTGTTGGAAGAGAATTACAGGAGAGGCTGTYACTGTACATGTATGCCCATGACTAAGTATTTTCTATATTTCCTGCATCATGTCAAGAATTAGATAWTTTTTTTCCCACTCTGTTTTCGACGCAGCTCAGGTTGCACCGCTCAAGGTGATGGAATGCGTTCGGTTGTCAAAAAGGGCAAAACTCCACAGTGAAGGTTCCCAGCTTGTGGATCTGTTGTTCAGCTCAGTGTCCTGTGGGGCAAAGCGAGCCGTTCTGCGGCTGTGGTTTTGTTTCATTGCTTTGGCTACGGCACATAATTAAACACAGACCCTGCTTGCAAGCGCGAGCCGACGCTTCGAGCCGGCGTCTGTGTGCGCGCAGGCCCCTCCGCTCGCATCACAAACGTGGCCTCAGTCTTGTTTAGCAGTTTGGTAGGAAGCCATATTGCCTGTGAAGGAAAGTGGTATTGCGTTACGCTTTTGGCTTCTGGCCTGCGCTCACTTCCTCTTGTCACCCTCATGGCAGCTCCAACTTACCATGACTGCTTTATTACAAACTCCAAGCATGTCTGAAACTTGGTCGCCATCATTATCATCATTATGAACGTGCACACACTTCTGCAGCTCGTTTTAATGCTTTCAGTTTGTCAAGAGAGGACGAA
Source organism: Austrofundulus limnaeus (assembly GCF_001266775.1). Classification (NCBI taxonomy): domain Eukaryota; kingdom Metazoa; phylum Chordata; class Actinopteri; order Cyprinodontiformes; family Rivulidae; genus Austrofundulus; species Austrofundulus limnaeus. The sequence continues at coordinate 2,646,479 of NW_013952429.1, read as the reverse complement.
GAGTTTTAGCCATTGGCAAAATGTTTTTGAAGGATTTTTTTTAATAGCAATGAAAACTTAAGCTAGATTTTATTTTGGAAGCCATCTGTGCAGAGAGGCAGTTCATGGCTGGTCAACTTAGATGCAGATTCTGGGCTGAAGGAAATGTTGAAGGTGTTTGTTTCAGGAGGAAAAAGGTCATGCTAATGGTTAATATGTGGTCCTTGCTGCTGATAGTTGACTGTTTAATGGCTTTAACTTGTTGCTGAATTAGTTCTTGCTTGTGTTGCTGTTGGTAGAGAATTTTGGACCCAACGATACAGACAAACATGTCGATCTTGAAAAATAAACTTTTTTTTATTAATCAACAAAAGAAAAAGCTGATGTGGCAACAACACTTTAAAAAAATCGAAGGATTCACAGAGAAAACAAAGCCACCAATAATCCCAAGTTGGTGAATAGTGAGACAGAATAAATAGATCAGAGGTAAATGGAAAGTGGAGGCACCTGGGTGATTACTGACTGCGAACATGTGAGAGAGGTGGGCTAAAAAAGAAAAAACACTAAGGAGGCTGAACAGATGATGCTGAATTCCAGTTGCAAAAAATCGTGAAGTCGTTCTGACGTCACTTCTCTGACAGTGTTTGGCTTGTTTGAACATTGAAAAAAGATGAACGCTCGCCACAAAGCTTTTATAGTTCTTACTMCGATGAAGTATAAAAGTTACTAAACAAAACTTGAAGAACGTTTCAGAGGAGGATGAACGTCTCACAAGGTGTTATTGTTGTAGCCGTTATACTTTGAGCAAGAAATGGCTTATTTTTGTGAGCTACTGTATGTGGCATTAAAAAGAGTAAAAGTAAGAGTTTKGCTCATTGTTGATGCGAGGAGCAGCCATCTTGAAATGATGAAGTCAAGCGAGGTCAGTCGTGTTGCACCCACTTCCTGACCTGAAATTAGGACATCAGCGGTTGGTCCAGTTGAAATTTCCGACTTGGAAGTCTGCAATTCCGACAGAGTCCAGCTAGAATGCAGCATTAGAACAGATAGAGAGAAGTAAGAGAAACTACGCAGGAAATGTTACAGGGAGAAGACAGAATAATACCAAAACAAACCTAACGGTAAAGTCYAAAAACATAAAAACACAGATTAGACTAAACAGAGAGGGAAGAAGTGACACAACAGAAGGACTGATCAGGTATAAACAAGAATTTCTCAAGATACAGAAACAAAACTTGATTTAAAACACAAAGAATTATCAAACAATAACTGAAATACACATATCATGACAGTGTTTATTTGTGCCTGTTATCACAAAGCATATTTGTTCCTGAATGTGTGTGTGTGTGTGTGTGTGTGTGTGTGTGTGTGTGTGTGTGTGTGCGCCAGTGAGTGTTTATGCAAACAGTAATTTTATCCAGGATGTGAGCAGCTTTTCAGCGCCTGCTGACGTGTTGGTTAATGAATTAATTGGTGACTTGATGCCGTAGTGAAAGCTCATAGGATATCTGTGTGTTGTGGGTTTGGCATGAAATGCAGTTTAATGAAGTGTGTATGTGAGAAAGAGTGAGAGTGGGGGGGGAGAGGGTGTTTCTGGGCCATGGAAAGGGTTAGTTCAGGGAAACCAAATGATTCAGGGTAATTAAAACCCACAGCAGACAAAATGAGCTTGTGTTCACACATTAAACAAAAGAGGCTCCAGTGCACGGCTCATCACACCATGCCTGTCCCTCCGATGGATTGTGATTTACAACACTGAATAGATGCAGGAACACAGAGGAGACAGAGGCTAATCAGGCAAGACATCGTCTGCTCTTTTTATCCCAGCACAGTTTTACCCATCACTTCTCTAAATGCAACATTCAGAGTAACACTTTGGGTGCTTYATAGCAAAGTTCTGGAAAAATCAAAGCTGTAGTTCAGATCTTTTGGAGTGAGGTTCTGTGAAAACATCATGAACATTTGCTATCTTACCTGTTGGAGATAGCTCTCTGAATGACCAGTTTGAAGAAATCATGTCTTAATTCTGACCAGATTCAGATGCTATGCCCCAGTTTACATTGCGTCCATTCTGCACCACTCCTGCACCTCCACAGTAAAAACACACTCATAATCAATGAGAGCATTTACACTGCATCCGCAGGGCAGTGCGCACACAGCCATCTGCCAAAATTAGATTTGATACTTTCATCTACAAAGATCACTCTGTAACAACAGGCAACATCTGTATTTTCAAAATAATTTATCAAAGACCGACTAAATTTAGTTTAAATCTTGTCTATATTAAAAAATWTCAACATTATTTTGGCATCCCTTTTTGGAAGGCAACCTATAACCTAATATGCTCAAAGACTTTCTCTTGCTTGTTTTWTCTAATGTGGGCACAACCCCTTTATTGAGTTTTATATCTCCCATCCAAGTACTAACTAGGCCCAACCCTGCTTAGCCTCCAAGATCAGACCAGATCTAGCATGTTCAGGGTGGTATGGCCGATGTCTACACATACATGCTGTCAAAATACATATTTTTGTTTGGGAAGCAGATGACAGCATGCAACATGCACACAAAATACAAAAAACGTGGATTTTATTCTGAAATCAGAAGTTTCAAAAAGACAACAGCAGTGCAGTTTGTAGATGTTGTTTCAAGGCAGTCTTCCACAGAATGACTGAATTTGGTCTGATTTCCACAGTTATCACTGGCTCACATTTCCTGAGCATGTCTCTCAGAGCAGCTCTTTGCTTCGCAGCGGAGCGGAGCCACACGCAGTGTAAATCCAGGGTAACGGTCAGTTCAGGTGGAACCATCAGGAAAAGTGAGCTGCTGCTACTTTAACACAAATTTTAAAACATTTTACAAAATGTTTCCCAATAGAGCTAGTTTATTACAATATGAGTAAGGGATTTAATTGAATRCAAACTGACAGGTGCAGTGATAAACATTTTGTTTTCACTTCTGTCACTACTATTTTTGCAAACACGTTAAATTTCTGACAAGGAATATAGATTAAAAACAATCCAGTTAAATTTTTTTTTTACTTGAACCTTAAATTCTAGCTTCCAAGTACAAACTCGTAGTTTACAGGTTAGCACGGGATAACACTCGATTTCACAGACTTTTCACACCCATTATCTTTTTGTTTTGAACCTATTTAGAAGCACTTATAAAATTTTTTTAATTAAACATGATTTATATGATCGATAAAGTTGCCCTTTAAAGGGGCAATATCATGTAAAATCAACTTTTTTGAGTTTTATATCATGTTAAAATGTTATAC
>NW_013952429.1:2641314-2642931 GCF_001266775.1 Austrofundulus limnaeus | reverse complement strand
AAATACCTTTGAGGAAATGTTTTTTCAGAAGCCAAGTAAACTGCATCATGGCAGCCCCCCTTCCCAGATGAGCGTGACCCCCCCCCTCCCCCTGCACAGAAATGGGCGGGACAGAAGCGGAAGCTGGTTCTTAAAGAGACAGAGGCCAATTTCAAGGCGTTTAGAAGAGGAAGTGATGAGAAGATAGGTTTATTTTCTATTTAAACATAAAAACAGCATTTTAAAAACAGCTAAAGGTGACATAGATACTTTATTATGGTATAGTATTTAAATATATGCCTGAGAAACACATAATATTGGCCCTTTAAGGTGGACGAAGCAGAGTTGTGCTGACGTCAGACCTGAAACAAGAACAGAGCTGACTCACTGCCACTGAATACAGAGCAGAAAGGGGGGCTTTTTTTTAACAAAGCTTGTACAGTAAAAGGGAGCAGTAAACACTGCAAAGGTAATAAAGTCATAAGGAGGGTGTGTATGTGAAGGCATTAACAGGTTTTCTGAGTGAAAGCACCKTGATTGTCTGTTTATGTGAGCTCTGACGATGAGGCCTGATGACCTCAGCACCTCTGCGTGGCAACAGGTGTTTGCAGCCAGAACAAATAAATAACATCGTAGACAGGAGGGAAAGCAAAAACACATGAAAGGAAGTGATTTTAAGAGAAAAGAACAAACCTTCCTGCTCTGTTCTTTGGGCTGGCTCTTGAATTTAAAATCTTTACACGTTTCTTGTACTTAGAAAAAAAAGACAAACAAGTCTTGGAGCCGGTGCAGCATGTGTTAGTAGATTACTCTACAATTACCCCAATCTGATCGCACTTTAAAAAATGAAAGGCTTGGCACAGTTTGTTACAGCCCCTTTCAAATCTCGTAGCTGATAGGGCTGCAACGGCATCAACAAAGAACAATGAAAGCAACAAAACAAAGATGCTTTCTGATTGCGAGTGGCTTTTTGTGCACGCAGCCGCTCCACGTTTGATTCAAGGTGAAAGTCCTGGCGAGAAAAAAAAAARAAACTTCTCTGGCAACAGTCGCCCTGCTCGCCGACAGGACCACCAAGCACGAGCTGTGAGCGCGGTGAGCTCCTTACTGCTCACAGCTCCAGATGATTAATGGCTGCCTGGAGTTGCACCTCGCYACGGCAGCCTGTTGGTGCAGATCGGAGCGCCCCCCGCTAGCTCTGTCGTCATCCGAGCGAACTGCAACCAGCTGGAGCCGGCTGCTGAGGAATGAAGTGTTTGGKGTTGTTAATTATGTTGTAAACTATTAGAGCCCTTTGATGGGGGAAACTTTTAAAGGGGGTCGCTAATTATGTAACTTAAAAAAAAAGAACTGAATAGAAATGGAATAAAATGTTCTCTCTCGTCTTTTTCTCTTCTCGACACACAGAAAGAGAAAGCACCTGTGACAGATCAAGCTGAGTTAAACAGGTTCACCGTGCGTCAGACACACTCACACGCTGCCAGAAAAACATACCTTGTGCTTGTGTGTGTTTTTGTGTTGAATAGCTGACAGTGATTTATCAACAATGTTTTTGTCTTTCCCATATAAGTCATGGCACAGACCCTGTGTGTATGTGTGTGTGTGTGTGTGTGTGTGTGTGTGTGTGTGTGTGTGTGT
>NW_013952429.1:2635823-2641286 GCF_001266775.1 Austrofundulus limnaeus | reverse complement strand
GGCGGGGGGTCATTGGACGTCTGCAGCATTTGGTCGTCATGCATGCCTTTAAATCACAGATATGTGTGTGCGAGCCTGTAATTGTCTGCTTAACCCACCACATTGTTTGCAGTTTTACAATGGCTTTTGTGGCTTTTTTCTTTGAGGACGGCAACCCACAGGGACAATCGAGCTGCCGGGTCCGAGCTGCCGTGGCGTGCCGTGGGGCTGACGTGGCTGCACAAAGAGATCACAGTCAGCAGAGGTCAGCATAAAGTAGACAGATTTACAATCATCATTCGGACAGATGGCAGGGCCAGAGCTGCTTCTGATGTCAGAGCTTCCAGCGGGAGAAGTTGGTTGGAGTGAGCTTTTGTTTTAACGCACGTGTAAGGACGGGTTCTTTTCACTTATTTATAGTTTGGCCACTGGAAGGCTTATCAAACCACATCTCCACTCATTTCTAACCACGAGGCAGAAACGAACACGGTTCACGGCTCGTTTATGTACCGTTTGTCTGATTGTGTGAAATGGAATGCAGATTTCTGGGAGGGGACTTTCTGGGTGGGTGGATGTAGTGGGGGGCGGGGGGACTTTGTGGGGTCATCTCAATTTGCCAGAAGGTGGAGAGGTGGTGGTGGTGGTGGTGGTGGAGGGGTTGATCCCAAGTTAATCCATCACTCACTGGCTCTCATGGTGCACTAAAGTGGGGTGAGGGGCTGAGGCCGCATTTTCTCTCCTTCTCGTTTCACACTCATCCTGCACAAGCAGTGCTTTCTCAGACCCCAAATAAATAAATAAATAAATAAATAAATAATATATAGTACAAATAAATAAATAAATAATATACAGTTCAAAGCAATGAAGTGTCTTTCTTTGCTCCTTTTTTCCTCTCTAGCATCTCAAAATAAGGAATTTAAACTGCAAGAAATACCAGATAACTTTTTTTGTGCTTTTGTTACAGAAATTTGGGCTGATAAATAATGATCAGAAGTCAAATTTTGAAGGTTCAGAAGCTAATGCAACAATTTTAGTCACATTAAAGATGAACATTATTAACTTGAAACTGATGGTTTTAATTTCATCAGGCCTCAGTGCACTTCTTGTCACAAGTGTGCATAATTTAATACCAACTTTTTTTTAATTTATAGATGTCTTTGGAAATTTCATTCAAACCGGACTGAGAGTTTTGCAACAACTAATTTTTCCTCCTTTGCTCGACACGTTTTCTCCCCTTTACACCCACCGCTGCCTCTGGGACAATGCAGCCAATTAATTAACGTTGGTGTCCAGCCGAGAGCACGGAGAGCCTAGAAAGCCCTGACATCAGCTGATTTAGCTCCTGTGTTAGGCCCATTATGGAGAGCCTTTAGAGAAAGAGAGGCTTTGCTTAAGGGCTGACCTTGTGTGAGCTAAAGAAAACCAGAAGAAGACAGACAGCAGCTCTTGACTGAGCGTGCTCCTGGTGAGGGCTGTTTCAATGCTTTTCCTCTGCTGCTTGTGGTTGGAGAATGAGAGGAGTGGTAATGTGGGATGTGAGCTGGTTGCAGTGGTGCAGTGTGAGGACACCCCCCCCCACACACACACACACACACACACACCCCATGCACGCACTCCTGCAGCTGACTAAATCATAAGGTTCCCGTGTGATTCCCGTCTTTGCTTTTCATAACAAAGGACCCATATCGCTGGGAAGTGACAAAGCAAACAAATGGGGCTAATTATGGGGTTGATAAGGACGTTGGAAGGAAATGGGGTCGTTTCTGATAATATTTTTGTTATGAGATGAGCATGTGTGGTACAAATTAATTTCCAAAAGGAGTCTTTTTKTCTGCTTTTTCCCCTGAAGCTGAAACCTGGACTTGTTTGACATTGAGAAAAAGTTCACTCTGTCTTTTTTTTTAACTCTAAAAACAAAAATATACGATCAAATGCCAGATCTGTATTGATATTTAGATTTTTACCTACRATAAAGACTTTTACCCCATTTCAGCCTTCCATAGTATTTATTTATTTTTTGACTTTACTTTTATTATTATTCTCTGCACAGTCAGGTCAAGTTGTTGGCTTCAGATGAAAGCTGGGTTGGAAAATGAGGACTAACCAATGCAAGATGATTGTCCTGTCTCCCAGAAGAGACTAAAAGTCTGGGCTAAAGAAAAAGACAGCTGGACAGAGTAATGGATGGAGATAGGGTTTTCCTCTTTATTTTCTATTCTTGGATTTTTTTTCTATGGATTTTTCTCAGCACTTTTTCCTAATTGTTACTTTCACCAGTTGTGTCTTGAAGAGAAGAGATGTTGGTGGATTTCTGGATGGTGTTTTAAGATTTAGGTTTAGGTTTTGATTTAAACAATTGATCAGTCTTATATGACCTCAGCTGTGTATTTCTGTCAACTTTACAGATATATGGATAGCGTATGGTTAGGGTATGAGGTGGTCTGTGGCAGATTTGTATCAGAAAACACTGCCATCAATTTAATTCGTCAAAAACAAACGATACAATGTGATGCTATTTGGCACTTTTATCACATTAAAATGTGACTCAACATGAGTTTAAATCAACACATTGAGTTTTAATGCAATAAATGTCAACAAAACACAATTAAATATGACTTTAGTATTAAAGCCTTCCACTTTGTGTGCAAAAACAGAATTTTATTTATACACARATAAATCAACAATAAATTGAAAATCTTCATGATGCATTTACATCTTTACATCCTGACAGACATTCACCTTAGTTTCATGGTTTTTATGGTTGCAATAAYTAACTCTTTTTGATAATTGTTTAAATTACCTGCTGAAAAAAAATGTCATTATAGTGTTAGGCAAAATCACATCTTGTGCAATATCAGAAAAACAGTCAACAACTAGACATGGGTTTTTACGATATAAAAACAAGCGTGCATTGCCATGTAGCATGGCTTTGCCTGCAGCATTGGACTTGCAGAATGACCTTTGAACAAGTTCAAATGTGTTTTCTATACCAGCTTGTGCCTGTCACATCAGCAGGTGTTTGTARTTAAGGTAATTGAGTGACAAKATGAAGTTGGAAGAGATTTGTTGTTAAAGTTGCATTAGCTGGTTTTTGAACCCTGATCTCCCACATGAAAGTCCATGACATAGACCATTAGACCAATGGAGCTTTGGCAGAAGGTGGCGGCAGGGGTTGGTTTGTTTGTGTGCAGAAAGAGGCCACATTGCCAATGCAATTGTTGACACAGAAATGCATAATATTAAAACAATAGAGTAATATTAGGACAATATTTTAGTAAAACATCAAAACACAATCATAATAGTATTGTAATCACTGAACTACTGAGTTTAAATATTATGGTTCAATACTGAGTATATACAGCAAGGGGCAGTATTGGACCAATACAAGGCTCCATTGACTGACATTATATGATTTTAAACATTAATATTTCAAAAAGTATAAGTTGTGCAGGCACCAAAAGGCATAGCCATCATTTGGCACATGAGCTTTACAGATATAAATTACAATGGCAGCTCTAGGACAAAGTATGCAGGAGGAGAAGCGTGCCAAAGTGAACATGACTTGCATGGGAAATGAATCACAATAGTGTGCATTGCATTGGCAATGCACACTGATTAATATCAACCACTTTGCAATTACTGCAATTAGTGCCACGTGATGACATATTCTTGTGTCCGACACCGTCGCTATCTGTGTGATCCCAGTGGTGGGAGGCAGCGTGGAGCAGCTAACGCTAACCCTAAGAATTTGTTTAATCACCTGAAACAGACCCAAACTGGGGTATGAGGAAAGCCAGAAAATGTGGCTGCATGCGAGTCAATTATTATCTATTAATCATRTTTATTGTTATCAGCTGAATGCCACAATTATTCATGATAAGTTTTATGCCAATATTATGAAACACTAATTTAGTGTCTGAATGAGGTTTTTGTGAGAATGCAAACATCAGATTGGACTTTGTGTGGAGTTTATTCCACCTGATCCAACTAGAGTTTGCAAAACAAACTGATTTGTGAAAAGCAGGMGTTTAACATTATGCAAAGTTTTACAGTTTGGTTAATAATAGAAAATTACAATAAATCATCCAGTTAAGCTGAACTGAACTCTCAGCAGAGCTGACGTCCGTCCAGCTGACTGCTCCTGAACAAATGTTGTTTTCTCTTATTAAAGGTAATTTGAAAAGTCYCGGTAGAAAACTTTTTTCTTTTTTATAAATTCTAGTGGTGCTTTCATAAATGATTTAGAATGTTTGCATTTCTCCAGACCATCATGAGAGATGACAAAAGATAATTTAATGTTGAGACAAAGAGGGAAAACTGTCCAACACAAGATCCAAACTCAGGCCGCCAAGAAACGATTTATTTTAATAAAACACATCAAGGACACAGCGAGCAGGAAACTCTTGAAATGAACAAGGAAGGAAATGAAAACAAGACTTGACACGAGGACATGAAAATCTATAGAAACACCTGGAATCATCATGAATAATGAGGAAGTAAATGTCTGACATGGAATCAACAAACTAAGACCTGGTGGGTGATATGCTCAAGATAAGACAAATAGTTTCTGCAGACAAACTCCACTTCTTTTCAAAAAAGTTACACTTTTAACACAGTTTACATCACAACATCCAGTACGTCACTGCTTACAGTTTCCTCTCAAATCCACTCATCAAAACTCTCATTAACCTCCACTGGACGTGAAGTTAGAAGTTTCCCTTCAAAACTGGACTTTTCTTCCTCTTTTATTCCGTAGCGTCTGTCGCATGACGGCCACTGCCTGCAGAAATCACAGAGCTGCACGCTGGAAACCTTCAGAGGGGAAAGATGGTGTTAGATTTCCGAGCGGGACGTCCAAAGTGGCGAGAGGGGAAATTAAATTAACTCAGAGCTCTGATAATAAACAAGGTCAGCGAGAAAATAAAGAGTGAAGCGATCACAAACAAAGATAGTGGGGGAAAAAAAGGCACAGACTGCTTCGATTTAAGGGAAAGAAAAGCAGCAGTTCATGTTTGAGTTGCCACCCAAGGCAGGTGACCTCATAGGAAATGACACCTAGCTTGGCAAGCACAGAGGATTTGAAAATCTATCTCAGTCACTTTTTGTTATCAGCAGCTGTGAGCTGCACTAAAGGATATTATTATGTGTTTTATTTGCCTTTTTTTTAACCACCAGATGATTTTTTTGAAATCRGACTCAACAGCTGAGTTGCATATCTGACCAGTTCAAGCACCAATAAAARTGATACGCATGCACGCACATGTTCKTCTCACACTCTGAAAGGTCCAACTCTGTTTGGCCTCTTGCTCCTGATTTAGATTAAACCCAAACTCGCTTCAACCTTTTCCAAGAAAAATAAAAGATGCAGGAGCTGCAGCGACAGCGGTGATGGCTGCTGGCGTCGCGGTCCGTTTGTGACCCACTGCAGACAGAACCCAGAATACATTGAGTGTTCCAAAGACAAATTATTTCACCCTGTGAATG
>NW_013952429.1:2631239-2635478 GCF_001266775.1 Austrofundulus limnaeus | reverse complement strand
ACACACACACACACACACACACACACACACACACACACACACAAGCTACGCTTTACTCCACATTATTCTAATGCAATTAGCCCAAATCGTTTGTTAGCATCCTGGCTTTTTTACCTTTACTGAATAATCATTGCTGCGCAAATCTTTTTTTTTTTTTTTCATTTGAACACTTGCACACACAGCCTTATTGTAAAGTGTTAAACAGTACACTATTTATAAGCCATCTATAAGGGGAGCATTATTGTATAAACTTTCTTCATAACCTCTTAAAGTGGATTCAAAGAGTTATTATATCCTTATCACCTCCTGAATTAAAAGTGAATCCACAACCACTGTGCTGTAGCTGAAAGCCAGACTCCAGTGCTCACAGCAATCAGCCTTACTAACTGACAGGGTTAGGTTGTAAAGTTAAGTAAGCAGATTTTCAAACCTCGGTGAGCTTCAGCAGGAGCGGTGGGCTCCGCGAGGAACAGGATGAGAAAGGGGTCTTAGATAAGATTTATTTCTTTAACATTCCAGTTCTCCCCACCCCTCCACTCCCCTTTGCCACACAACAACTTATATTTCATCTCCTGCCTGACTGCTCAGCTGAAGGCGTTTTCATGGCTTATAAATTTTATCCAGACACTTGTCACTAATGACATCTGCAGCGGGGAATGCCCGGTTTCCCCCAGAGGAAAAAAAAGTTAAAGAAGCGGAAGCAGGATGAGGAGGAGAGTCACGGTGCAGTCTGGAGGAGCAGTAGTTTTGTGCTGGGAACTGGACGAAGGAATGTTGTGTGTGTGTTTGTGTGTTTGTATGTGGGGGTGTGTCAAAGGTTTCCCACCTGCTTAACGTGGTGCTGCTTTCTAATGGGGCTACATTTAAGCAGTTTTGTGTAGAGTCTGAGTAAAGTGATAACTCAGATCTTTTGAAGGTTCGGTGGAAAGGATATAAATAAAAACAACTTGGCTTTTACAGATAGTTCTTTGAACAACCTCAGTTTGGAGGAAAACGAGTTTCAATCTGAGAGGCTTTGGGGCCAGTAAAGTCTTAAACCAGCCGTCATCTCTGTCATCTTTGGAGAACCAAAGGAGGTGTGAAGAATGGTCACGTTTACATGGAGCACTTAGCAGCTCAGAGGTGAAACAGCAGCGGGTTGACTTCAGTCCCGACATTCTACCTCTTCATAAATCACACTGAAACAGAAGAAGGCTTCTCAGGCCCAAACTTGAAGTGTTTGGTGAAAAGGGCTTTCGAGTAATTTGTGAACATAATTCAGTCTGGTCTCAGTTTAATATCATCTTTACTGTTCAGTTATTTATTTTTATTTACGTTATTTCACCAGGCAAATCCCATTGTGATTACTGATCTCTTTTGCAAGGGTGGCCTGGGCCTGAAGGCAACCTACTGTACATTTTTTTTGTCAACACTAAAACCATTTTAATTTTTAAAAATATGTTTTTACTATCTATTTAAGGAAAAAGCTTAAAATAAACATGACAGGACACAAGTGCATATTTTGCGTTTCGTTTTCACTGTTTTCTAAAGTCATGTGACAACCATAGCTTTGTTATATCATGTGAAACACAACCTGCAGGTACTTCATGAACATGAGCCAAAGTCTCTGAGGGGGATAAAAAAATTGAACAAATCAAAGTTTTTCTCTTGCAGTTAGTGAAGTCTGAAATCTCTTTTCTGTACTGATTTCCTCCAAAATGATGGCATATAGTATTTTTATTTGATTTATTGTTTGTTGTTCGTTTCACTACTTCATTTAGTGTTGAAATAAATAACTATTACATCACTATCATTTGCAACTTCTAGTCTATAAAATTTCTATAAGGTTATTCTCGATAAAAGAAGAATCTGAGCCAAAGAAAACCATTTGTTTTTATATGGTCATGAAGAAAAAAGACATTATTTATATTCAACTCATCTCTTTATCCTCAAACTGGACAAGCTCATTACAAAATCTCAAAAAAACTGAACGTCTTTTTTCAGCTCGTCTTCACAAAATATAACAAAAACGTGTGGAACAAGACAGAAAATTAAACAACTATTTAAGTGATGATTAAGAGCTGTCCTGGCAGTTTTTTCTGTTTCCCAGAATCAAAAAAAACTAAAAGAAATAAAAATTAAGATCTCCTTTTCCCCGCCTGAAGGGTCAAACTACTCTAATCTTTTAAGGATCAGCTCCTCCAGCAAGGTTTATTTTTGACAGATCGCAGCCGCCAGTCAGCGTTTGGCAACCTGCACTCTAATATAAAACCTTTGGCTTTAAAACTTTTTGGTTCGCGCTGATGGAGAGGAGTGATGGTCTTAATTGCGGAGGCTGTGTGGGATTAGCGCGAATCGCGGTTTTTACGGGGGCGCGGCGGGTTGGCCTCGTGTGAGCTCTGCCTCATTGTCTCGCTCTGACAGCTCCAGCCCATCCCTGTCAGCCTCGGGGGGCTGGCAACGCACAAGGCGACCTGCCAGGAGTGATACGAACCCAAAACACGAGGAATCTGCCAGCCCCATAGAAACCAAACTGTGAAGGTAAACAGGCTGGAGGTGATGTTTGAAATGGAGAGCCCTCTGTTTCTTTGCAAGGGGGGGATCAGTTTCACCTGTTTCCAAAAGCCTGATTTGAAATGATGCTTGTAGCAGAGGAGACAGGGTTTGGATTTATCCACCGTTCCAACTCAGTTCTCCCTATCAAAACCTAAAAGCTTCTCCAGTAAGTTCAGAGATTGTTGGTCTTCTTCATACAGGAACTGGAAATCCATTTAGTTCCAATCAGCTTCACGGTAAGCAGTAAATCTTTTGCCGCCGTGCCACGACATCCGTTCACACATGGAGCTCTTGAACACGGAGGTGATAAGTTTCTGCCAACGCTGTCAGCTCAGGTTCCTTAAGGTCGTAAATGTACCGAGCGCTTTCACTGCCCCCCGAGCCTGTGGCTAAAGGCTTACAGTGGGATTGTTATCACACAGCGGATCCTTGTCTGGACTCAGATGCTGCTCTGATGCCTCCTAAAGCTGTCAGTCCCACCGCCTATTAAGACAGCTGCTCTCAGTGGGCATTGTTCCGAGGGGAGCTACGAGGACCTGACAGGCCAAAGAATCTTTATTCACCCTAAAGGCTCTTTCACTGCTGTAGCGCTGAATGGGACCTGCCAACGTCATCCTCCACCCATGGCATTTTTATGGCATAGCTGACATACGCACAACGCTCCCGTCAGCTCGGGCAGGCTCCCTTTATTCCCCCACTGTATGTCGGCCGGTGTTTTCCCATAAAGTGCAGGGGGATCTTTTCCAGACAGCGCCACTTTATCTTGGAATAACTCAGAAAAACTCCGAGCCGAACGCTTTAACTCCACGAATGCAAATGAAGACAGATTGGAGGAGATGATACACTCACACACACACACCTACACACACTAATCAGACAAAAAACAAAAACAAAACAAAAAACTTGCTTACTCAGCAAATGGATGCACTGCTGATCACAGGGCAGCCCTTTCACTAACGGGTCTATTGTGTGGTCTCAGCGAGGGGTGGAAGTGTTGCAGAGAGGCCCGAGGCAGTGCGACACTGGAGAGTCGAAGGAGTGTGTGTGTGTGTGTGTGTGTGTGTGTGTGTGTGTGCGCGCACGCACGCATGCTGCGCTGCCTAACGAGAGGAGGGCAGGTCAGCCATTAAATGGGCACTAATGTGGGAAATTGGAGGCCATTAGGCCGTTCTTTGTTGTTGTGACTCCTCGTGGTGAGTTTGACTCTTAGAAAAGGGAAAGGCCTTATTAGGCCCCACATGCAGGCAGTACTTAACTCAGCATGGAGCAGACTGGCCTACTGCTGCAGAGAGTTCACACGTGCAATTTACATTTGAAAATGTTTTTGTGTGAAAGGATTTCCAGTCAAACTGCGGGGGAGCCGAGGGGGAATCCATATTTAGTTTACATGCTTCTGAGCATAAGATCTGTGTCAGTATATAAATATATGTTACTTTTTAAAGGACGYCATGATGAAATTGGTATATTTTTATTAGGGATGAACACTTTTTGGACCATTTAAATCAAACTTTGAATTCACTGCAAAAACTGTCCATCTAACCAAGTTTTAAAATCTTATATCCAGCCAAAAAGTCTTTCTGATCTTGTTTTGAGACTGATTTACTAAACAAGAACTGATTATGTAAGAATAATCATCTTGTTTTCAGAATGTGTAAGATTATTTGTCTTGTTAGTCTGAAAATTTGACTCAAATTAAGTCAAAAT
>NW_013952429.1:2603729-2631227 GCF_001266775.1 Austrofundulus limnaeus | reverse complement strand
CTCAAAACAAGATCAAAAAGACTTTTTGACTGGTTATAAGATTTCAAAACTTGGTTAGGTGGACATTTTTTGCAATGATTTGTCAGTCACTGCTCATCCTGCCCTCTTAACACAAAAAAAAACCCTTTTTTTTCAAGGTTTGATTAAGTACATCGGTACCTCTGTCATTTCTCCAAATAAGATGATCTTTTTCAAAAACTCTACCTTGGAAAGCGGCATGTGAAATGCATTTCTTCAAGAAATACTATTTTTTCCTTTTAAAATAAAATGTTTATCTTTAAAATGTATTGCCTCCGAAGTGCAATAATAACCAGAGGACATTTTTCTGCTCAAGTTTTGTAAAAGTCTAAATTTGAATTTTTTCTGTGCAGTTATAACAAGCTGCTTTCTCACAAGTCAAGTCAAATAATGCAACGTCATGAATATCAAATAAAATAATGAGTTTATTCTTGTTTTAAACTTTGATTTATTTTCTCTGATTCTCCTCCTGGTTTTTATGCAGGGTTTTAGGTTTTCAGGAGGGGTTGGACCSGACTGTACCCTCGGCTGCTGCTGTTTATTTTAGCCTGCTATAAATCCACAGCTTCACATTAACCTTCACTCTCGTGCTAAAAGCTTCATGAAGGCTCTGGGTTTGGTTCCCACAGCTCTTTAGCAGCATCACTTGGATATTCAGGCTCCATTTGATCCCCCGCTGACACAACACGCTCGCCTGCCCTGAGAGCTGCATAATTCACTGGAATCTGAGAAAACATCTGAGTGCTGAATTATGAAATAAAGACAGGACAAATTAATGAGCAGCTTGACGGATTTTCTTTTTAAATCTAAATTTAATGAGCAGGTTTGCTCAACAGCGAATGGAACGTGTCCACTGGAAATCAGCATATATTTAATTTACCTTTTGATAATCCCGAAGAATATTCTGTGTGACTTCAGCTCAGTTTCATCAAGTCAGGCCTCTGAGGCGCAGCAGACTGATCTCTGTCCCCCTCGTTGCTCACACTTCCTCTCTTTTTTTCCCCCTTAGGCATCCTTTCCTCTTTGTAAAAATGTAAGATTCTGCTTTACGTTGGGGGTCAGTGGAGACAAGAACGAAGGCCAGTGGGGATCACAGGGGGCTGAGGCGCTGCAGCTAATTGGCTGCAATAAATATGTTACATGAGCCAGATATAATCTCTGCAGCTTCACTCTTCCCACTCGCCTGCTCCATCCCCCTCCACCGCCCCACAGATTCATGGCTTTCCCAGGATTCTTCTCACTATACAGACATCCAGAGACCCCAGCTAACCCACACACTTCACTAAAGCCTCCCACTGCCAGCACCAGCTTTCTGAAACTTTAAGATATTTGCTCTGGGCTGCAGCAAAGTTTTACAGAATCAAAGAATATTTTATGGAGACCAAAAATCAAACTTTGTTTTCAGGATACTTTGGAGWGTTTTATGTGATGTATATTCTTTCAAACCTCAGACACATAAAATCTTGTTGGGTTTCAAAAAAAAAAAAAACTCCTGAGATATTTTTATAATTTAACATTTAGCCTGAAACAATACTGGAACGTTCGTTGTAAAACTAAAACTCTTTAGAAGAAAATTTGAAAGGTGTCCGTGCAGCTATACTGTCTAAAATTCCTTGAAATTCTATAAAACTTTAAAAAAAATTTGTGATTTACCTTTTTTTTAATTAAAAGCATTATGGGCAGCCTAAATGATGGAAGGGACTACAATTTTCTTGTTGACACTAACTGGAGGGTCACGTAGCGCTGTGCACTTACAAAAATGTAATAAAACTGCCTTTTTAAAAATGTCTGTTTATTAAACCAACATACAGGTAGTTAACATATTTCATGCTCAAATGCATGTGTAACAGTTGCCTTGTTTAATAAATATAAATACAAGAAGCAAACAAAAAATAAACACTTTATAGTGAGCTGAAGTGCAACGACAGACGTGTTGAGTGCAGACTCTTGCGTGGTTCTACTAAAAGGTTGCTGTTGTTTTTTGTACTTGCCACTGCAGCATCTCATATTTAGCTTTGTGCAACATGTTATAGTGGTAACTTAAAAAAATGATGTATTTTTTGGCAGGCAGATGGAAGTCATTCTCAGGCTGGATTTGTGGCCCGCAGGCCGCCAGTTGCCCATTCTAGGATTACAAAATGATGAAGCTTTTCTGCATAAACTGAATAAGAAGTGTAAAAAAAAACCAAGAACTAAAGAAATGTTAAAGCTGCTGCCAGGGCCTCATTAAGATCACCATGGTAATCACACACCTCTGTCTCTCACTCACTGACAGACCTTTTAATAAGAGAAACACAGAGTTGAAAGTAAATTTCCATCCCTTTTAAAGTGCCCGTGACATGATTTTTTTTTACATAAATAAAAAGGCTTTATTGGAAAGATAACATTATTAGCATATTGCAAAAATAATTTCCCRCTGCTGAGATGAACAGTTGTTAAGTTATTTACATGTGCAGTAACAGGAAGTGATGTCAAAGGGGAATGCCTGCATGGAACAAAGCATTGATAAAAAAAAGCTAATGGTACAGACTGTAGAGAAGAATCTGATATTTCTTTAGATTATTTTGAGTCGCTATCAGAGAGATGAAGAAGTGTCAGAGTTCAAATAATATTGTTTCAATAAACAAAGACCACAGAGTTCTCTTTCTTAAGGAGTTCCCCTTTGATGTCACTTCCTGTTGCACTTTAGCTAAGCCAAGTTCAAAAGAAAATATGTCATTTATGTGACAAAATGGGTAAAATCACGTTTTATGCAAGGTTTCTTATATAAAATGTGTTTTCTTTGACTTTTTGTATTTGATGGATAGGCATGTCACAGACACTTTAAGTAAACTGTAAAATGTAAAGCTATAACAGATCTTCGGTGCTTATTCATTTGGATCCCTCTTCAATTCCTATTGAACATGTTGTGTTAATAAGCTTCTTTATCTAAAACAATAATTAAACTGACAAAACATTAAACACTAATCAGTACATCTGTCATCTCCATTCTTCACATACTCCCATTCTGTGTTTCCTGTCTGTATTATGTCACTGTTTAAATCAACCAACACTAAATTAAAAATATTATATTTGTTAAAGAGGTGCTGATGCACAAGCTGGAAACATGAGACAATTACATTAATTGCAGTGATGATGTAGATTTATTGACCAGTAAATATGAGCTCAATTAGGTTTTGGTCACTGAAGGATCATAAATATTTTTGGTATGTCATGCCATTGTTTTTGGCTCAGCAATTACACAGAGACTGAAAAAAAATAAAATTCTTTCTGGTGTTTTGGGGAAAACAGTGGCTGTCAGAGATGCCAGAAGCTTTTTTTTCTTGATAATATTTAGAGTGAAATTCCAACACAAGGTTCTGCCAGAGTTTGCTGTCATTAATCTGTTTTTTTTCTCAACCTTCTCTATAAAAACAAGAAATATATTTGGCTTCAGAAATATTATTTCTCAAGTCTGTACTTTCCAGACTTTAGTAAWTTTTTCCAGTATTTTCCTGCCTTTGTTTTATATAAAGTGTTTTTCATTCTTCTGCTGCTGTGTGTTTACAGTCAGCAAAAGTGTAATTATTTCAGCATTTTGTGGTATTTTTTATTTTGTATCCTGATTGGAATTTTCTAAGGAGACATCAAGTCGAATGACAGCCCAGAGTCTAAAATAAGTTACACTTTACTAAAGTAGGGGTTCCAAAAAGTTGGGGTCAGGAACCCTCTGTGGGTCTTGAAACATCAAGTGAGGGTCCCCAGTAGATTACCAGACATCAATTAAAATGCAAATAAATTGCCAATGGAAAATGTTTAACGTAAATATTGCAAAATATTACCAATTGTAAATGAGTAAAAGTTGTTTTTTAGGTATTAGGTTTGTTTATAATGTGATTATGTCCATGTTTAACAGAGTTATTAGCAAAGTCTGAAACCAGTAATGTATGGGGTTACAAGTTTCTGCTACTGTTGTTTTCTGGGCCAGAAGCTAAACCGTTTGAAAACCAATGATTTACACTTTATTTTATATTTTGTTACAGATGAAACTACTGAAAAGTTTGTTGTCAAAACACATCTTTAGCCACAACATTATTATTAACATTGTCAAACCTCAGGTTTTGGAGAAGCAATGTGATTTTTGTCCATCTTGTGGAACATTGGACCAGATTTTCACCCTTGCAAAGTTGCGTTGGGAGTCTTGAAGGTTTGATGTTCCAGTCTACATGTCCTTTGAAGGTTTGATTGTCCTGAGGCAATATATGGTCACTTTAGGGAACTATGTGATCTGTATAACCAAAGCAAGAGCTATGCCCATATTCTGCATGAAGTCAAACTGTTCTTGGTTGAACTGAACCAAGGTTTTTTCTTGTCTTCCATCCTGTTTGTGGTGTTAAAGTCATAAACCTGATCCCAAGCTTCAGTCAGGGTCTCATCTCTGCTTTGTGGAGATGATGTGGTTAGGTTGGCATCTTCAGGCCAAGAACACAGGTGTTGTGTGTATTATCCAGCAGCTACAGCCACTCCAGCCTGTAGATTTGGACTAAAAGTAGCACAGATCATTAGCAGGAGTGTCTCTTTACAACAGTTTCAAGCTCCGGCCAACATCACTTAACTACCAGGCTTATCATAAGTACGATGAGMTTAAGCCCAACTTGCAGTGCTGCGGCTTTAATTTTCCCTTTAATTAGCCCACGGCCGGCTGCCTCACTCTGCTCTGAGCCTGAGGTCAGCTGATGGACGCTGGGAAACACTCAGAGAAACTAATTACCCAGTTTTTCACAACCCACTCAGACATCGAAAAGGCCTCAGTGATGTACAGGAAACAGCAAGACTTGATAAACAAACCAGGTCTCATGTTAAATTCTGCAGCCAAGGGGTAAAAAGTTTTCAGATGTTGTGTTTGTGGTTCTGTAGATGAGGAAGTTTTGATATGTGAAAGAAATGTACTTCAAACAAGGATTTATTCTATTTTTTTCCCCTTTTCAACTGCGGGACATTGGACCAACATTGTTTTGAAGAAGCTTAAATGACACCCGGTGCCAGAAAGTTTAACTAAAGTGGTTCTCACTCCTCCCCATTATGAGACACAATAAACTGAAACACAATGTGGACTTGAGTCTCACACCTTCTCAGTGGGTTCCTATGGTGTCTCCACTATAACCAACATGCCCTCCAGCCCAGCTGTATTATTCTTTCTGGAGCTGCATTTACAGATGGTGTGAAACGTCCTTTGTAGTGTAACAGAGACTTGTCTGCAGGTCGGAGGCTTAGCACTGATCCTGTGATCCCTGTTACCCGCAGGCATGATTAAAGTTAGCCCGGACCAACTGTGCCCTGGAGCAGGAATCTGTGCAAAGACAGAGCTGCCCGATGGCGTTCCCAKGCTGGACTGACAGTCAGCGTGAGGTTCTCAGCACAAAGAGACCAATCACTCCGGGGCTGTTTAACAGGGAATAATTTAACCCAAAGTGATCGCATAGAATTTCTGCTGTGGAAATAAAAGGCAGTTTGGTCACAAAATAGCTCTAAGTAACAGGATGTTTGATGCACTTTTAGACCTCAGACTCTCTGAGGTTGTAAGTAGACACACAGGATCAGGTTGTGGCTGTCGGTTGACTTCAGGGGGTTTCTATTGGAGCCATGAAGCCGAACAATGTCAATCATCATTCAGCTTAAGACAAAAGTTTAAAAATTTTATTTGTGCCTGAAATGTAGTTACTGTAGTTATGAAGCAAGACCATGAGACAAAGCAATGCTCACTGAGAAYCCTTTGTCATTTAGTGATAATTAAAAACTGTTGTAACATTTGATCTATTTAACCTTTGTTTAACCAAGAAGTCCCTTAGGAGCCCCGTCTCCTTTTTTGAAGACCTACTCTGGTCAGCACAGCATTGCAAAGTTACAAGCTAAATATTCTAAATTTATATGAAACTAAATAAAAGAAAACAATTTAAGAACCAAACCCAACTCAAAAATTGTAACATGCACTGTTTATTTAATAAAGACTTGTAAGAGCTTTTAACTCATCCAAAAAAAGGCAAATTAAGCTTTAGTTTGGACTGAAGACTACTCCATCAACAAGGTTTTAAATTAGTTTGTTTTTGCAAGTTGCGTTGGTGAGTTGGTTAAAATCAACCTCCTGAGACCTTGTGTCCTCATACAGGGACATTGACTTTTCTGCACATTTTATTTTGTTCAACTTAGAACTCTTGTCTTTAATCAAAATGGTTGCTTTTAATTATATTTTTATATATTTAATTTTTTATAATTATTAAAATGCATTGTAATATGTGTTTCTTATGCTTATGCACTTAACAACATAATGTCTCTGTTCAGATAACTGTCTATTAAATAACTGATGGTGGGTTTAGGGTTAGGAAATAGTCTTTGTTTTTTTAAGGCTGGAGATGTTTTAAAATGGAAAAAAAATAATCTTTGGTCCTAATCTTTGGGCTAGCAGTTAGTTTCTGAATCCCGTCAGAACTAAATTCTGTTTCACTGAGCTATCTACAACAGGTAAGATATTTACTGTCAATAAACAAACCAAAGAACTTTACTTCAAAAGACTTGAACTGACGTTTTAAAGCTTATGAACAGTCTGAGGCAGAGATGGACAAAAAGCAGAGAACATCACTAATTAAACTCCTACTATCAGAAAAAGAAGATGGAGAGTAAGAGAGTCACTGCTGACAAGAGCCAGAGCTGTTGTGTGTTTACTGTCTGTAYGGTTCAGATATTGTAATTAGGTCCTTGGAGTGTAAAGAGGAAGACTCAAGGGTTCTAAACAGATACGCATATTCAATAACTGTACATACAGTAAACACTCACACACACACACACAGCAGTGAGGCGTCAGAAGAATGCTGAGGGAGTTAAACCTTCAGCCTTCCTCCATTATAATGACAGAGTAAAGATGTGATGTTGAAAACATTAATGGATGAGCCAACAGAGGACACAAGTTAGACCCAGATAAAATTTTACACATACACACGCACACTGGAGCAGCAAAACGTATCAGAAGTGCTGCAGTTAATAATGCARGAATCTGTCTGTGGTGCTGGTGGAGGAGGACCTGCGTCCCGGACGGCTGTGCCCTAATGAAGTTGGGCACGTCTGCCTCGTTCCGCTGCCAAAAAGTCATGAATAAACATCAGCCCACTAATTAAACTCAGCTCTGGCAACTTTTTCTCACCAGTAAACAAGCGGYGGAGATGGGTCTCGCTCACGCTCACAGGGATCTGTAGGGAACGGAGGAATGGTAATACCAGGACTGCACTGTCTGTTTGGTACAGTATACTCTCTGGAGAGCAGGGGAGGACCTCAATAGAAAGAACAGATAATGAAAGAGTTGGGATGAGGATAAAACTTTGAACTTATTATCACTAAAATTTCAACTCATTTTCACTTGAATCTAGTCTGCTGCTTATATGAAAACAACAATATCACAATAACTCAAATCCACTAAGTTATTGAGCAGGAAATAACTGAATAAAACAGAGTAGACTGGCTTGTTATTAAACTTCTAAAGTATCTACAAGTTGTAAATATTATATTTAGTTTGGTGTCGTCATATATAATCATTAACAAAATACAGTTAAGCACCTGGATATATGTTTGTTGTGCAGCTGATGTATGTCGGCCCGCAGGGGTCAGAACTGGCTCTGAAATCTGATCCCACACATGTTCATTTAGGAAAAGCTCATTGGACCTGGCTGGACCTGCTGGTACGGACAGGTATTGTCTTCTTGAAAGACTTTAGCAGGGTTCTGTCTCAGGAGGGGTGAACCAGGATGGTCTCCTGACTTACATCAGAGGTAACCTTAATTTAGAGCTACACTGCAAAAATTAGCATTAAAACAAGTTTAAAAATACTAGATTATACTTGTAGTTGGAATCTTCTTAAATGAAGTGAAATAATCTGTCAAAGCTGTAAGACAATTGCACTTAGTAAGACTTCTTGAAATAAGGAAAACAATTTCCAGTCTAACAAGATTATTAATCTAACATATTCTGCTCTTAGTAACTGCTATTAGTAACAAGATCAAAGTACTTCTTGGGCTGGATATGAGTTGAGGTGGGTAAAGTACCCAAAACTTGTACTCAAGTAAGAGTAGTACTACTTCAACATATTTTTACTCAAGTAAAAGTAAAAGTAGCCATACAAAAAAGTTTAAAAAAGTATTTGGTAAAAAGGCTACTCAAATACTGAGTGCCTAATCAAGACATCAATCATTTCAAATGTTAAAATTACATCATCAGATGGACCAAAATATAAACTATGTGCAAGTATTGGTATATTAAAGATCAAAATGAAAATAATAAATATAAATAACATAATTCCAAAATAATAAATTCAGGCAAAGGAAACATTTTTTTCCAAATCAGTTTTGTTCAATATAAAATTTATGAAACTAACAAAAATTGCAGGTGTGTGTGTTTCTAGTGATATTTTGGTGAAAACAAACTTGTTCTTTATTCAGTGAATTTACTCACAGTGGGTAGAGTTTCCAGAAATTTACCCAAGTAAGRGTAGCAATACTTCATAATAAAATTACTCAAGTAAAAGTAAAAAGTTCAGTGTAGTAAAAACACTCATAAAAGTACATTTTCCCCCCAAAAAAGTTACTSAARTAAATGTAACTAACTCAATTTGAGATTGCAAGACTTTGGTCAGTTTTTGCAGCATGAGACTCTCCTGCAATGATTGCTGTGTCTCTGCAGAGCAGTGGSAGGACTCGTCCTCTCCTCTAGTCCTGCCATGTTCATTTCAGTTTCTGCAGAACTGGTGATGATCATCACCTCTCCATGCTTCCGGGTTATGGCACAGGACAGAAGCTGTGCAGAGGACAGTGTCAGGGGTGATTAGTGACTGAAGGAGCGCACGAGTGAAAGGAAAGGTTCGCTGCGTTAGAACCAGCAGTGTGTCGGTGCTACAACATGGTCCTAAAATTAAAGCTTTGAGTATGTTTGATATGACAGGCTCAGTTCTAACTCCTCCGTGTTGTCTCCACAGCCTGCAACTGCAACCTCCATGCCCGGCGGTGCCGTTTCAACATGGAGCTGTACAAACTGTCGGGGAGGAAGAGTGGGGGAGTCTGCCTCAACTGTCGGCACAACACGGCCGGTCGGCACTGCCATTACTGCAAGGAGGGCTTCTACCGAGACCTGTCCAAACCCATCTCCCACAGGAAGGCCTGCAAAGGTACGCCACTCGCTTCTGTCCTTTTCGGCTTACTTAAAAAATGTCAAAACACTAAAAAATATATTTTTTTAAATCGGTGTAGTTGAAATGCATTTCCAAATTTTGAGGTTGAGTGAGGATTTTTTTTGTTTTGTTTTGATGGTTGTATTTTCATTCCTGAGTCAGTCTTCTTCTGTCAACACAGATGAGTTGGGGGGGTTTGCAGGTTGTGGTGAGGGGGGGCAGGGGGTGATATGGGTGGGGTCGAGGGGCTTGGCGTTCCCTCATCGACGGTGAGTTATTTAGTTTAGTTGGAGGCGAGGTGAGGAGATGACAGGGGAAGCAAAACAAACAGAGCCGAGGTGCGAAGTGATCCCCTGTGCGGCCTAAAGACGAATGGGAGTCAGGGTTGGGGGCGGGGGGGGGGCGTGCTGGATGGACTGGGGGACAGAGAGAGGAGACGGAAACAAAGCAGGAGAGAAAAAGGTGAGAAACGGTGGAGCGGTGAGGGAATGAAAGATGGGAGGAGGAAGGATGGAGGGCGGRACACACCCCGACGCAGGTGTGCTCACAACTCACCCGCTGAATGAATCGCCTGCCATCGGACCCTCACCGTGCCTAATGAGGGGTCAAAGAGAGAGAGTGAATGAGTGAGGGAGAGAGAGAGAGAGAGAGAGAGAGACAGAGAGAGAGAGAG
Organism: Austrofundulus limnaeus; assembly: GCF_001266775.1. Lineage (NCBI taxonomy): Eukaryota > Metazoa > Chordata > Actinopteri > Cyprinodontiformes > Rivulidae > Austrofundulus > Austrofundulus limnaeus. Next base: position 2,621,349 of record NW_013952429.1, on the reverse strand, counting down.
AGAGAGAGAGAGAGAGAGAGAGAGAGAGAGAGAGAGAGAATGTTTTCTCACCTTTCTGTGTAGCTGCAGGGAAAGATAGCAGGAGGCAAATCCCTGTGCAAACAAGCAGAGAGATGCAGCTCTGCACGGACACACACACACACACACACGCGACACACACACAGGGTTTTGCAGCAGTCGCCTCTGAAGGCAGTCTGAGGAAATATTAGCTGCCTGCCGACAGTTTGAGCCTCGGTTTTCTTTTATCACTCAGCAGAAAGTAAATAAATAAACTGAGGCATCAGTCAGTGACAGGCGTCGTGTCTGAACAGTAAAACATCCATAAAACACGGTGAAGAATGTGATGTTAGTTTAGATGACACAGTCGTTTTATTCGGCTGTACTCGAGACTAATCCAGCTCTGATGAAAGTGATCTGTCCTCGGTGTCTTTTTCACATTTTTTCCGTTTTGCATAAACTCTGATTGCCTCAGTGACGAGAAGGTTTATCAAGAAAGCAGCAGTTTGAAAATCTTTGGATTTTCCCTCTTCCCCCCCTTCAGTCACTAAGGAGCAGTATTCCTAAGGTGACTTTAACACCTTCTGTGGCTTTGGGCTCATTCTCCTGTCGGCCAGGAATGCAAACACACATTCATCAYGACGGGACGTTGTGTATTGTTAACCCCTATCCTCTGCTGTGGGCAGCAGCCAGCTTGTAGAGATTTATCCTTTTTTTTGTTATTTTAAAATCTCTTCTCGTGTTTCTGATGCCTGAAATGTTCAGCATCTTTCCACACAGTTTTGTTCTTTGCTGTTCATTCCCAGTTGGCGCTTGAGAGACTAAATTAATGCCACTAAATGAAAAACGACACCTCGGTTTATGCTCCTATAAAAACGTGTCTGTGTTAGAGGGAGACACAACTCTCCCTCCACCTGATGTGGGAATGACTGAGTTGGAGTTGGGAAAAGTTGGATAAATGAGTCATGACATGAAGCCTAAACAGCGAGTCACAAGCTGTGGAAAAGCAGACATATGAAGGCAAAGGATGGAGAGTATCTGCATCTGGATTTATGGGAGCTTTAAAAAACCATCTCTGATCTGGAGCCAGAGAGAAACAGACAGTATCTGTCTCCTGACTGTGGCTTCTAACTTCTAGATAAAAACAGACATTAATTTATTTTAAAATTTTGTAACAGTACGTTGTGTATTTGATGTGAGACAGAGGAGCTGTAGGCCTATAAGGAAGGCGAGCTGTGTTYTTAAAGTTGTGTGTTTCAAGTTTGAAGAAATTTATTTAGTCATTTAGAAACTGATTTTAAAAGCACCACACATATTCATAGTTTTCCTTTTTTAAGTATTAATTCTTATTATCTGTTGTTTGACTATTGTTATGTCTTGATTAAAATAGTTTAGTTACATGCCCCAAAACACCTTGACAACACATAATAAAACCATTAATAAAAACATTAGGAAAGCATTGCTGTTCAGGGCGTCTGCGATTCAGCCGTAGGCCTGTAGTGGGCGTACCAGGCACTGAAGAACCATGTATTTATAGACCGGGACTTCCGGTTTCCAACAGCGCTGCTTTGCTTGGTTCAGCCRTGAGCAATAAAGCATCGCTCAGATCCAGTATTGGAGTGGTTGTATGGTCATTCTCTTCACATTTTAATCTATTCAACATTCATGTGGTTTTGTCACGATTCCAGTTAACGAACACAGAATTTTCTTACAGTTTCTAACTCAGTAAGTACTTTATCAGTATCAGCAAGTACTCAATTCAATTCAGTTAATTTGTACAGCGCCAAGTCACAACATATGTCATCTCAGGCCACCGTACACAAAAATCAATCTAAAGAAGCCAACAAATTGTGTTGAATCACTTCATCACAGTCTCCCTGCTTGAGCAGCACATTGGTGACGGTGGAGAGGGAAAAACTCCCTTTTAAAAGGAAGAAACCTCAGCAGAACCAGAACCAGGCTCAGGACAGGCGGCCATCTGCCTCGACCGGCTGGGTTTGGGCTGACAGGAAAGGTGCAGAGAAACACAGAAGGACTGGTCCAGGTGCATTTTCCTTTAGCAGAGAGACAAAGAAAATACATTATGGATAGAAATAATTATAACAAACATTAAACTGAAGTGCTCAGTACTCGTACTTGGTTTGAGAAAAAACTAGTATTGCGACACCACTACTAACCTTAACAACATCCAGTCATCTTTTTATGTTTTATGCTTACTTTTATTTGGGTTGTGTCCCTATCCTCTTCAGCCTCTAAATGAGGTTACGCGAGTAAGATAAGATAAGATAAGATAAGATAAAATAAAACTTTATTGATCCCACAGTGGGGGAATTTGCACATCACAGCAGCTCAAAACAGGACTGGGTGAGATGGAATAAAGAAAAATAAGTAAAAGAAAAACCAAAAAACACTATACTCGTGATATATAACAATATACCTAATACAGTGCATAAATGAATATATATGCAGGTGCATATTACTGATGCCAGTGTAGGTGAATTGTCCAAGTGACTGATAACATCATGATGTGTTTGTTATACAGTCTAACTGCAGTTGGAATGAATGAYCTACAGAAGGGCTCTGTCCTGCAGCGAGGATGTTTAAGTCTCTGACTGAAGGAGCTAATCAGCCCCMCCACAGTTTCATGCAGAGGGTGGTGGGGGTTGTCCATGATGGCTGTCAGCTTTGCCAACATCCTCCTCTCACCCACCACTACCACAGGCTCCAGAGGACATCCCAGCACAGAGCTTGACCTCCGTATCAGTTTGTCCATCCTATTCCTGTCCATTTCGGTACAAGACAGAGTAAAAAACAGATTGAAAGACATTGCTGACTTACTTTGTAAGAGTTTTGAAGACATGCCTTCAAATTATTGTATCAATAAACAGGTTGCACAGTTTCCTACAGTTCTCTTAAACCGGTAGCGAAATAATGCTGCTGCAATCAAGGAATGACAGGAGAGGAAGAATTTACAGGAAGTGAATAGTTTGTAAACCAACATTACACAGTTTGATAGGCCGTGGTAAACCTCATGATCCTAACAATGCTCAACCGTAGATCTGATCTGTAATAATGTTATTTTTTAGATAATGATAGCGCTGCAGGKTCATGGCCACAGTCCACTCACATCATACTCTCATTACAAGCAAGTAAATTGTAAATCCTCTCATCCACTCTGGGGATTTTTTCCTCCTTCCCGTTCACTGCTGCCCCTCACCAAAGTAAACTATAAACAGATTCCATCATTGTTTAAGAAATTGTCGGCTACCCCCGCCCCCACCACCGAAAGGTTTTGTTCAATTTAATCCATGAAATTTGCCAGAGTGCATGCACCTCCCACCTCTCTCAGCCCTGTGTAATTATAAGCAAACACTGTCCAAATTCAACGAGGGGTTCAGTTACTTCGAAATAGACTTATAATAAAGGATCTGTGGTAATTACCCCAAGCTGTCAAATGATACGGAGCATACCTTTGCCAGTCCAAACATTTTTTCGAAAACTAAATCTGGAAAATTACAAATGAGGAATTTAAAGATGTGTGTCAYTGTGTTACATGGTCTCTTTGCTGGTGAACAGTTACCACACACTGCTTTTTTTTTTCTTCCCCCGCTCCACAGCCTCAGACACCTTCATGTGCCGACAAAATAAAGTCCCGCCTTAGCTCAACCACATCATAACTCACGATAATTCGATGAAACCCAAACCGCAGAGCTAATTTCTGTCTGCTCCTCCAACAGCGTGGGCGCTGCAGCTAAGTGACAGCAATTAAGAGCTTTGGTTATTTATTGAGCTCCAAAATGGAGAAAGCCCTTTTTTCTGTGTGGCTCTTCTGAGAGAGGGTGAGCGGCGGGCAGCGGCACAACAGTTTGCTTTTGTACGAGTAACACAATCCTCTCGGAGAGCGGCTCATTTCCATCGGAGCCCGAGCTGAGTCTTATCCGCTGCAGAGCGAGCCCTGCCCGGTGGCTACGGCTCCGTGCCAAAAGTTAGAACTTCACCCCTCATTGAGCAAGAGCGTAAACTAAGATCACTTCTCAATCAGTCCTTGTTTGTATTTTTGACTGTTTGAGGCCTGCAGTTTAAAATACATGGATATATATATRAATACATGTTTGACAGTGGGATAACAAAGTTTAGCTTTAATAAAGAAGATGATCAGATTTGAAACAACTAAAAAGACGAAGCACCTTGTGAGGTCTGAACTGGCCCTCCACTCAGGTAACTTTACAGAAATAAGTTTATTTAGATGATTTACTCCGCCTTATCTTCATTGGAACCATTGGGGATAGTTCCACTGGATATTCTACTCCTGAATCATTTTAAGAAACATGTCAGTTGTGATAGGACCTCTCAGACCAAGAAGGTCCGTATGTAGAGATTACGAAGCCACTGGTCTTTTATCTGCACAATTCACATGGACATTTTTTACACTCTTTGTCATTTTGTGCAGGAGGATTCAGGTCGCTGCGTCTGTTTGTTGGTTTGATTGTGAAATATTTTTAATCAGAACATATCTATACCGTTTCTGCCTAACTGTTGTTGTGCTGTACCAGTGAGCTAATTCATGATTCAGGCTGGTTATTGTTAAACTTACAATTCAATTCCATTTCAGTTCTTTGGGTCACAATTTAATTAGATTTTGATTCAATGTTCCTTTAAATGCTTCAGTATCAACTWTGTAATAAGAAGATGTAGACAAATAATTCACAAGATGTTTATTTTCTTGTCCATCTAAGCAAAAACAGTATACATTAACACTTTTGAGGGAAAAAAATCTGTAAATAAAGCAGTAGTTTAAAAAAAAACACGGCAAACTGGTCAGAGGATCCAAYTGAATGTTGCAGTGCATTGATGAACCAATGTTTTTACCCATCCTTATTCATAACAACAGGGTTATGTTTTATTGTGGATTATTTTTGCTTTTCCTCTCTTTGACATAGTTCCTTAAACCTTTGGCCCTTTTTTTGGTCTTTTCCTGATTTTCTACTTGTTTTCTTTGTTGTGGAAACATGTCGCCTAAATCGTTTGGACCACTCAGGAACACAAAGTCACATGGATTGAGACATCAGTTATTCTCAATCTGTATCTTTGACCAAGAATAAATATTCTAATTGATGTCACTCAATAATAATAACATGTAACTTTAGTTGGTCCAGTTTGTGAATAATGGTTGAAGTTCAAGTCAGCACAACATTTGGAGCTAAAACTCAGTCAGATTAGGAGGAAGCTCTCCTGCTTACAGATGACTTTCAGGGTTTGATTGAAGGGTGGTGTGTTTTAATCAGAACAAAATACTTCAAACCACCTTTCATCTTCTCTGCACATGCTTTCAATTGGTGTGGTGAGATTTTTTTTTTCCCTTTTCCTAACGACCACACATAAGATGTCTTTCTCCTTTTCTTGGAATTTGACAATTATTGCTCCTCAAGACTTCACTTATACCGTTTTATTTCCAGTGGGTGTGCTGATATCGACGTGTTTTCAATTAGGAACGCACATGTGCTTGATGTGTTTTTGCATTTTTAACATGCCTCACAAAAAGCATATATCCACCATTATACGCCCACTTGGTGGCTAAACATGACTCTTGCAGGCAATTACTCATCAATAAAACATGGAGGAGATCAAAGATGCCAAGCCCACTCTGCGTTAGGTAAATGTGTCATTTAGAGAGCTGTTTAGTTGTGCTTTTGCACTCCAAAGATTCTTCAGGAGGAGCAGAAATCTAATTATAATAGAACACAGACTTGGGTGGATTGGCTGCACTCCAGGGCCATCAAATTATTTCTACTGGCACAGTGTGCAGAACTGGGGAGCTTGGTTCAGACTTCAGACGATAGGCACATTGTGAAATCTCAAACTCAGACCAAACTGCCAGGCCTTACAACCAACTATGTTCCCCATTCTTCATGCTTTCATATGCAACTTCTGGCAGCTGAAGCTTTAAAGTTATAGTTACGCATGAATAAATTGGCCAAATGAGATTGGTGTTGACAGTTTTTATTCTATAGAGCAGCGGTTCCTAAACTTTTCAGCTCTCTACCCACAAAATAAAAGCCTGAGACACAGACTCTTGCTAGCTGACATGTACAAACATTGCTAATAAGGCATTTAACAGAGGATTATCAATGTTTTTATTAGTTTTTATCCATTTCTGACTACTAGGTTTATCGTTTTGTAACATTTCAGGCTAAATTTGGCTTTGACATTCATTTATAAAGTTAAATTTATTTTCTGCAAATCTTGAGACCCCCCAGTTTGTGTTTCAAACCTAGTTTTAGGAACCACTGATGTAGAGCACTTGCAGTGACTTTATTTTTAAAACTGTTTTTTCGGCCATAACGGATGGTAATTTGTTATGTAATACATTCACCTATATGCATTTAGCATAATGTTGGCACACATAGGCTGTCTCAATTTCAAGATCCTGTCACACTATAAAGTTTTAGACGACAAAGTTGGGGTCAGGACCCACAATGGGGTCCCAAAACATCAAGGTGGGGACCTGAAAAAAAAATTCAGAATTAATTGTAGTAGAAAATAACAACTAACAGCAATTGTTTTTCCCTTTGCTGTTACAAAAGGCTAATGTACTTAAAGATGGACAAAAACAGAATAATGAATATTGTTATATGCTCTTGTTTCTTTTGAAATAACAACAATGTTTATCATCCAACAAGAGTTGGGGGCTCAGGTCTCTGCTTCTGCTACTGGTTTTTTGAGGATCAAAAGCTGAAAAGTTTGGGAACCATTGTTTTAGACAACTTGTGCCAAATTGTGAACATTTTGTAATCATTATTTTGCTCATATCATCTAAATATTTGATATAACCGTTAGCAGTACAGTATCTTTATTTCCAAAAGAAGCTTCAGTCGATTTTTTTATTCTATCTTAGGCCTTGACATCTTTAGTATTGGACAAATTTTTCAAAAGTTGGCATAAGATGTCTAAAACTTTATAGTGTGACAGGGCCTTCAACGTCTGCATTTGTCAACTGCTTACATCACTGCCCCTCGTCAAAGGCTGTCCCAATACTTGGGCTCCTTTTTGTGCGGCAGGCAAATGCCGCCCACAAAACCCTGAAAATGAAGGCTGCATCTGAGTTTCCGTCCTGTATCCCAGGATTCATTCAAGTATGGCTCATTTTCAGGATAAAGGCAGTCGGAGGGACACGAGGAGGTGCATGTGGTGGATATAGTCCCAAACTAGAGGAGGCAGCCATGATCTCGAGACCAYGCCAGGAACTTTATTACCTATACTTCCTCAAGAAAATCAAGTTTTATCATCTTCTCTGTGCTCCACCAGGGCCATGGCTGAAGACTTCACTAAACCATCCACTGGTAGTAACGATGTACCCAGCAGACCTCTTTTGTAGACTTTGTTTGTCCCTCTGAGCATTTAGAAAGTTTTAGGGGAATATTTYCCACTTTTAACAGAAGTTAAGCAACATCCTGTTAAACTAATAAGAAGTGATAAACACAGGATGTCTCTGATGTAAGCTGCACAGGCTCTATTCAAACACATTTTTCTTGTATTTACATTATGAGTCAGAAAGGACMTCGTCTTATCTCCCTGATCCATCTGGAGCAGTAGTTGTGATGCCACTTAGTAGTTTAAGTGGACACACTTTAAACTCTCACTCACACCACCGGAGTGTGCCGGTCTTCAACTCAGCAAGTGGGTCATTCATGCAGAGAGTGGACCGATCTGTCATCCGACCGGACAACAAGTCATTCAGCCTTCAGTTCAACATGAAGGGCCAAATCTGAAGAGGAGGAGGAGGAGTGTATCCCACCTGCACACCATGTGCTCTGCTTTTTCTGATTTACTAGCAGGCTAGCGGCTGAGCGCCAGGGTTACGGGCCCACGCTCTTAAAAACCTCTCTGAAGCTTYGAGCACAAACTCACGTTGCCCTCGAGCTTGTCTGACATCCTTCAGGATTTACAGGCCTGCAGACGTGCCTGACCGGCCTTCGCGCCGCTTAGAGGGCTTCCTCAGAGATGGGCTCACGTGTGTTTGCTCTGTCCCCCTGACTGAAAGCAACGAAAGCGCTGACAGATTGGTTTGATGTGGGCACTTGTAGGCGCAAACACTTTCAGGGAGGACTCTAATGAGCCTGATAAGAGGGGAGAACAGCGCACTCACACAAAGGACTGATAAGAGCAGCAACAGGAGCTGAAACATAGGAAACAGCCAATAAAGATAAATGAAAGAAATTGAACCTCAGGTTTTCAGGGTGTGGAGAGGCTTCAACATTAATTCCTTTTGACGTTAATGCACATTAAAGGCTAATTTCCGTGCAGTGGAATAAAATGAACTCATATGTGCTTTAGTCTGGTGGTTAAAAGCAAAATAAAATCACGAAACCACTAAATATTCCCACAAACCTCAAAGAGCTTTGAATTGGCTGCACCTTTGAAGGCTCCGAGAGTGACGCGTGACACAACGCAGGAGACAAGCTTACAGTCAGGGACGTCGAGTGAGCACGACTGGTCCCTCCTTCAGGCTGAAAACTAGAACATCATGAGAAATAAATGAAAAATAAAACACTTAGTGGTTGAGAAATGAAGTGGGGAGAGTTTGGTAACTTTTTTTGTGCTTTATAGGAGAAAAAGGTGATGGATTTTAAAATTTGTTCTGGTTTAAATTGACCTTACAGCCTACGAGGAGGACTAAGAGTTATTTATAGCACTCCAAAAAAGATTAAGAGAAAAAATTCAATGCTTTCAAACCTGACTGCTTTGGCTGTGATGTAAATGAAGGCTTTGGATCGGGGGGGTGTGCAATTGAAAAATGATTACATTCCTAAAGCATGTGTGTTTGATAGACCCCCTCAGTTCTTCGAGGAAGAGTGAAAGACGTTTTGGGCTCACGTTCAAAGCCTGACATTAATCAGAAACAGGCGATTAGGATTATCCTTCATTACTTCTATCATTGGGTAAACATATAAGCTTTTTTTCCTCAGCTCACACACATCAGCTGCAGCGAGCTCAAATACAAGAAACCCGTGTCGATCTCTTTAACATCCCGAACAGACACATTTCTCTTCATGATTATCCTGGAGATGCTTCAGTTTTCACACGAGCAGCAACAGAAAGAGTCTCATTCTGAGAATAAAGTGATCTAGCCATCATTTTTGGACAGCAAGCTTTGGTTGTTAGTTTATATTGTTTGATTTCTGTAAAAAGTTGATATTCCTCCATAAAATCAGCTAAATAGTTATCTCATGCTCTGTAATAGGCTACACAAATGTAACCTGCTGTTCTATTGTTTCCAAAAGGCGATGCAGAACTAAGAGCCATGACAAAAGCAGTGGTTAGAGGAGAAAATTGAGATTCAATTTGTTTGGGAAAACAAAATACCTTTTGCAATAAACTGATACTAAGAAACAGATTGGATTTTCTGCCAAGACAAATACACCCCTGAGTAGTAGAGCTGCTGTCTCTAGAGCTGCTCAATATTTTTGAAAATTTATCGTCATATCGTCAACAGCCTGTGCAATAAGCATATCGCAAAACACTGCATAAACTGCACTAAATGTTTGTCTCACATATTTGTATTCATGCATTTTGTCCATCACACAGAAGCTTGAAATATTTGATAGTGTATATATATATATACACACACCTTCAATGACCGTCAGAAATTTCAGTTTTTCCTGATATCGGGCGGCCCTAGTTGCCTCTCAGTGGGAAGGTTGCAGAATCTCCTCCTGGCCTAGTGTCTTTCTAGGTGAAGTTTGCATGTTCTGCCTTTGCACAAGTGGGTTTTCTCCAATTTTCTACCACAAACAAATTACACRCATGGCAGTTTAATTGGTAACTGTAAAATTGTCATGAGGTGTGGGTGAGACAGGGTTTTCAGCGACACTGGAAATGAGGGAAAACCTGGACTGGGAAAACTCAGTATTTTTTATTTATTTATTTTTTTCCTGAAATTCTGGGAACCCCGGTGAAAGTGTTAATGATTGATTTGTTCGTCTCTGTGTCCTGTGATGGACTTGGGACCTGTCTGGGGTGTCCTAACCCATGTTCTGCTCTTACCTGTAAGCATACACCTCGATCTTGTAACTTTCATCATTGAAAAGAAAAAAAATGTCCCTGACGTCACCACACAGCTTCTGTTTTTATAGGATGTGTTGAACTTTTAGTCATGAAGGGACTCTAGTTTCAGAACGAGTGTCGTGTTGTTGCATCGGACCTGAGGACGTTCTGTCTCTGTGCACACACCTCCACCTGTCTGTCACCGCCTCGGTATTGTTGCCACCCTGCTGCTGTGTGCCCACCTGCACTCTCTTCAGACAGCACATGTTTGTGTGTCCTCACGTGTGACCGCTCACTCACTCTGCCTCTCTTTCTTCCTCTGTTTCCTCGCAGCATGTGATTGCCATCCCGTGGGGGCCGCTGGCAAAACCTGTAACCAAACCACAGGACAATGTCCCTGTAAAGACGGCGTGGCTGGTGTCATGTGCAACCGCTGTGCTAAAGGCTACCAGCAGAGCCGCTCGCCCATTGCCCCCTGCATAAGTATGTGGAAACAGTTTTTTTTTTCCATTTAAACTGTCAGTTTTCTGATCTAATCTGCAAAAGAACATTAAACCTCAGGGTTTGGAGCTTCGTAAATGTGAGGGGAGACCATCGAAGATCAGTATCTTTGAACCCACAAATAACAGGAGCTGAGACTTGGGACAGCCTAAATGCTGACTCAGCGTTCACACTATTAGTATTTCTAATAGTAGGCCCAAATTTAGAGGGGGGAAAGTAATTTTATACTACTGTTTTAGGGTACTAAGAATGAAATTCTTCTTAAAGTTCAAATAAAAATGAAATGACCTGAAAAAGGATTTTTGATATGTCTAAAGGAACTGCTGTTTAAAGTGGCGACTGCAATAAATAAAACAAATGCTTGTTGTTCTAACAGTTTTCCCAGTTTTATTAAAATAAAACTAGAAAAGGCATCATATTATGTAGACTTCTCTGCATTGTGAGGCAGGATTTTACACAAAGCAATAACGAGAAACAGTCTGAATATCGCTCAGCAGCTGATAGTTGATGGAAGCCTGTTAATTGCTAACAGCATCAGCACCTCTGGGCTTCCAGCATCAGGATTCTGGCAGCGATTGTTTCCTTGTCATCAAGTAAACATCAGCATCGTTTCACAGAATCTCATATAAACGTAATAAACTTGGAAAGTTGGAGGCACGTTGCAACCGCTGTAAAAAATTGGGTTTTTACAAGATGAAAAACAACAAGATGGTTTCTTTTATCACCTCTCTGACACAAACACGCCCCTGCTTTCTACCTTTTTCTTTGCATGTTTCTGTGCTTTAAAATGTTGTCCTCATCCGCCCTGCGCTGCTTTTTAAACCATCTCCCTAACCACCACACCAAGAAAAGATATTGTGGACGTGTTGAATATTTTGTAACTCCTCCTGGAGTGGGCCAGCGTCTTCTCCACTTTTCATTTTATTATAGCAGAGAGTGACGGAGGAGCTGAGAGAATCAAGTCTTTACTGCTAACAGCTCCTCTGTACTACGATACAAGGGAGGATAAAATAAAGAAAGATCAGCTGGAATCAGATAACAACACCAAGAATCTGCACAACAATGATGCAGCACTCTGAGAAACCTGATTTAATATTAAGCAGAGGATGATCCAGATTCCTGGAAAGATAAGCAACAGAAACACTATAATGTGCACAAGAACTGGATTCAAGCTGAAGTCTGGTTTATTTTTGTAAAGAAACTAAAATGAAATAAAGAACAGTTCAGATTTCGAGGAATGCTTATGTAAATACCTCTTTAAAGGACTTACGGCTGAGTTAGGGTTGAATATCTAAAAATAGAGTGTGACCAGACTGACAAGCAAATGGCTAGTCTGATCGCTGCCAAGAACAAAGTGTAGCATTGCTGTTAGAAATTAATGCTAATTTAAAACAAAATCCATAACGGTTTATATAAACACCATATTTTAAACATTTTGCTAAATTGGATCATTTACAAGAATTTGATGGTTATTTGTGAGTGCAAAAAGTGGAGACAGCAGCTAGCTGTAGCACTTATCCTGTCATTTCAAGCAAAACCATCATATTATTTAAGATAATATTGATAAAAAGCAGCAGAAAACCAACAAGTTTGAACTTCGTTGAAGCTTAAAAATAATTTTTATTTTCATCTTGGCTTCCACATTATCATTACTTTCCCAACACTTTCTCAGTATATTATTTATACACCAAGTGAGACTCACTGTATAGTTAATGCACCAAGCAAAAATAAAAATAAATAAAACTTACATAGCAAATTTGTAACAGACTGCATTGTGAAAATAAAACAATCTCATCTGTTAACCAGCCTGTGCCTCGTACACCAGTGCATTCATACTTATTTCTTCGTTAATAAATGTGCACATTTGTTTGTAACACAGCAACGACAGGAAACTGATCTTTTTCTGTCTGTCTTGTTTTGTTTCGGAGAAGAGATTCCAGTTTCTCCTCCTACGACTCCCTCCAGCATCACAGAGGAGCCATCCGGTGAGTACAGCTCAGACGTTCTGACCCACACATGTAGAAACTGTGAGGACGTTTCTCTTTAGACATGTGGAGAATGTGGTGCAAACCTGAATTAATGCAACGAGGATTTTTTTTAGTGCTTTTAGTTGGGCTGTTTCAATATTTTCCCACCCTGAGTACAAACAGACGGCAGGATAAATTAGATCCCACTTGCCTCCCCCCTCCTTATTAGGGGCTCATGAATATTAAATCCATTAGCAGCAACCCTGGGATGTGCCTCCTCTAATCTCTCACACTTTCACAATTAATCAGTCTAAGTGCGACACAGTGGGGTGTTGGTTTTCTGCACGAGGCAGTTTGATCGTTTAGTCGGGTGGATGAGATTTTATCTCTTCAAACTTCTCTTTTCCAATCGTCCTTCTATAAAACATAGTTAATGGAAGAAGCTGGATCCTGTAGTTTAAATAAAAGTTTGACAAACTATTTTCTCCGTTCATCTAATAAATAATTTCTGCTTGGTTTGTGGGTTTGAAGCGTGTTGAAGGAGAAGAATGATATCAGATAAGAAAGTAAACTGTTTGCCTCTGATTTAAATCAAACAATAATTCTGGATGCAGACCCAGATTTGAGAAAATCACTTCTTATTGATACAAACTCCTGTGTCAAAATCTGCATTTGTTTGCTCATCTCCACCATACAAAATGCAATTAAAAAATCTTTGTTGGTGTACGAACAGGAAGTGTGAGACAAAAGCAGAAAATAATGATTAAAAATATATTAAAGTGGGCATTGTGTATTTTCCAGGCACATAGTTCAGTCCTGTAACACAATCAAGTAACTGTTACATTCAGTTATGAAAAAGTTGTATTTATCAAAAATAAATTTGACTTTGCATCATAAACGCCTTGAAATTGGACTCTGTCTCTTTAAGAACCTCCTACCATTTCGGACACTCCCGCTACATCTTCACTCAGCTGCAGACTGTGCTCCAGGGAGGAGCTTTGTGYGAATAGGCGGAGCTTTGTACCAGCAAGTGTTTAGGCAGCTTCACATGGCATTTTTCAAACCTGCATGAAGGAATCAAAGCAACACTGTATGTTTTTGATGAGTGAATGACATCATAGCATAAAGCTCAAAAAAGTCGACTTTACATAATAATCCCCCTTTTTTTAAATACTGCATGTGGTGCCTCAAGTCTGCTGTATTTTTGGTCGAATTTTTTATGATGTTAGATTATGTTGTATTTTGGGTCTTTTGAAAGTAAAGTGTACAAAAGTTTTGTTCAGGTTGTTTATTTCTAACTAACCTGAAAAACAAACAAACAAAAAAAGTCAGAAAACATTTTATGACTGTTTTGTTTTCCTTTGTTGGAAAAAGTGAAGTCATCTGGCTCGTAGCGTGTTTTGTCTGCCTCCCATGCGGCGCTGCAGGAGGCCCAACATGTCCGTGTGAGGCTCCTGCAGCTGCTGTTGGGCCCTTCGGGGGTCCTGAGTGTTCCCCCCGCGCTGCCTCCTCTGACGGCACAGTCAGGATTTTGCTGGTCCCAAACCCTCCTCCACCTCTTTTTTTTTTTTTTTTTTGCTTTAAGTCTCTTTTCAGTGTTTTCCACCTCCTTCGTCTCCCTCTGTTTCACGCTTTGTCTTCTTCTAACACTGTGGGTGGTGGGTCGCTGGAATATGTGGGCCCCCTCTGTCAGAAATCGGTCCACTGATGGGGTGCAGTAAAAATCCCCCTAAATCATTGAAAGAAAACCAGTTAAGTGAGAGCAGATTATTGTTATATATTAGATAAGATGCAAAGGTAAAAAACAAAGAGTTTGCATAAATGTGCTTTATTGTTATTTTTGCACATTTAAACCAGTCTGCCTGAAACTACAAGGGATTTAAAGGTATATTTTGGCTATTTAAAAGTGGTGTTCTGTAGAAAAGTTATTCTCTTTATTGTTTGGAGAAAATGAGTGATGTAGATTTTTAAGACAAAGACATTGCAAAAAAAAAAAACTTCAAAGAAAATGCATATTTTTGGATTTGGACAGAGAGTTTCTAGAGTTTCCCTAACCTTATTTTATGAAGGGGCTTGAATAAGTCTGGAGGAAATCCTGACAATGAATTAAAAGCTYAAARAGTGGCACCAGTTTGGTGCGGTCATTCAAAAAGCTACCTTCACTGTTATTTTCTATTTTATAACATCTACACACCCCTCCAAAACGATCATGCCGTTCCTTTAACCTCTCTTCATCACCTAATTTGACCGTAAACACACCTTCACTGTTTTGACGACGCTGACATTGTAGCTAACCATAGCTGAAAGTTATTTCTTTGTAAYATCACGGGCACTGGGTTGTTCAGGTCAGAGGCTAAAACCCTGCAGGCTGTAAGGCGCAGCACTCTGACAGGCTCCCTGCGAAGCCAAGGGTCCCGTCGGCCCGCTACGACTTAAGGTCTGGAGGACGCAAACATGCCCCAGTGAGCCTCCTCAGAAGGTCACGCAACAAGCGCACCTCTGCTCGGCCCGGTGTTCCAACAGCTATGATATCACCTCGTACGTGATTGCAAACAGATGTGGCTCGTCTGTGTGTGTGTGTGTGTGTGTGCGTGCGTGACTGAAGTATCAAAGTTTTGGCTTTTCTTTTGAGCAATTTTTGACCTTTTCTCGTTACAGCTTCACAACAAGAGACAACAGCTCACAGCAGAGCAATAAATGTTTCTAAGCTGTGGTCAACAGTAGATTTCACCTGTACTCAAAGTGTTTAGAGTTGGAGAATGAAGAGTTTAAACTGAAAAGACATAAATAAAAAAATGCGAAGAACAAACTGGAAAGAAGAGAAAGTGGAAGAAGAGAAAAGTGTTGTGGAGCGATAAGAAAAGCGAGGAAAAGACGAGGCGGGTTGTGAAGGAAACGACAGATTTGTAACTCAGAGTTTGGGAAATATGAAAAGACTGAAATTAGGAGCGTGAGGCCGACAGCTGTGAGGCAGGTGTCTTGTGCTCTTACATGAAGGAGCGGAGGGGCTTTTTTTTGATGGGGGGTCAGGAGGAAAAAAAAAGCGGGTACAAGTGGGGGAAGATGACGAGGATATTAATTTGTCTCCTGCAGCAGGGCTCTCTCCTCCCCCCTGTCGACCACACGGAGGACTGGAATGCATGGAGAGTAGCAGCGACGGTGTGGCTCAGACAAAACGCACATTGTGCTGGCGGGTCATGGATGGTGTGAGTCGCCACTCCCACGGGTCATGACAGAGACTTCTGCATGGCGACCGAATGTGGAGGAGATTAACCGCCGATGACCTGCGGTGGCTGCTCGGGCCTGTCAGAACCCACAGGATGTGAAYGTAACTAAAGATGATGAGGAGATGGAGAATTACACTGATGATGATGTTCATATCCAAAATTGTGTGTCTGTGTGTGCGTGCCATGTCTGAGGCTGGAAGTGATCAGAAACTGTGGCGGACCCCTCCTCGGATTTTTTAGCCATGAGACTTGCCTCACACACCCAGTTTGCTTCTCTCAGACTCCACGGCGCTTTAGTCATGAATCTGCTAAGGTTGAGGCGAAGTGGTAKGAACGTTTATGGCGCTAAATAATATTAATGCAGCCAGTCTGCAAACAGCAAGCCTTAGAAAAGCACAGAGGTCTGTAGAGGTCTTTAACACAGTTCTGAGTACTGTAGGGTTTGACTGATTGTCTTTCCATTGATTCCATTAGGAGGCATCAAAGCAGATCATTGGGCCTCATGCAAGAACATGTTTGTATTCCTATCCGAAATTTCTCTTACTTTTGTTCGTACAANCTCGTGAATTTTGTTCGTATCTGAAGAAAATCTTAGAATACGAAAACATTGGGGAATGTCACAAATTCTCAATCACTCGTACGCACAAATTAAGAACAAATCTGTGCGTATGAACAGTTCTTGCATGAGGCCATTGCTTCCATCTTAAACTTCTCCTCTGTCACACCAGTCGTTTATCCAGTACATCCACTGTCTGCCCTCTGCACACGTTCAACCTTCTCACTTTTGCTTCTACCGYCTTGTAAATCTTCCCTTTCACTTCTGCAGCTAAGCCTTCGTCACAAATCTCTCTTGACTCTCATCTTCATCTACTCCACCCTGCCTGACCCTCTTCATCAACTTAATATGATTGACTCTAAACTCCACCTTCAATACCTTTCTCTCTCTCAGACATGTACACTACCTTCACCTCCCTGAGCTATCTTCCACCTGTAGGGACCCGTGTAGAAGAGAACCCTGAGATATTGATRTCTGAAACCAGGCTTTATGGTTTTTCCTCATAAATAAAACTGTTTATTTAGTCATACATGTTACAATCTGCTTGATTTCGAAAAAGAAAACAGTAACAAGTGATTTTTTTAGACATTTGTTAACAGACTCTGTTACAAACAAAAAAAATGAAGGACAACTGTTACGATTGAGCTTGGTTGATTTAGAACCCCAAGATGCAGGACCGAGAGAGGGTGGCAAAAAAGGTTTATTAAAGAAAAAAAAAGCGCTGACATGGCGGCAAACAAGATACTTAATTTGGCTTGGCAAGACATCAACAGTAAACAGTGTACAAGGATCTGACAAAGACTGAGGACAAAGGACAGAATATAATGGGAGAACTAATGAGCTAAAACAAGAAACACCTGGGGAAGAAACATGAATATCAGGTGTGAGTGGGCGGGGCCGAGGAAAACAGAGGGACATGACAGAAWATCAGAATAAAGTCAAAATAAAACATGAAACCAGACAGAACATAWCAACAACYACATCTCTAAAAGCACATTGGCAGACAAATTGTGAACATTTAAACAGTTTAAAAAAAACTAATTATTGGGCTGACCACRTTAAAAGATTAACTTCTACTTCTGAGCAGAGTAATTTCCCCTCTGTAATATTTTACAAATACTCAACAGGCGTCCCCAGTGATTGCCCGTCTGAAAGGCTGATGATGACCCACCGTATTGGTGGATGACCCAGCTCAGCGGGGCTGATTACACGCCTCCCAAAAGCAAAATCTTTAAATCAGGTCAAGAATMCAAGCAGGCTCCTCAGCATTTACTGTCTGCTGAAAACAAACCATCTTTTAGGGACAATACAGTGAGAGAAAAACAGGG
>NW_013952429.1:2600138-2602765 GCF_001266775.1 Austrofundulus limnaeus | reverse complement strand
AAATAATCTTACACATTCTGAAAACAAGATTATTATTCTTACACAATCAGGTCTTGTTTAGTAAATCAGTCTCAAAACAAGATCAAAAAGACTTTTTTGACTGGATATAAGATTTTAAAACTTGGTTAGGTGGACATTTTTTGCAATGCAACCCATCAGCTGTCCACCCAGTTCTCCAAGCTTTTCTTGTACTACAATATTTACACCCTAAAAAAATAAGTCTAAAACAAATAAGAAATTTTYGATTTGTGTTTTAGCTGTTCATTTAATTCATTCATATTATTTATAAAGTATAGACTTACAAAAAAGTCATTTCATGGCACTATACAAAAGTAAATTCTATGTTATATCAWACAATCAATTCAGATTCAAATAAAATTGCAGTTAACTAAATTTGAGCTAAAATACAAAACGTACGCGTTATAAAATGTCAACTAATTAAAATAATTGATATAAGGAAGTCGGCAAGTTGCATCAGTTTTTATCATCAGAGAAAAATAAAGATTTGCTTGATTCTGAGAGCWGCTCTGCTCCTGCTGAAGCTCTGTTTGTTTCGTTGGCAGTTTTGCTCCAGAGTGCTTTGTGACACATGATTACAGAGGTGATTGTGTTTTAGGTGACTGGATATCATTTATTGTGATCTGTGTTTATAGACGGCTRATATTACAGGACTTCAGTCAGATGATCTTAAAAAAAAACTGTACATCCTAATGGAATTATTTATTTCAGTTTTCTTCACACACTGTGTTTCTGACCAGCAAGAATCAAAACATTTAATGAGCAAACATGTTCTCTGAGTCTTTCTCTCAGATTCAATCAGTTTCTTCAGAAGACAAACTCCAAACACACACTGACTCCACACTCTGCTTGTAACACACACACACACAGATCCGTGTTTGACAGCCTCTCCTCAGCACAGAGCTGGGAGGTGATTTGGGTAAACCCGCTGCCTGCGTGAGGTATTTATTTGTTCACGGCTCCAATACGGACAGACCCCCCCCCCCCCCCACACACACACACACACACACCCATTCCCCAAAGGGGTCCCCCTGCCTAACGCTTCATGGATGGCTAATTTTCTTTTCCTGACCTCCCTTTGTGTGGCATTGACCCGCTTCACCCCCCACACACCTTCTACTCCCTCAAATAGCTGCCAACACACACACACACACACACACACACACACACACACACACACACACACACACACACAAACGCATAAGCTTTACTTGGTCCTCTGTGGGGCCTTGAAGTGATCCTGTTTTTTTTTTTAAGGAGTTTGGGTACGAGGTGACAAGTGAGGTGAGATTTAGATGGAGACGGGAGGTGGAGCGGGCGTGTTTGGGTCGGGGTGGGGGTGGGACTGACTCATTCCCACAGTCTGACAACAAGTGACAGGATAGATGGCTGCTGGGATTTGTAGTTTTGTAGCATAAATCCGTTCATGTCGGCTTAGACAGAGTTGAGGCTGCTGGTTGGTATTTTTGTTTCTTCTACAGACAAAAAGTGATGTTAATTACAGTGAAGCTGCTGCTGCAGGATGATAAATAACACAAATGAAACAAAAGAAATGTCAACCAATTAACCCAAAGGGTTAATGTTTTACAAAAAATATATTATTGTGACTACATATTCTCGTTTTGAAATTAAATTTCTTCATGTTTTTAAATACTCAGGATTCTTTCTGATTTTTTTCTTTTTGTCTTTCGTTTCTCTTCCTCTGACTGCTTCCATTTTTTGCTAAAAACACAAACTCRTCTGCTGTCGTTTGTCTAATACTGACATCTGATTGGTGTGTTTCAGATTTAGCCTATATGTGTTTGCACAACTGGTCGATGTGTTTAACCAGTCCGGTCATAGGTGTGTTCCTCTGAAAGGCCTTTGAAATGACAGGAAGTGACATCATCATCTGTCTCTGTGTTTAAATGTATGTTTTGCACAAAGTGCGAGGCTGATGTGCTTTTAGTTGTGCAAATCTGGGCAGATGTTTTGCTACTTGAGTCGGGGAGGGGATATTATTTCAGTGTATTTCATTACATTAAAAACTGCAAATATGAATTATTTAGAACAAGCTGAACTTCAAAACTGTTTGTTTTATCAATTTCATTCATAAAAGGTACAAGACAAGCAAAATAAATCAGTTTTAAATCTAATATTTTTCACTCTTTCTTCAATCCACACATGGCAGCCACAGTGCATATCTTGATTCAGTGATACGTCTGTTTCTCTTGTCTTCTTCTTCTTACAGACTGTGATTCTTACTGCAAGGCCTCAAAAGGCAAACTGAAAATCAACATGAAGAAATACTGCAAGAAGGATTACGGTGAGTCAGACAACACACCAGGTAGTAGTGAAACTAACACGTGTGTCTTTAAGAACAGGGAAATGGTCATGTTTACTTATGTAACACCTTTCACAGAGGGGAGAACAGTGCATTACAATAAACTCAAATTAAASCGAACACAATAAAAAAAGATGAGCAGACAGAAGAAAAGAGGGGGAGTTTGATGGAAACCGCAGAATGCAGAGTTAGACAGAGGTGCGTTTGCGTTAGGAAGCTAAAGCAGAGGCCAAGAGACAGAAAGTGTGTGTGTGTGTGTGTGTGTGTGTGTGTGTGTGTGTGTGTG
>NW_013952429.1:2576805-2599935 GCF_001266775.1 Austrofundulus limnaeus | reverse complement strand
CACACACACACACACACACACCCCGCCCGATTGAAGTCACGCTGCAGAGCTGCTCAAGCAGAGCGGGGCGTCCTGCAGCATACTTCAGGAGCTTGACAGATAGGCCTGGGCTTTGTTCTACGGGGATTTGGGGGAGTTAGGGGTCAGCTTATTGACACCTCCGAGCCTAACTCGCGGTTGGTGTCGTGAGAAAAGCCTCGTCTCCAGATCAGCTCCACTCCCGGCTCTGTACAGCCGGCTGCTGTAGAAAACATTGAAATGTCACAAATAAGATTTTATCAAAAGAATATTGCAAAACAAATGCTAAACACTGGCAGCAACTATTTGATAGCACAAGTTTGTTCGTTAGAAAGATTCGTTAGGAAGAATCCGTCACTCRGCACCGGACTGAGTGCCCTCATGTCTGCACAAAACACACAAACGTGTTCAGGAGAGCTTTCCAGGCTGATTTGATGTGTGTTGGTTGTCTGTGAAGTGGAGTGGATCTGCTGGCCCTGATGACTGCAAAAAACATCAGAAGACAAATGGAAGGCCCTCTGCTGTGTAAAGATGTACACTATTTGTGTTTCGTCATATTAAAAATACAATTGTTATTCAAACACTTGAGGAGCTGTAATTTTGTTAAATCATAACTTTTACTTTTATTTCATTATGTTCAAAACATAAAAATTATACTTATACTTCACTTTCAAATTTAACCCCTCGTTACACACTGCAAATTTAGATATACTGTAACTGGAACTCTCATCATGAAAATGGTTGTTTATGCATTAAAAAAGTAAGTGTTGAATTTACTTAAAGGTCCTGTGACATGTCTATCCTTCACATAAAAAAGTCAAAGAAAACATCTTCATTCTTAAAATTGACATAATACACATGAATTTACACATTTTGTCTCACAACTGGCCTATTTTCTTTTGGATTTGGCTCAGCCAAAGTGAAACAGGAAGTGACATCAGAGRGGAACTCTAATAAAATAAACTCTCTGGTCTTGGTTTATTAAAACAACATTATTTAAACTTTAACTCTTCTTCATCTCTCCTTGATAGAAACTCAAAATAATCTAAAGAAACATCAGATACTTCTTCATAGTCTCTGTTGTCAGCTATTGTAACAACACTCTGTTTACATGCAGACATTCCCCTTTGACATCACTTCCTGTTTCYTCACATGCAAAWATCACAACAACCGTTCATCTCAGCAACGTGAAATTTGTTTTGCAATATTTTATCATTGTTCTTTTTCCAAAAAAGCATTCMTGTTAAGTAAAAATTGATGTCAGAGAGATTTTAACCAAGTTATGTCAACTGGTTCCACTAAACTCAGCTGAGTAAATTACTGTGAGCCATTTTATGACTTTTACTGTAGTACTTTATTTATCAGTGAATGCCATCTTGTGTTAAAAGGTATCTGTACTTATTTTTCCAGTACTTTATAGGCCTTTATTAGATATGATGTAGCCTACCACTGTTGCTGATCAGACACCCAAGCCAAAAATAGATAAATCAGAAATTTCTTTGTTTTAGTCTTACTGAAAGAGTAAACTTTACCCCTCAGAAATGACATGTACATTGGATGTACTAAAAATATTTGAACATTAACATATTTTTACCACCGTGTTGCAGCGGTCCAAGTCCACATCCTGAAGGCAGACAAGACGGGAGAATGGTGGAAATTCACCGTCAACATCATCTCCGTGTACAAGCAGGGCGAGAGCCGGATCCGCCGTGGGGACCAGTTCTTGTGGGTCCGCTCCAAAGACGTCGCCTGCAAGTGTCCCAAGATCAAGCCCGGGAAGAAGTACTTGTTGCTGGGGAACGACGAGGTCTCCCCCGGTCAGGGCGGCGTGGTGGCCGACAAGGGCAGCCTGGTCATCCAGTGGAGGGACACGTGGGCGCGCAGGCTCAGGAAGTTCCAGCAGCGGGAGAAGAAAGGAAAGTGCAAGAAGCCCTAGGTGGGGAGGAGAGGAGGAGGAGGGCACGCCGACGAGAGGAGGAAGAATTTGAGAGCAAACCTGAGCAGAGGATTGTTGGAGATAAAACAGAGAGACAGAGGACCGCGGAGAGAAAGGACACTGTTTATGTTGCTGCTTTTTGTCTAGAAGCATGAAGAGAAATATTTAGAATGATTTGTATTTTCTAGTGAACTTTCGTTGAAGGAGCTCACCTTGCAGATTTGGTTTTATGGTTTATTTTATTTCGAGAGTCTTCTCTCTTGTGGATTTGCCGAATTTGCACCTATTACCAGTATATTATAACTTTTTTTATTTTATTTTATTTCAGTACGAAACCTTATATTGTATGCTCTAATTTTATGGACATTCTAAGCTGGTGCAAAAATGACAAAAAAACACTTAATTACAAGATTGCCTCTGCATGGTTTTTCTCTCTTCTTTTTTTTTTTTTTTTTACTAAGAAGCTAATCTGTTTGAACGTTGTCACTTAACTGAGATCGTTGCTAGAAGAGCTGCTGTTGTTCAGCCACACAGAGGCAGACTTTTAGCCATCAGTGAGTTGTTCTAACCTGTGTTTGGAAACATTTGCAGTTTCCATCGTTCTACATATCCATCAGTCAGGGYTYTCTCATATTTAGCTGGTGTTGGTGGCAGAAGACAAAAATATATAACGTTTGAGCACATCTTTAAGACCCCTTTCACACTGGATGACAGTGACACTGTCCACAACCTACATGGCCCATGTCAGTGTGAAAGCAATCATGATGCTGTTACGCACTTCCTAACAGGCTTTTCTTGCTATTTTTTTGTCCTCAAGACACTCTCCTTGGTCCTCACCATGCTCCATACGACCGCCCCGGTGCAACTCTCTCTTTGTGCTATAAAATTCTGACACACCACCACTGGTTTCATGGTTGTTTGATGCCATGACGCCAGAGGTCTAAGTCCAGCTGTAGATTCTCCACAACTATAGAATAAACCACCACTGCTGCTGCCATAGACATGTATTAAACTAGACACAGGAACATAAACAGGAAGTTAAAGCCAAAACCAGGCTGGCTGCAGCATAAATCTTAAGTCGATAAAAGCAAATAGGTTTATTCTTGACTAAAAAAATACACCACATAGTATATATTCATTTCCAGGTGCCGACTTGTGTTCATTCACATGTTTCTTACCGTTCTGCTATATTCTTTATTTTAATATATTTAGTAATGATTAGTTATTTGCTTTTAAAAAGCATAATAACTGTGTGTTTGAGTAGGATGGACCCAAGAGCTCAAATAGTGTCTCTGAAATGACAACATGGCAGCTCCAGTAGGAGACTCTTCCAGATTAAAACTCCGACACTCTGTCTCCACATCCTGACTACAGAACCATCATGAAACTGCCACGCTCTGCTGCGTGGAAGGAGGAGCCCACCGAGTTCTTAATACACACCTCAAGACCTCCCCAAGAACCTCCAAAGAACATCCATGTTCTGGTTAATCTTTCATGTCGTAGCTGGGGGGTTATTATCCAGTGTGAAGGGGGTCTAAACACCCTCTCTCTCCAGCAATAACAGGTGGTGGTTCAGTGTTTGCATAGAAGTGCACATGAATGCTCGTCAGTTCAATTCTGTATGTTTGCTGCTTAAAATACTTTGGGGTGCATTTCAAATCACTGTTTTTTTTTCGGTATTTATTCATGTGTTTTGTTTATTCTGTCTTTCCTTCAGAAAGAAACAAAAAATATATATATTTGACCAATTAACATGTGGTCAATGTTTAGAAAACTTAAGTTGGATAAGTTCAGATGACCTTTATACAATGACATTTGGGCTCCGACTGCAAAACATGACAACTCAGACGTTATACTTCTGCTGCAATTCTTGTTTTTTTTTTTATCACAAAAGCTTGTATATATCCCTTACAGTTCTTGTGAGAAATGAATGCAACTTTTAACTTGTGTAAGTGAAAGTACTGCACTGCTTCAGCACAACGTGCAACAAACAGGARAAGTGCAAAGATCTGTTGAATTAAMTATAAAATTGTTGACACCAGCTTTTAGCAGAATGTCATTTAAAGAGGTATTATCGAAAGTTTCTAATAAAATCTACCAAATAAGAGYTTTTGGTTAACTAAATTACAGTTTAGTTTACAGATAAATACCTTCAGAGTCCACACAGAATGCATGAATTCACTGCTACTGTCATCTTAGTTCTCCTTTTTAACATTTCAACAGAGGGAAATGTGGCCACATCACAACCCAGTTCTGTAAAAAAGACCAAAGCTGGATCAGATTTATTAAGACTTTAAATTATTTCAGCCATTTTAAAGTGTGGTCTTTGGAAATGGTATATTTATGATCTTACCTGTTGTAGATAGCTCTTATTTCTGACTGGACTGATGAGCAAACTGACCTGTATATCACCAACCTTTATCCCATGTTAATAACTAATGTAGAATTAACAGTGATGTAAAAATCTTTGCAGTAACATTTAGATAAGATGTAACAAATCTAGAGTTGGAGCTGATTAAAGATGGTAACAACCCACAGACTAACTAGTTTACCAATCTGGTTGGAATTAAAGTCTGTTTCTCCAAACAAAAGTAATCCAAAGAGCTATCTACAGCAGGTAAGATATTGTTTAGAAGACAAAACATCCCTTCAAATTGTCCAAATCACTTCTCTCTCWCWCACACACACAGATGAGTTATAGATAATAAATAATAATCTGCTGAAGCTGAATTATTTTTACATTTAAGGTTTGATCATCCCGACATGATGGCAACAAACCATCCATGAACTGTTYCTGCCCTTCATTGTTCTACCTGTAACACAGGGTCAAAGGTCAATATTTTGTATTTTCTTCTCACTGACCTGTAACCACAGCTCTGTCGTCCCTGCACACCTTGTGTTGTCAGTTTTCCACCTGCTCCAGATGAAACCCCATCAACCTATGTCAAAGCATTGCTTTGTGTTCATACTATGAATTGTAAATGCCGTCACCATTGCAAAGACTTTTAGCAATGTTATTTTACAATACTTACTAATATATTATGGTTATATATGAATATATTTAATGACACGGGACATTGTGGATTTTATTGTCTTTCCAAGGTTATTTTTTTTATTTGTTTGGTTTTTTACTTGTTTGTGGTTGTTTAGATCATTGACATTAAAGAAGGAAATAACTACTGAACACACCAGCTTGGTAGAACTAAATCCAGATTTTCAATTGAAATAAACTCTTCGTAAATTGACAAATTGTTTGCCTCTGTTGATTCATGTTGTCTTTATGCAGCAAGGAAAAAAGGATGATGAGGACTGAATACTGTAAAGTTGAAAATATGTGCATCAAAACATGGCCAACGTTTCTCTCGAAGGTAAATATCGTGTCACAAATCACTGAGACGCAGACAGAGATCCGGAGGCCATCAACTGCAAATGTGCTTTATTAGAAACTATAAGCTGATTAACGAGGAAAGGAAAGAGTGGTGTTCGTTACACAGAGATGTTTGTTTTGGCTACAAGCTGCTCTATAAACATTACAGAATCAGAACATTTCAGCCTCTGCAGTGATGACTGGTTAATAAAAACGTTGCAGAGTTACTGTACCCGATGTAAGGAAAGCTGCTGACTGTGGGAGGTCCCTCTGTTGGGACAACACGAGTCAGGCTAACAAATTTCATTCTTTACAACAGTCTTATACTTTCACAGCTTAATGATTAGTCAGTTTCATGAGTTTGACACTGAATTACAATTATAAAGAAATATTTATACCCTCACAATATTTACAAAAGAGAAAATAACACTTCAACCAACCGGTGACTTTGTGTCGATCTGAGCTGCAAAAATCCAAATCTTCATCTTACATTTCCTTGGTCGGACAAACCTGATGCTGGGTTCAGATAAGTGCCTGTGTCCACGTGTGTGAATTGTAGAAGTTTGTTTTTAATGTTTTGTGCATCACACGTCCACGGTTGGTGTGGTCTCCATTAGCTACACGGGCCACGCCGTGATCACAACGATGGCTATAAGAAGCAGCACGATCACCACCATCATCCCTGAGGAGGAAAAAAAGAAAAAAAAAACATGTTTAGCAGTCCCAAAGCCTCAGCGCCACAGACTCCTCTTTGTGATGGACACATGTTTCTGATTCTGCTCYGAGAGGAGAATCATTGTTTTTTACTGATATTATGGCAGCAGAGAAAAATGTGCAAAAGCTCACTCACACTTCATCAAAGCACTTCACCCTCAGGACCTGAAAATATTACAGCTTTTATTACAGCCACCACCCTGAACAAAAAAACAAAAAAGTTCCACGCTCAGCGACAGGTAGAGTTTCTGTTTCCTCTTAGTGAAGCAGGATTTTAATGAGTTTAATCRGAATAAATGAAAATAAGCTTTGAAACTTAAATTAACTGATGTAACTTTTCAACAAAACTATTTATGAAGCTGTGTTAACAAATAAACTTTTATTGTTTCACATTAAAGTTGTTTAAGTGGTATTTTGTCCAATATTTTCTGAACTCTGAAGCAGAGCTGTTGTGTTGATTAAAAAAAAATAGTATCACCATTGTTTCTTTTAAAAGTCATGAACCGATTTATGATGCTTCCTTAGTACAAAMTGCATTTTTGTGGCACATCTACGTATTTTACACTTAGCACAAAATGTAAGGAAGCTAGTGTTTAGTATATTATATAATATATAAATCTTAAAGCGGGCACATGATTGGCAGCACCTGAGGGGACCAGAAGCTCCAAACAAGTGCAGCAAAATTGGCAGAGATTTGGCAATTTTTTCATGTGAGCAACGAACATACTCTGCTCTACTGCTCATCCCACAAATTCATGTTCCTTACAAATATGGCACCATTTTAAAGGAAATTAACAGGCTTTCCAACGACATAGATTTATTGTCAAGAAGCATCATTACAAAATAAATAAATAAATAAAATTCAAAAAAATCATCTACCAAACACAACGGTTGGTATTTCACTCAGCCTTTCTATATTTAGATTTACATTTCTGTCATTCTTTTACTTTTTTCCTGCCACCTTCTCCTCTGTGATCTCTGATGTTTTCCTACAGGTGAAGATTTAAACCAGGACCAATAAACACGCTCAGCTCAAGAGCTCAGATGTCTTGTATTGATTTACTCTTTTTAGTTGTTTTTTTTACAAAAAATCAAAAATATTGAGGGTTTTTTTCAATTTCTCTCCATGCAGTTATTTACATAAAGGCTGTTCAGTGGTATTTTCTTTTATACAGGACGGTATTTATAATTGGTTCCCACAGAAAGTGAGGTGTTCTCATCAGACGAGACAGCACCTCTGCCCTTAATGACTCACACATGTGAGCGTAATGTAAATGTCAAAGCAGAAACACACGCTCAGATACGTGTGATGACTCTTTAAAAGCCTCCAGCTTAAAGCAAATACACATAAAAAATGTGCAGCAATTATCTTTGTTTGGGTGTAAAAAAATATATGTAAGCAGAATCCAATCCTTACTGGATTCAGACAGAAGAATTTCACTGATC
Source organism: Austrofundulus limnaeus (assembly GCF_001266775.1). NCBI lineage: Eukaryota > Metazoa > Chordata > Actinopteri > Cyprinodontiformes > Rivulidae > Austrofundulus > Austrofundulus limnaeus. Next base: position 2,592,454 of record NW_013952429.1, on the reverse strand, counting down.
CTGATCCAGTGTCTGACAGGAACTCCTGACACACCAAAGCAACAGCAGCATTTTAAACCCATGCATAAATTACTGAGGAGCAACGCTCTCACACTCTTCAGCTCCACATAATGGTAAGTCATAAAGCCAGAGCTGACACCCACTCTGACCCTCCTCTTTTTGTCCTCGGACCCTCACGCTCTGCCTAAACAAGCTACCCCTGACCCTCAGAGGACCCTCCAGAGGCTAATGACAATTCTGGCACTTGCTTCCCAGATAGATTGGAGCTCCRCTGTGACAGCGATGCTGAGGGAGGTGGCTGGTGTCCGCTGACAGACTGACCACCCAGGAGCTTTGGAAGCTCAGGCTCATCCCATTTTAGCAATTTTCAGACCCATCAGTAAGAAAAACCAGAGAGGAGGAACGATAATGGTGAGAACTAAGACCAGACAGAGACGACCCTTAAACCTCCTTCACTGCTCCCCCCCCTTCAAAGTTCAAAGACCTTTTGGACCACAGAAAACAATGATGATGTCTATGGGAAGAGGAGAAATTTTATGTTAACAAGATTAACAGGATGTCTTTTCGCATAATAAAGTACTTTTGGAACTTTTTTTTGCTCTTTAATGAGTTTTGTTTAAAAAAAATCATACAAAGTTGTTCCCTTGCCATGAGAAGACACATTAGTTCACACATCTCTTGTATTGTGTCTACATAAAATAAAACAAATGAAACACTCCACACCCAGTATGAGGGTTTGATGAAAAATACTGACAATCCTAAGGTGAAAACCTGAAATAGCTTTCAGCTTTTAACACAAGTCTGGCATGTCCACTACAATGCAGCAGCGCCTAGCAGTAATGTTAGGTATGTTCTCTGCTGTCAAAGCCAGAGGATCCCATTTTTACAAGGACGCGACTGAGTCATAACACCAAACACCAGCGCTGGATGAGCGGCGCTTTCAAAAATAAATAAAAGCCTTAAAGCTGAGGAATTATAAACACGCTGCCATGGCACGGGGGAAGGCCCTCCAAACGATTTGTGGCATGCCGTATTTTCAGTTCTTTCTCTGCTTCACAAAAAAACGAGTGTCAAACAACTGAGGTGGTGAACGGAGGGATGACAGAGATGAATGAAAGAAAGAAARAGAGCGTAGAGGTGAGAGTGAAGAAGATCAGAGGGGAATTTTCCATCCGTTGAAACAGTTTGATCCTCAGAGACACTGAGCTGCATGCACAAGTATTTACTTTGTAATCGCAAGCGAAATAATTTGTGCACAATGCCAATATACTGGTGGATACTTGTTCAGTTTCAAACACATCATATAAATTCCTCAACCTGAAACAAAAAAAGACAAATGGACAAAGGATTGGAAATAAGAAACAAACAAAAGAACAAAAAAAATCCAACAACATTTTCACAACATATTCCAACACAATATAAGCTCTGGGATCATCAAACAAACTTCTGCTCTGGTGCCATGGGGACACAAGCAACAGAATGAAGCATTCTGGAGCCTGACCTTCCTTTTTGTGTCCWGTTTTATTCTGACTGCCTATTAGCTGACGTACAACAGTGCAGCCTGTTCCATGGTAACAGAGACGGGCATTTCACAGGGCAAAATGAACGTGGCCTATTCAGGGGGTTGGTAGCTTTCAGGACAGTAGTTTTTTTTAAGATAGTGCATCTTAGGGATGCCATAATAACAGAAAAATCATTTTGATAAGTTCCAAGCACATAGTAGCATCATGATTGACTTCACTTGGAAAGTTTTTCAAATCTGTCACAATCCAGCCTCATTCTAGCTGGATGTGTAAGTTGTGGAGCGCATAGCGGGGTCTTTATCCTTTGTGAAGAGGGTCTTACTGTTGTTCAACCTCAAATTGATAAACTGAAGTAACACAAAATGATAATAGTGACCCTGACTTGGTGCAACGTGTGATGGGACCATCATTTTTTTTTACCCCATAGTGGGTTTTTTTATACTGTGAAAAGATGTCCTATTGAGTACAGTTAGGTTTTAACAATAAAAGACAATAACAGCACAGTGATACAAAAGGTACTGGGATATAGTGTCCCATAAGAATGTACTGTGATGTTTTTGGGAAATATAACCAAAGTAGTACGGGGTGAGGACAAATATCTTGCTAAGATCCTATTAACCGCAGCAAGGAAAGCCATAACAAGACTTTGGCTCAAACTGACAGCCCCGGACCAACTACAATGGACTAACTTATGTTAGATGGAAAGACTAACCTACACTGTAAGGAAAATCTGATTACAATAAAAAACATGGAGAAAGTGGATTTGTTTTTGGAGCTCAGAGGAATAATAACTAATTTTGAAACAGTCAATACACTCACTGGCCACTTTATTAGGTACACCACGCTAGTAACGGGTTGGACCCCCTTTTGCCTTCAGAACTGCCTCAATTCTTCGTGGCATAGATTCAACAAGGTGCTGGAAGCATTCCTCAGAGATTTTGGTCCATATTGACATGATGGCATCACACAGTTGCCGCAGATTTGTCGGCTGCACATCCATGATGCAAATCTCCCGTTCCACCACATCCCAAAGATGCTCTATTGGATTGAGATCTGGTGACTGTGGAGGCCATTTGAGTACAGTGAACTCATTGTCATGTTCAAGAAACCAGTCTGAGATGATTCCAGCTTTATGACATGGCGCATTATCCTGCTGAAAGTAGCCATCAGATGTTGGGTACATTGTGGTCATAAAGGGATGGACATGGTCAGCAACAATACTCAGGTAGGCTGTGGCGTTGCAACAATGCTCAATTGGTACCAAGGGGCCCAAAGAGTGCCAAGAAAAGATTCCCCACACCATGACATCACCACCACCAGCCTGAACCGTTGATACAAGGCAGGATGGATCCATGCTTTCATGTTGTTGACGCCAAATTCTGACCCTACCATCTGAATGTCGCAGCAGAAATCGAGACTCATCAGACCAGGCAACGTTTTTCCAATCTTCTCTTGTCCAATTTCGATGAGCTTGTGCAAATTGTAGCCTCAGTTTCCTGTTCTTAGCTGAAAGGAGTGGCACCCGGTGTGGTCTTCTGCTGCTGAAGCCCATCTGCCTCAAAGTTCGACCTACTGTGCGTTCAGAGATGCTCTTCTGTCTACCTTGGTTGTAACGGGTGGTTATTTGAGTCCCTGTTGCCTTTCTATCAGCTCGAACCAGTCTGCCCATTCTCCTCTGACCTCTGGCATCAAAAAGGCATTTCCGCCCACAGGACTGCCGCTCACTGGATGTTTTTTCTTTTTCGGACCATTCTCTGTAAACCCTAGAGATGGTTGTGCGTGAAAATCCCAGTAGATCAGCAGTTTCTGAAATACTCAGACCAGCCCTTCTGGCACCAACAACCATGCCACGTTCAAAGGCACTCAAATCACCTTTCTTCCCCATACTGATGCTCGGTTTGAACTGCAGGAGATTGTCTTGACCATGTCTACATGCCTAAATGCACTGAGTTGCCGCCATGTGATTGGCTGATTAGAAATTAAGTGTTAACGAGCAGTTGGACAGGTGTACCTAATAAAGTGGCCGGTGAGTGTATTAGGGTATTATAAGGAATGTTTTAAGTAAACATCTGATGTTCTTCTGTTCCAATTATTGAGTGTGACTTCCTCCCTCTCCTCCGTTGACTTTCTTTGTTTGTAAATGTTTTATTTGGTTCGAAAAACTGCAACACAAATAAAAGTATTGAAAAAAAAAGACAACAGCTGTGCCAAAAAGTCTTATGTCTCCCTGCAGCCAGAGTTTAGAATCTGGACATGTAAACCCACAGCTCTCCGGTCGTAAACCTGTTTGTTGTTGCAACCTAGGCTCGTTGTTTCAATGTAAACAGGTAAATGCAAAACAAGAAAGGCTCACCACAAGAGGCCGACTTGGTCTCCACCAGCTTCACCCTTCGTGTCTCATTCCGAATCCTACCATCCGTGTTGTCAACAAGATGTGCAAGGTCGTCGATGATTTCTGAAACCAAGACAGAGAAGGAAACAAAAGAGTTAAATTACTGTTCTGCTCACTGACTGGTGTTTCTAAGTAATTAAAGTTTTTATCTCTCACACCCAACATCTCCTTCCTACGTTTAAACTTTCACATTGTTTCAGCATGCATCTAAAACCTGTCGTAARTTTAATCAGGTTTCGTAAAACATGTCTGGGCTTTAAAAAAAGATAGTGTGATATGTATAATGTATTTGGTGCTTTCTGACTTGAAGAGCAGACAGATGGAAGTCAAAATAATTTGGATCATTTCCAAGAGTTAACCACTATGTTAACATGGGGGCGAGAATCACTGCTAAATTCTGTGGATTTTTTTTATAGTTATGTATTAAAAATATGACAAAATTTAGGGATAATACCAGCCAATTATGACTGACTTACAAAATGGCTGAAACAAGCACAAACCTAACAACAATTTCAACAAGGCTGTGAAGAAATATTTATCATCCTTCCACCAGTCTCTCTGCAGAGTCCAAATTTCACATTAACAGAAAACTATAAATAAACAGACCAAGAAACATGTGAGCAAAAACATTTAAAAACAACACGCCTCATTACTCTTGTTATAAATCAAGGAAGTTACTGCAGAGCACAGCTATGATTAAAAAAAACTGTTCATTTGTGAGTCTGGATCTGTAGAATGAAGGCCTGTTTTTTATCTTTGCTTCAACAGTGATGACGGGTGTTGTCCAGTAGCTCTCTTAAATAAAAAGACTGAATAATAAAGGCGGCAGTAACACAAAAACTCAGATTTGTATCGACCTCAGTTTACTTAAGTAGCTGAATACTGGATCAGTACATTTAACAAATACAATACAAAAGACAAATTTAAGTTCAAGTCAAGTTAAAACAAATGTTTTTTCTTAAGACTTGAAACACTTTTTTACCACTATCAAACAAAAAAAGATGGTTTAATCAGCATTTTAAGGTTTTGTTTTTCTTTAAACATTGAGCTAAATGACTAAATTCCCACAAGTCTTCTGAAGGCTGCCTGAAGTATTTGTCTTTTAAATCAGTTTGTGAAAAAAAAATTTGTCTAACTATGAGTTGACAGGAAAGATTATGCTTTGACTGACATTATGTAATTAAGATACACAAATTGGAGGAAAGACAGGCAAGCGTGTCCGTTTGGGGAGGGGGAGTCGGACCGTGAAAGGATTCAGAATTAAAAGGAAAAAACGTATGTACGGTGCCCCCGGAGACTCCCACATCATCATCTAAGCATCAGGCAACAATTTAGAGTGAAGAAACTCTTCTTTTACTGTCAGGGAAAGGGTGTAGACACTGAGCCATTTTTGCTGCATGCCACTCCAACGAGTCATAAAGGATGTTGTTAGTCAGCCGCCGCCAAGTTTCCTGATTCAGATTTGGCCCGACTCTAAAATTTCAATTCAGTGTCTGACCATGCCAAAATGCTCTATAGCTATGACACAGCCTCTAACTACAGCTGCATTGAAACACTTTATTAATTTATCAGAATGGCTGGCCTAGAGGTACTGCCTTTAGGTTTAGACTATAATTAAGTTATGTGTCTAACAACATAATACTCAATTTCCTTTTCTACCTTTTTCTTCCACATATAGAAGCTTGTTGTGCTCAGATTTAATTTGATGGTTTATGGTTAGGCTTTTTTTGTATTATAAAAAATGCTGTCAATTCTTGCTCCAGAGGCTCTTTTTGATATGTGTGCAGGTTGTGCATTGGAGTGTGCACTTGTATCTTTATCTGCCCTGCATAGTCCCTTGGATCTATTTAGTTTGGGGTTTCGCCTGCCTCTTGTTGGCCCTGTGAGTTGGTTGTCTTAGCTTTGACATTTCTTTTACTCCTTTGGTTTTCTTTGCATTTTTTGTGCAGTTAACGCATTGGAGTGTGAGGTTTTTATTTTCTTGGCTTGGATTGTGGCATAATTGTGTTGGGGGTTTTTGTGGTCGCCATGTTGTTTTGGTTATGGTTGCCATCATTATTAGGAAWAATATGATTACTTCAATCATGTCACTTTTGTTGCTGTTACTTTTTTTTCCCCACCCCTGTTTTACAGTTGTTAATAAATGTTGCAATGTGATGCTTTAAAAAAATAAGCAATGTGAAAACAATTACTAAATAACAGTTCATCAAGATGAACGAGAACTTGAAAGAATTTGAATGTGAGCTGGATCAAAAGTAAAATAAGAAAAAAAAGTTAGTCTCCTCAGAACAACAGTGGACACTGACTGAATGTAAATTAACAAACTAATGAGCTTTTTCTTTTCCTAAGAAAAATCTCAATTTTTATTTTCCCTAATTATGTCTACAGCATGTGCAATGTAAGAGTTTTAATAAGCTCTGTTTGGACCAAGGGACTTGTTACTGAAGACATTGCTGTGTCCTTTTCCCAGCAAACAAAAACAACTGAATATTTTGAGGGGGATTTTAATTTGTCACAAGAAGATGGTTATCTGGCAGCCAAACATAGAGCTATCAACATACAAAAAGTATAGACTGCCAACCAAATCTATAGTCTTTACTGGGATTTGACTAACCAAGAGGGTTTTGTGTAATTTTCAGTTAAAACTTCCTCCCTTCTGAACACGGTCTATCATTTATGGCCATAGGATGAAGAAGTATGATACTAATTTTGCTATAGTGTTATGCTCTCAATAAAAGGGGGTCATCTAATAAAACTGATCAATTAACAAACAAAATTTAGACTGCTTGAGTTATTCACCCCTATAATTTATCAGATCTCAAAATTTGAGGGATGAATCTGTTCATTTCAGGGAAGTTTCATCAAAACATAGTTTAAATCAAAGTGACCAATTAGCCTTTTTAGGATTTTATACATACGAAATTTAAAAACTAAGTCAATAAATGATAAATCAACACAAAAAAAGTTAAGAGTTCTAAATTAAACATTAGGTGAATACTATGAATTTCTGGATTTGATTTAAACATTTATATTCACTTATTAATTTAACATAACATATTAAAACAATAAGCAATTGTTAATGATATGAAGGATCAAGTTTACCTAAAACATAAGATCAGGATTTAAGATTTAAGTTTAGGTGTTACACACACAAAAATCTGGACAGTTTAGGTTATTTTTGATAAATATTTTTACTTTGAAATTTAAGTAAGAAGAATGTTAATTTCACAGTCAGATTGTTAGATTAGTTTAAGAAAGTATCAGATTAGGAAAGAATATTTGTTTATAAGCTGGTCTCATCAGGTGCCTCATGGGCCAACGGTGCAAATGCCATGTTCTTCGCACATGTTGCGATRTATGAAAATGTTTTATTGCTGCTATCATGCAATAAAATGGTGGCTTAATCAGCATAAATTAAGAATTTGTTTTTCTTTTAAAAATGGGCAATGTGACTAAATTCCCAAGTGTTCTTTGAGGGCTGCCTGAAGTATTTGTCTTTTCAATCAGTTTCTGGAAAAAGATTAAAAAAAAAACATGTCTAACTCTGAGCTGACAGGGAAAATTATGCTTTGATTGACATTGCGTAATTAAGTTGCACAAATTCAAGAAAAGACAGTGAACTGTATCCACTTGGTGGGAGTCAGGACGTAAAAACATTCAGACTGAAAGGAAAAAAAATGGAAGTGAGACGCGAGCCTGATGTGATATCGCAATACATCACAGAAACACAAGCTAGACACACAAAAGTGAAATAGGGTATACCACAAGAATTATTTCTTAATGCCATTCTGGGCAAACAAAGACTAGAACAACAGGTTCCCATCTTATTCTGCTTTTACATACAGGGTGCTACTTAGCCACAGACACAAAAACAACAATGCATGTAAAACTTGGCCATTTTGTGAGGCAGAGCTCTTGTGCAATAAGAGACAGATGTTGCTCTTGCATGATGTCAGCACATGCTGCTGTGTCTATGTGTAATCACAACAACATTTCATCAAGGTTCCAGCATTTTACAGGTACCAAATAAACTTCCTGTTGCTATAGTGAATAAACACTCTGAGGACTAACTAGTTAACAAATCTGTTTATGGTCAGCGCCATCAGTAACCATGGCCAGATATTAGGACTGGCTGCTCTTTGTACAAAATAAAATATTGGTAGCAGATAGTAATGAATATTTATGTTATTACTGCATTTTAATTACATACCCTGCTCATTTAAAGTGGATTTTAGGCTGGACAAAAAAATGCTTGTGGTTTTTGAATGTATATCTGAAATTTGTTAGGTATATGTCAGGTCTACCACCCTTGAACCACCTTCAAAATAAGAGGTTTCTTGATAGCAACGTGTCTAACCTTAATTACAATCACAGGCGCCTTCAAAGATTTTTTTTCAGCCACGTTAAAGGGAAGGTTCAGGCCACTGTGGGGTTTGGTATTGTGTGTTTCACACCAGAGCAGTAAAAGTGGTCTAAGGAGTTCAAAAACAAGATTATACATACCCTTGTTAAATTTAAATGCTACAAGACAATCTACAAGCAGCTTCATGTTGCTCTGACCACGGCCGCTATTATCAAAAATGGTCTATCAATAACTATTACTATTACTAACTATCAATAACTATTCAAGCCCAACTCCATGGTCAAGGCACGAGGTTTTCTAATCATACCGCCCATCACATTCTGAATCATAATGAACTTCATGGAAGACAACTCGAGGGGGGCGCTCACTGTTAGCAGACTRTAATTCACCAAAATGCATGTTGACAAGCCGTAAAGTCACTGGGAGAGGTTTCTGGAACTGATGAGAGAAAACTGGAGCCTTTTGGCCAATCACATAAGTTGTGTTTTTTGATTGTGGAATGGTACCAACAAATGTATCTGCCTCTGTATAACTTTCCCTCCAAGGACCAGACAACAGAGAGTCGTGACAGCATTCTTTCTATACCAAGAATGACTTGCCAAGTCGCATGTCCTCATGTAGAGAGTTAAAAGCAGTTCTTGGTTTTGCCGTTCACACATGACATACATTTTGTCATTTGAACCAGTCTATAAGGGTCTGCCAAGACTTTTGGTGGCCAACCATGTGTGATCCTACATTTTTCTGACTGTGTGGACTGTATGCGTTGAAAGGAAATGTGCCATGAAAACACTTGCCTTTATGATGTGGCATCAGGAAGACAAGACTAGAAACAGGAGGAAGAAGATAATGATGCATGTTCTGATTCGATACTGACTGGTTCATGTTTATATAATTCATCATTTAGTGACCAAAAGGATAAAAAAATTAAAAGAATGCATAATACATCATTAAACTCTCTTTTCTTTAGGGTAGAAACAGGCATATAGTATTATCAGAGTGATGCACAATATCAAAGTTTTATGAATAAACACATGAACATAAAAACCATGAAGAAGCCTTCAAATACAGTATAGTTGTCAAATTTAGAGAAACATGCCAGAAAAAAATACCATCTTCAATGACAACACTTGAAGGTTCATGAACCATGCTTCTTTCTTCTCCCAATGCCTAATGATCTGTACTGACTTTCTGCCCCCCATTTCTTTTATTAGAACCTTTAATGTTGAGAACCCGCCTCATTGAGCAGTTAGTGGACCATATCCAATGTCATTTAAGAACTCTTTAACTATGACACATTATATTGATCCAAAGCCAGGCAAGAAAATAAGAAAGTTCTCGGGCCAGAGTAAAAACACCAAAGTGTGGGTTAAAGAAAGTTGTTTTCCAGAGGATGAGATCATTAATTTCAAAACAAACTGTAATATCGTGTTACAAAGTCTAATTTAAGTCAAACATCCAAAACAACATGGTGAGGGGGACATCGTTACTTTAATTATAATGGTTTTTACATCACATATCAACAGTATGTTTGCCCCAGGTGTAAAAGAGGCCACAAGTACTAATCTAATACTTTGCATATGTGCATAGCAGGATAAAGGTACTAGCATAAACAGTGACAGCAGAGCATGTCACTGTTTGGTGAGCCAGGATGTACTGTATTAACTGTGTGTGTGTTTTTGTAGGCCTTTTTCCCAGAATGTTTAAAATTCAGAGAGAACATTTTCTATCAGTCATTTAACTAAAATCTAACATGGGCTCATTTTCTTGCCATTATCTGGAAGATGATTTCTCCTGAGGATATGAGCTTTATTTTGTTCTTCTATCTCTTGTTTTAATGCAGGGGAGCCTGGACACAAGTGTTACCAGTTGGCCTTAGTGTGATTGACTGTATATGGATGGAACCGCTCTGCTGCCAAATAAAACACACATCTCTGGACGTATCTGGGACTTCATCTGGCATACACAACACAAAGACACTCAGTAGGATGATATAACTCTACACATTTGTATAAATATCAGAATTACTCAAGATCTTGCAACATTAATTTCAACTACTTTTTACACTACTTTTGGCTTCTAATTGTACAAAAACTTCATAAAAACAGAACAAGAGTTTTACCAATATTTAACCTTAACCTGCATATTAAGCTCAACGCAACATTGAAATACAAACGCAAAAAAAATAATATTGTGCATTAAGATTGCATGACTATTCAACTTGATAGGTCAAGAGTGAGGGTAGAAACAATTGCTGTGTACACTGATTTTTGCTTGACTGTTGTTCATGAAGAGTACAGTCGAATGTAGGTCACTAAGTAAATCACCAGCTTTATCACAATATACTATATTGATTTGTATGGTTGATTATACAATGTTTTTCGATATCATGAAGTCTGTCATCACACAATTTTGATTAATTTCAGTTCACAAGCTTATGTTCAATACATCAATGTATTTTGGTCATATAATGATGGTATGAACTGATGTTTTCATTTTGCCTTGATGTAATTGAATCATTATCCATTTAATYGATAAAAAGATGTGGATTAATATATTGTTACACCTCAACTAAGCAGCCAAGAACCAAGAATATTCAGCTTACAGTGTAATAAAAATGTAGCAGCATCTTGACTGTCTTTACGCTGAAGGCGGATTTTGCAAACTTGCCAAGGACCGTTCTTATAAGTCATGTAGGTTGTGACAAGTGTATCAAAAAAAATCATCCAAAATGAAAGGGGGCTAACTTCGATACATAAATTTTCTAATCCCACACTTAATCTATTTACAAGAGAATTATGTAAACCTTAAGTAAAGTAATCTGACTAAGTGCACAGATTTGCAGATGATCCCAACATGTGACCTTCTAAAGTAAAGGGCCACATCTGTCCAGATCAGTCTCGCAGTTGGGCGTCTTCAGCCTTCAAGGCCCCAGTGAATCATCGCACATTTTCTTTCTGTAAAGCCAGTGGCTGACAGAGTGATGATGAATCTCTCCCTTGAGGCATCTTATGGTATGACTATGATAGAAATATTGTATTTTTAATGAAAACTTTACTTGTGCTGTCTTTGGTCAAGCTTGGTTTAAACTGTAAATACTTCAGAGAAAGAATAAATGTTTTCCAACTACAAATTTCCAATGTGCTATCTATCTATCTATCTATCTATCCATCCATCCATCCATCCATCCATCCATCCATCCATCCAACAATTGCAATAAACAAGATTAACGTTATAAATTCTACTTTTTACATTTTAAATTATAAATTTAAGAATTACCACAAACTTTTTTTATACTTCACTGTTGTGAATGTGTTTCTACACAGAACTAGCAAAACCATTACAAAAATCTAAAACTGAATCTGAAAGAAAACAAAAAGTTGACTAAACAAATTCATGGTTTTCACCTTTCCAGCATTAATCCCAACTACCTTGTGTGGAACTGGAAACTAAAACCTGATGTGTGTCCACAGAAGGTTTCACCTTCTTAACCTTACTACAAGATCCAGCATTGGATTTGATGGACACCAAAAGAAATAACCAGCTGACAAATTACTTTCTCAGCATTTTGAAAAAATTATACTTTAAGGAAAAACAAATAAATAAAAAAACTTGTATAAAAGGTCCGTTATAGCATGTAAGGTTATTGGCGTTGTACCTTCTATACAGTAAATACATCTTTYTGAAATATGGCTGTCCAGTCCAACCAAAGTTCTGTACATTTCTCTCGCACATTTGTAGGAAATAAAATATAAAGTGGATGACATGGTTTGTCATGTCTATATAACAGTAGGCTTTGATGTATATCTTACTCAACTGTGAGAGGAAAGAATACATCCTATAAGACCAAACTTTACTAATTAATAAACAGTGACCCTGGAATTAAGTTACAAGGAAATTATCTACAATCAACACAAAAGTTATCCTTTCTTCTGTTACACATAAATTATTGAAAATACTGCACTGAAGTTCTAAAACCACTGTGCAAGACCAAAACCCCCAAAGTCTGATCATTAGCAGGCTTTTAACCATCACCCCTCTCGTGGCCAGGTGCTGCTGAACAATGAGTGCGTGATGAGCATGAGGGTGCCAGCAGCAGCAATGTGAGGCTGGGACCACCCTGTCAATGGAGCGGCAGCTCCAAACCAGTCGTGGTTACACTTCATCACTACCATCACACTTCATTATCAGGGACACCAAGGGGTGGAGAGAAATATGAAAAAACTGGAAGTGTTGAAAAAAAAACTGAACAGGTTTAATTGAGTAGAATTCCAAGGGTAAAAGATCTATGAAATACTGGGTTATTTTACAGTGACCAGCTCTTATTATTTCACATTATTATCCTGTCCATTGGTACTTACAAAATCTATTAGAGGTCGAATCCAGGTATAAAAAGTCTATGGTTGATAAACTTCAATGTTACAATAATAACTTCCCCACAACAAAAGAGGAAGCCATAGCTTAGAAGGAAGAGCAGTGATGTGCCAATGAAAGGGTCGATGGTTTGAAACCAGTGCATGTTAACCTAGGCAAGATGTTTATATAGCCCCTCAGTTTTTATAATAGGTGTTTAAAAAGTGAATGTTACTTGTAATGTAAAAATTCCATTTAGATGCAGTGTATTTACATAAAGTACAACATTATATGTTCAAATAGAGGAGCTATGCTTATGTTAAAACATTTTTAATTTGTATAGTTGGTCCTTTTTGACTGAATAAAGCAGATGCTGTTAATGCAGCAACAAGCTGCTTTTGCAACAGGACTAAAATGTAATTTCTTAACAGTTTTGAATAAATAGTTCAAAAGACAAAAAAGAAAATGTTCAAGAAATATTTCACTAACTGAACAGCCGCATTCTAATTGAAATGATCTGAGTGTAATAACTCAAMATCCCCTGCAGTGTGTGGAGCTTCCCAGCAACATGTTATGGTAAGACTTTGATCTTCACGCCAGACGTGGTTTCACTCAAAATGTTCTTACACGCATTAAAACACATATGCTCTCAAGCACAGATGCTGAGAAAAACACACGTGTTTACACATTCTGGTGTATGAGCAATGCACAGAAAAATTACACCCCAAGTGGACATGCAAATAGAGGCAGGCGCGCACACTTCCTGGATGTGGCACGCGTCTGACAGGTTCTTGCGTCTCAGAGGAGAAGACAAAAATTTCAGCTCATCGTGCTGCTTACGAGGGAAGAACTAACTGCTAGAGAAGTAACATAATTTAAAAGTCTTGAAAAAATTCTCCTTTCTTATTCATTTTAGTTTTCAAAAATATTTCTTAACATGACTCTAAGCCACAAATTTCCAGGCAATCTTAAGTTTTTCCTGCTTAATTTTTGTACTTTTACTATGAAAAAATGGTTGTCTGCTAAATATCCTTACAAAAAAGAAGGTTAAAACAATGGCAAACCTAAAAAAAAAAATGCTTAACTAAAAGAGCATATGAAGCAAGTCTTGTTTCCCTTAATTTCATTCTTGTAAGCTGGACACGTTCCATTCTCATGAATCCCGTTCACACAAGTCAAATATTACATTTGACAGCACCTACATGTCTTTTGTAATTATACAGGGAGCAAAAAAGGGGAGGAGCTGATTAGTGGAGAAGAAGAAGAAAYATTTTTATAACAAATTCTAAATAATGAATAAATCCCATGTTAGGTCATATGACTCACTATATTTGTACCCACTGCTGCAAGAAAAAATGTACAAATACTTAGAATCATCTCAGGTGGAATATTTACTCAGTTTTGATGTGGACTGTAGCTGTTGTGCAAAACCTGGTTCCACCAGTGGGCTCACGTGTGACCTACATGAAAATTAAAATCCCACAGGTTAGTTTTTAATTGAGCCAAAAACTTTGAAGTTTAACAAAAAAAACATATTAAAAAACTTTTAGTAACAATTTTTGAAGGTTCCAAAAACTAAATATGTCAAATGTCCTTCTAGTACTTGAAATCTAAAAACATTTCCAACAATAAACAGATTTATTTATAATTCACATATACTGTAAAACTTTTGGGTTCACATCATACCACTCTGATATTCCCAAGTCTAAATCTCRTCTTTGCACACTCCACCCCTTTTAACACTGCTTGTATCAAATTTGTGCAAAAAGGAAACAAAGAGGAATGAAACTGATGGGACTGATTAGATAACAGATCAAACACCTTTTTCAGAAGGACATGTTGGTTCAGGCAAGCGTTTGGTGAATGTGATACAAAGCAGATGTCAACCATGCATACAATAAAATGAACAATGAAAGAATCCYTGCTTTTTTTGTGCAGCAGACCAAGGTTTTGACATTCTTTTTGAAAGATGTGCAGTTCCTGGACCTGTATCTGACACATGCAAGGGTATAGGATAAGAGATCAAATGGACAGAGCGTTAAACCAATGTTACATGAAAGGAATTTTTTGTTGCTGATTTTCAAGAGAAGTGACACAWCAGTGACACATTTTGCACAATGATTAAAGCCTTGTAACAACTTATAATGGGGACAACTGTGAAAAGGGTCTGGAAGTTAGATTACTATCATCTTAAGTCCCACTTGGTGCTTGATGCTAATAAAAACATCTCTAGTGTGGCAAGATGTTATGTCTACAACAACTTTAAAGAAAACATACTTTTAGATTAGACGAATATATTAGAAGACTGTCCAATGAAGAAAAAAACTACAAGGAAAAACAAAGTTTAACCAACACAGAGATGCTGAAACAAGACTTTTGCACAGTGAGATATGTACCCTTCTCTACATTCTCACACATAAACACATAAAAACGTCCAGCAGATGAAGGTGTAATCTCTCCCTTGTGTTTATAAATGGGAACCACGTGTTAGCCGTATGTTGAGGCAAACATAGTAAAGTAAGTCCTTTTTACAGGAATATGTGGGCTGACCAATGGTTCCCCGAGGCTCAGGAGAGTGCCAATCAGCTTTCTGCTCGACACCTCTTTGAACACAGCCTCCAAACCAGAGCGGTAAATGATTAAATAAACAGAAGTGCAGATTTGTACCTACTGTCACTTGCATAAGCCAAAGAGAACCTGCAAAGACCATGGCTGAGTCAAGTCTAAGGTATCATTTTATGGCAGAGAATCCTTTGCACAGAGCCAACAGGCCTGGCCGCTGAAACCATACAGGTTCCCAACAAGCATTACAAGCTAACACATCTGGCTAATATGCCTTTCCCAGACAATCAACCTACAACTGCTCTTTAGGGGAAAGTTACAGAGCAGTATCAACATTACTTTACTCTTAAATGTATACAAATTACTACACAACATGCTGTAGGCAAATCTTCAAAAAATGCTGTACTGCCTAATTGCATAAACAATGTGCTGTAAAATTAAAACAGCTTTGTTTTAAGC
>NW_013952429.1:2545390-2574520 GCF_001266775.1 Austrofundulus limnaeus | reverse complement strand
CCCCCACTGAATGATTACTCTCCTATAAAAGCCAGAATGTGAATAGTCTTTGCAGGGTCTTGCCAAKGTCTTCAGGGTTTTATTAAGAATGCAGTGGGCTCCCCATTGCATGTGATAGACCTTAATAAGTCTATGAGGGTTTTGAGCATGCACAAAATTTCCATAGAGAGGTCATGGTGGTTTATGATGTGGTGGTAGCGTACTAGGGTCTGGATGTAGCATGGGTGTGGGTGGGGAGCACATGTTCTTGTGGTCCCTGTTTGATAAGTTATTCGGTTGGGGATAACAGTAAGTGTCCTCTCAAAATATTTCCTCAATACAAGCATCTTTTATCATCTTCCTTAGTTGGCTCACGGTTTGATTTGCGGCTTTCTTTGTTATGAATTGATACACACGATGCTGTAGGTGTGTGGGTTGAGCCCAGTCAGCCACAGGAAGACCTTGGCAGACCCTCATGAACCAGTACAGATGCTAAAATTCACACAATCACACAAACCTCATGGTCAAACAAGCAGAAAGTGAAGCACAAATTTAGTTTTAAAACCAACTCTGTGCACAAGAAAAGGGTCCTGAAAGAATCAAAAGGTTTGATGAATGAAATGTCTGAAGACATTATTCTTTATTCCAAATGTTAATTTCTCCACAGTGTCTAAACTAGACCAATTGCTTTGTTGGTGTGACCCAAGTCAGTCAAGTCATTGTTAACCCACTCTCAACAACAACTTTATCAGTGTGCCACCAAAAAGCCTCCAAAAAGATGGATGCTAAAAAGGATAAAGAGTGAAATAAAGCCACAACACGACATGATTGACTGAATGCTGATGAGGGTGCAACAAAGGTTTGATGAGGCGGTGTACTTTCAGTTGGGTTATGTTTGTCTTCTCATCACGTCTGCTGGTTTAGCATTTGTTAATTAACATTTTTATTCAATAGGACATTTTTCAAATATCAACTTAAAAATGTGTTAAGCCTTTTAGGGTAAGCTAATGTCGACATTTTATTATAAAACTCAAAAGCATGACAGCATAATTATCCCTCCATCATCTGTATTCTCAATACCTCACAAAGTCAAACACCAGACAGGCATTCTGGCGGTCACAAAATACTAAGCTCTCTTCCGCGGCTCATTGCAAGCTTGATGTTTCTTTGATGACAACACCCGTTTGAACATCACATAACGACTCTGCATTTCCATGCTGCCTGGAAAACACGGCTCACTACTACCAACCTCACATTCAACTGAAGCAAATSAAACAAACAATAAATCAATCTACAGCTCGAAACGTTCTGATTTTCTGCCGATTGCCATCATTGGTGTGGTTTATTTGCACACTGAGATTAAAAGCAGGAACAAGTAAACGCCTGTGCTGCTGATGTCACTGAGTTGTTGTGGTGAAAACTGTCCTCTCCCTCTAATGAATCCTATTAGAAAATAATCAAGCTGAACGTATCACAATGCACCTGGTGGTCGAGCCTTGGCTCGGTCGGGCCAAGTCCGAAAGGACAACAGGAGTCTACCTCTGTATGGACCCACCACCTGTGGGAAGGACCATCAAGGTCAGGTGTGATGCACGCTGGGCAGCAGGCAATCCAGGATGACCACCACCCCATTCATATACGTATGTAAACCAGCCATGTCAGTCATTTGAGGTATTGGACATAGAAGTACAAAGCAGCTATTACTAGCTTTTGTCATTAACCAGGGGTGTCAAACTCATTTTCAGCGAGGGCCACATAAGCGTTATGGTAGCCCTGAAGGTGCCGGTAGTAAATAACTTTAACGTTTCATGTTTAACTTCGACAAAACAGTGTTTTAACACATCCTCTTATAAACACTGTAACGTACTATGTGCATGAATGACCAAATCTGAAATAAATGATACAGAATTATTATTAAAAGTAAAACTAAGAGTTTTACTCACTGAGTTGTAGTGGGTAGCTGCCATCTTGAATTCTGATCTCTACACTTTGACAGGGAACTCCCATGGATGATGGACATGCATTATCTGAGGTGTAGTTTATGGCCAAATTTGACTTTAAAGCAGCTTATTTTAAAACATTATTACTGTGCTATCCAACTCATTTGCTTAAAACCAGCAGCTCAGGGGCTGGTTAAGTATTATCTTTCACCTTTTAAATTTGTTAATTTTGTTGCATTAAAAATTTATCATTAATCCATGAAATGGGCTGGACAGGAGTCACCCACAGGCCATGAGTTTGACACATGTGAACCAGATAGACAGATCTACAGTACATTCCTCACTTTAGGTTGCTCTGGTCATTCAGAAATCACCAATCAAGATGGCCATGCTCCACAAAGATGCAACTATTTATTATTAAATGCAGCTTTATTATCTAAATGCATTAATAAACACATTTAGTTGACTCTTATTTACACTTTCCACAGACAAGTTACACCAAAATAAGAATTCAGGCTTTTACCACACAGTTTTGTCAGTGCTTCACCAAAAGTGAAATCCAGTTAAAAAAAATTTTTTTCAAAATTAAAAAAAAAAATCTTTAAAGCTGACGAATGAAGCCGACTCCAACTTCTGTCACCCTTTTCAAACGAAACTAATTTAATGAGCAAAGCACTGTCTGTCACTTGTAAGTGTGGGGCGTTGGACAGGAGTGATGTCAATGTTCCAGACCACCATTATGAGAAATATCAACACCAATAAAATCTAATTAGTGTTGTTTTTTCTTGTTGGTGAGGGAAACTACTGCTGATGAAAGCCATTTTAGCTGGTATGTGTCAGGCTATTTTCAGCAACATTTATTGTGGAAATGAAAACACCAGCATCTGGTAATATCATTTAAGAAATATGAAAGAATTATGATTACAGCAAATCCTTCCATTTTAAAATATTACATGAAAGATTGAATTTCTTTCTTTTGCAACCATTGGCAAAAGCCACAAAGCAAAAGATGAAATTTTGATAATGGGTCTTCTTACTGATTTCTACACTTGATTCTGATCCAAACTGAGGGGAGAGTAAATGAGGTCTTTGGGTTCTTTGCTAAACCTCTGAAAAAAAAGGGTCTTCTTCACTGCTGACCTCACATGAAATTGTTTCCCAAGAAGGAAATGACTGCAACCACCACAGCACTCCGGTCATGAGCCAGACTTAAGCAGTCCAACTACAAAGAGCTTAATCTATTTATAGGAAAACACAGCTACAGAACAGCGATCGGGAAAAACAAACCCCACAAGATGGAAAGACAGTCGGACGACAAGGTTACACACCAACAGCCAAATTCAACAGGATATCTTGCCATTTGCTTGTGTTCTGTGGTAAATTAATTTATTGTGTCTCAAAAAATACTTTTTTCATACATATTACAGTGACAGTTTAGATATAATTAGAAACACAGCACCTACAAAWCTGTCTCAAGCAATCGGTTAAATATTACTTTAGAGTACAGATTTTCTCATGACTATGCCAGAAAAAAAAACACTAAAAATAAATAAATTGCTGTTAATGTGAAAGATTTTATTACTAAGCTGAAAAACTACAACAGCTACAAAGTCGATTTTTATAAGCATTTGTGCAGTTCTGTCATTTACAGAATCAAAATATGTAACATATATTTACCTAACATTCTTTATAATAATAATAATAATAATAATTTATTCAGCACCTTCCAACAATGCCTTGCATTGTCCAAAGAGCCTCACAAGAAAAAAACATTTAAAAACAGATCAACAAAATCAGTGCAAGTTAAAAAGACCACCACAATAAAAGAAGGTAAAGAAATATAAAATACTTCAAGGTAAACATCAAATGCCCTTTWAAATAAATAGGTCTTAAGTTTGTCTTTGAACAGAACCTTTAATCAAAATTTACCCATAATAACCCTAATATTGTATATACAGAATTTATTTTGTTTTTAGTGAAATTAATAAATCCTACAAATAAAATAAATAATCCAGGATGCAGCACTGGGGGATTTTTTTTTTTTTTCAAAATAAAAGTTTGAAACTATTCACTTAATTTTTTTATTATTTTGATAATAAAGTTTGAACACGTATTTGGCTTGGAAGTAAAAATGGGGGGCTTTGAGGAAAATAGGTTGGTAGACTAAATCATCTTGTAACAATAAAAAAGCTGGAAAAAAATCCTGGTATCCTTGTACAGCGCTACAAAAAATTCACAAGACTGGAAGCTTCTCTAAATAAACAGTTTTATTTTTCCTAAAGTCATGCATTAAAATATATAATTTTCCACTGTTTGTACTTGAAATAATACATCTTGAGTGTTGTCTCTCTAAAAACAGCCAAGCCTGATGCAGTCTATCCTGGGCAACACATTCAACCTGCGATGGAAGATCAAGAGCCGATTTGCCAGAAATAACTTGAAAACACCATCGGCTTTGACGCGATCTAATCTTCCAGAGCACCAAACTCTTTGTTTTTTCAGTTGCACTAACTGAGAGTTCACATTTCTCTGGCAGGATCACGACCTGAATGTTAGGTCAGGTGCTCGCGCTATGGAGAGTTCACAGCACATGTGYTAATGTGTGGGCGCATGAATGCACTTTGTCATTTTTGTGGTGTTGTTAGGGAGTCTTACCACCCAGCAGTGTTCATGAGGTAAATAATTCCACWGCAAAACAAAAGCATGTCTGACCGCTTTTATACTCTGGTATGTCATGTTTCAGGAATCTGTATGACAAAAATGTACAGACGCTGTGCTACATTAAACTTTACCGTTCTGCTCATCCAACTCATTGCCGATGTCTTGGCCCATTGTCTTCTGTCGGCTGATGACAGCTGCAAGTGCATCCAAGCCTGCATCCTGGGCTAAAGCAAGATGGGAAAGAAAATAAAACTATAAATGTGGAGGATGAGACTAAAGAGATGCACACATAACAAATCTGAGGTTGGAACAACGTCATCACAAAGACAAAAAAAGAGAAAACATTCAAAAGAAGAGCGGTTTCCAAGTTTACTATGTTCCTCTACCACAAGAACTTATTTTTAACCACAAGATCCAACTTTAAYTGAAACAACCTCAGTGGTCAAAAAACTTCTACAGGGTTAGGTTTCTCTGTCATAACAGAATCCTCTGCTAACAGGCAGAACTTCAATAAAAGACAAAGTGTCACACTGAGTCAGGTAAACAAGTATTATTTTGAATGTTTGCTTCTTTTCTAGATCAACACGTTCTAGCAAAAGCAATGAAATATCTATTTTGTTCATTTTGTATACCTTTTGTATACAACTACTGTTTCCACTCAGTTAATCACTCAATTAAAATGAAATGAAACATGATCAGAATTGAGGATTAGAGGAGGTGTGTGTGTGTGTGTGTGTGTGGAGGGGTGAGGGGGGGAGACGGGCTAAACAAACCAACACACCAAAAGTTGATTAAAAGTGAAGCCGGCAGCATCCTAAACAGCCATGCTGTCATGTTATAGAAAATTGGCTTCAAAGCACTTTAAATGTTTAAAAACTGAATGTAATGATTTGCAACTCCTTTTTTCCAAATCTGGTCAAAAATATACACAGATTTGTTTCAAACAATACTGAAATGCATGTTTAAAATTGTCATTTAAATGATCCAATAGTATTACTTTTAAACTTCTTCTCCTTTGTCACCACAAATCATTGGAATACCTTGACAATGAACATTACAACATGTTCCACTTATAAAATATTTGCACATTTGGCAAAAAATATGGCTATTAAATAAGCAGATTTGTACTCATAACTGATGAAAGCAAGGATAATGTTTTATGAATTTGTTTTAGTTTGTAGTTTGGTTGTAATGAGATCTGAATAACAAACTTTTTTAAATATGTATGTAATCATTTACTAAACTGGCTTTTTATCATATGTTAATTCACATTTGATCACATCAACTTGTCCAGGGACTGAAGGTGGAAATTAGTGTTTTTTGCTATAACCTGGTACCATGCATCTCTCCTTGTAAAAGGTTAATGAAAATAATTTTCTGACTCCTATAGTRGAATTACCCTCAATGATTCTTTGTTGCTGCTGTTTAATCTCTCCGAAGGTCAGCCCCTTGGTCTCTTCTGATTCGTTGATGAGCCATGGGTTCGCAGAACCTCCTCCGCTGGCTGCTGCTTTTCCAACCATCAGTGTGGACCTGTGGTTTAGAAATAAGATAATTTTTCATTTACAACTATTTCTACTTCTAAAGTAAACGGTGGCCCAGTAGATCACAATACCTAACGATTGTCAGTAAATGAAAATGTGCATGTTTAATCTGAAACAATAACCAAAATACTTAGCAAATATACATGAACAAGGTTTTACCAGTGTGTAATAATGGACATAGGTATGTCTTTTCTAGTAAACACCTGTAGAACACATATTTATTCACAGTTATTTAAGTTGTTTGATTTTCTTCTGAAGTTGTAATTAAAATAAAATTTGTGCAGACTGTGTGAGACAAAGCATCAAGTCTAACCTTTTAAATTACCAAGAGACTACAAGCCAAACTTGCACTTCCTCCATGCTGGCGCTCAGCGTGTTAAGATCCAATTAAAAATTCAATGAAGACCAGCAAAATCAGTCGGGCACATCTCTTGGCAACCACAAAGAACTTGACTGAGTGACTCTGGCAGGTGAGATTTAACTAATTATCACAACTTCCTACTTAACCAAACACAAAGAGAAGGTTAGAGGTGTAAAGGTGGCTCCAACGTGGTAAACTGAGATTTAAAAACAAGAACCTTGTCCTTGTTTAGCTTGATTTAAAAGCAGATGCTTCAAATATTTTGTTTTCACAATATGTTTTGTTAGTGGCTTAAACAATCCCATCCCACATACACACTCCGTCGTCGCAGACCACACAGTAGGAAGGGGTCCGACACCTAACCTCAAATCCAAATTACCCACCACATGCAGCTATTAAACTCAGGTCTCACAGAACAATCTAAAAACCATGTGACCACATGCAGTTTGCCAAGCTAATTTATTAGCAAATGTCATGTGAAGCTTTTTTATTATTATTTAAAAGAGACTTTTATGCAATTGAGTGTGGTCTGCAAAAAAATAAAAAATAAAAAAAGATGAAAGCTTGTGCAAAGCACGGCTAAGTAGATCAATCCAAAAAGCAAAGCTTGGGAAAGATATAAGAGAAGGAAGGGCACTCTCAAGTCACAACTTCAGCAACCGTGTAAAGCTCTAATTTACTGAGCTGTTTTTAAAATGTTTCCTTTAAATACTGGAGACAATTTTGTCTGTTTGTTAGCAAAATATCTTATGAACCACTAGATGAATTGTAATTAAACATTCAGAAAACAATTGTTAAGTAAACACCAATAAATGCTTACATTTTGTAGTTCATTTGCAAGTCATTACATTTTGTTTTTATTCACATTTTACTAARCATCCCATTTTTTTTCCCAAAATTGAAGTTGTGCTGTACAACATCTAGAGAGCAAGACAAGATAAGAATGCCAACACAAAACATTCATCAACCAGAGGAAGCAAGAAGAGCCAACGGCATGACATCATTTCCTCTTCCTGTCCAAACAAATATCACCTGTTTAACGCCAGGTCAAAACTTACAGTAATGACAACCTKCTTCCTGGTAGTATCACGCTGAGATCACATCAGATCTCATCAACAGTCATCCTACAGGAAACTCTCTCTTCCCTCTGGTTCACTAAGAATGTGTGTGATCAACAGTGCAGAGCGAGCAAATCCAATGARCAGGAATTAGAGCTGTCAAAATGGCGGGCGGACAGATTTCCTTCCAAGTGAAAGCAATAAGAGAGGACACAGAAAATGGGTCAAACCGGAGACACAAAGACCCTCAGAGAAAGTTAGTGATCGGTAACATCATCAAAGCAGGGCACGGAGATTATGAYGACTCTGGTGAAGGAAACAGACATGAAAATGAGGGTTCGTTATTTTTAATTGGGTGGCCATAGAATTAGGTGTCATGGGAGAAAAAAAAAGACCTCAGAAGGAATAAAAATTACTAAATGAACAATGGCTTCTGAGCAGAGTGCCTTCTAATAAATGCTGAGCGAATGAAATTTAGGGTCAACAAATAATATGCAGAGAAAACAAAAGTTGGTAATGAGGTGGGGCGTGTGATTCACTGAATCTAAATGAAATACCACGCACATCAGGCTTAAGTTTAACAGTGTTTAATAGTTTATTGGTGTGTTTGTTGTTTCCGACTGCATGTTTTATGAGAGGAAATGGATGATATAGGTGAAAATTTTCCCTGATAATCCCCACAATCTTATGGAATATTTAAATGAAACTTTAGACCAACCAAGGACCTACTTATTTTTTCTTTTTGATTTTTTTCTACCTGGATTACTGAGATGCATGAGGACATTTWGACCAACTTGTTTCTTTAGATGCCAAGTACCTGGTGGATTCAGGCTCTGTGATATCTCCTTTGAAAGTTCCATTGAGTTGCTTCTCTCTGGTTAGCAGATCATCTATAAGGTTCTGCCTCCTGTCAGATTCTGACTGCATTCTGATGACAGMATGTTAAGATTAAATTGTTACCTTATTTAGCTCTAATAAAAATTGATGACCTTTCTGACACATTTCTTTTGGCATAAAGTCTTCTAATCAGGACAGCTGCTTAAGGTAAAAAAAAAAAAAAGGGTTCCTTTTAATAAAACTATCCTGCCCTCTACAGGAACATGTGTGTTACTGCAAGCACAAGCAACATCCCATGTCTGCCTGTCAGTCTTATGACTCTGGGTACTTCAGGGATAGGCAATCCTGGTCCTCGAGTGCCACTGTCCTGCATGTTTTACATGTTTCTCTGCTCCAACACACCTGATCTGAATGACTGGTGATTATCAGGCTTCTGCAGAACTTGGAAGAGGTAATTCAATCTCTGAATCAGGTGTGTTGGAGCAGGGAAACAAGTAAAACATGCAGGACAGCGGCACTTGAGGACTATGATTGTCTCTCCCTGGGTACTTGTTACAGTGTCAAGAAAGAACAAAAAGGATACATGCGYCGAGATGAAGAAGCTCTCAACAAGCCCTCTTTGAGCTGAGCAATATTCTGTTTCAGTTTCTGCAGTGATGCTCGTAGTGTCATGTTGATCTGAAAAGACAGAACAGGTTGTTGTTGAACAAGACACCCTTTTAATTCATACTAGAACASAGACGGTAACGTTTTATACCTTTGCAGGGTTCCCCCCTGTTCTCTGCTGTCTGTTCCTTTCATGGATGTTTTCTGCTATTTCCTGAGCCAGGCGACACGTGGCGTCATAATTCTGCAACCTACARATTAATGAGTGTGAGGGAAAAATGTCCAGAAAAAATGACCCCTTGTACTGTCATAGGATGTAAAGCTTTTATGGCATTAAGTACYGCAACTCAACAAGGTGTGAGTTTTGTTTTTGAGTTCTGCTTAAAAATAATTTATAGTAAAAGTTATATATTAAAAATGCTATAGGTTCAGTTGAAAATATGCAAATAAATTAAAWATAGTTGAATCTGGAACTTTACTTGCAGTTCTACTAGTTCTGCTTAACTATAGGATTATACCAGAAATAAAAAAGTTTCAAAAAGTATAAATATTCTTGAAAATTGTGATCTGAAACAGCTCCCAACATGGTTAATTTCTATCTATGTCTCATMTGAAAACACAAGCCAGATGTGATCAAGTACACCACATTCCTCTTCATACTGATGCTAAGCCTTCACCTATAATGTGTAGATAATACCACCTAATACTGATTTGTATGTTTGAGTAACCTTACAAGTATTATCTGAAGAATAAACAAAATAAACACTCGCAATGCTTACTAAAGTGTTACCCTGTTGACCAGGAACTAGCAAACACTTCAGCTAACATTAGCACAAAACAACGCAGAGAGAGAAAATGACGTGTATTCTTGTTTAAAATACATTTCAAACTTTTCGGTCGAACGCAGGAAAGCTTTACCTACCAAGGGTCCTGAGACATTGTTGGGAAAACAACAAACAAAACAAGCTACCGAAGAGTAACAACACTGCTTAAAAAGCAGCAGAACCGGTCACTTGTTTTGGATGTGACGTCACTACGGCACACGGCGAGGACCATTTTACTCCGTAACATTGTGATGAAAATGAAAGGGGTAAATGAGTAGACAGTTAATAAATCAGCACGATAACCAATATGATTTTTCTTTGTTGACAAAATCAGCAAAACACACAATTATTTGTGGTTAGTGAGCTAGTTTTTCTGATAAAAGTACAATAATATGCAGTGTGCTAGGGTTTGTGGTTAAACTGCATATTAAATAAAAAGTAACTATAACACTGGAGATACCCAAACAAATCAATTGGTATTTAAATGCAACAGAAAATGTAAATAAGAGTAACATTTATAGATGAAAAACAAGTGATGCTAGCAATAACATCCTTGACACATTYCATAGATAAAGAGTAATATGTGCACTAAATTGCTACTATCACCTGCAGTGGTGGGATGTAATAAAGTACTAGTACTTTGTTACTACAAAGACATACAATAGATATACAAAGATACTACAAACAATGTACTTAACCAATTGTTAAGTACATTTTTCATGTATCTGTGCTTTACTTAGATTTAATCACGGATGCGTTTAACTTTTACTCCACTAATGTGTTGCATTACAAGTTTCATTCCTGCCACTCTACGTTTTTTATTTTATTTGTTTATTTTTTTAGTATGTAATCAATGGTGAGATGGGGAATTGCTGTAATTGGCCCAACTGAATCACTGCAAAACATGACTCTCCTTCAACAGGAGTGGGGCTGTTCCACATCACCAACTGGAGCATCAGCGACACTAGCACACCCAAAATGGATTCTACCAAAAAGAGTCAGCCAGAGGAAATGTGCCTTATTTAAAAGACATTCAAATTAGCAGGTTCAAAAAATGACTCATGGAGATTTGATAGAATGTACAGCTTCTGTAGCTGTTGTCACAATCTCTAATGATGCACAGAATCACATGTCAACAGGGTCACAGAGGGTAAACACAAAAACATGCATTATCTGCAGCATTGTTCACTAAAACAGCACACCATTGTTGTGCAGTAGGCACACTTCATGATATTATAGCTAATTAGGGAATGCATTAAGCAAGTACTTTTACTTTTAATTGTTTAAGTATTTTTAAAAGCAAGTACTTTCTTACTTTTACTCAAGTAAAAATGTTAATGTGGTACTTTTACTAGAGTACATTTTTGTCTGTTTATTTGTATTTTTACTTAAGTACAGTGTTTGGGTACTTTCTCCACCACTGGTCACCTTTTGCTCTCCTTTCATTAAACAGCTAGACTGGAATATTATTGTCTCTGTGTGTTTGTTCATTTGTCTGCACCACTGGCAAAATATCTTATGAACTTTGTAATATTTAATGGGCTTGAAATCTGAAATGTCAACATATCAATTAGAAATGCAAAAAAAAAGTATTAAAAACKTTGGCATGCAAGGCAGTGGACAAGGTGCATTCCTTCAAGGAATAATTGGCCTTTAACCAGTTTATACTTTTGTTTACTCCATATGGAATAACACCAGACCTCCTATTTAAAGTGTCTAAAATTTAGCTCCATACTGTACGTGTGAGGTAGCTTGTAGATGTTGTAGTGTTTCATGCCTAAACACTTCTCATGTTTGGATGAAAACAAACACATGTTGTGCAAAGCAACAGACTTTGACAGTCTTCCCAGAACACACTGCTTTGACATTTTGATGTCACGCACGAGACAATTCACAAAGAAAAAGTAACAGATATAATCAGATTACTGTTACTTTTGACAGTTCAGTTCATGTTTCTGATACATTTCAAAATAATATATATTAAATCTTACCACAATAAACATCTCATAACTCATTGCGAAAGATGACCAAAATGCAGAAATCGAACAAACGAACCATTGAAGAAATGAATCTTTCGTACCGAAGGTTTAGACATCTTATGTGGAGAAATGATGAAACTGTAGCTGAATTAATCAAACCTTGAAATTAATGTTATGCACAATATGCTGCTCAGAAGTACATCTTGTGAAGGACTCTCAGCAACTACCACATCAAATTTCATCTCTGCATTTGTAAAAACTGAGCGAGAGACGATGTGTTGGAGAAGTTTGATTAGCTTTAGCAGCCATTCTGATTTTGGTTGGCACAAGTACAATCAATATTTATTTTCTGAAAGATGTAATAAATTTTGTTCTGTGCTCCATGAGATCTTTTGCTACTAGATAGACAGAACTGTTTCCAAATACTTAATTAATTTTTTTAAACTAATCTTACACTATCTGTTGGAACTCAGAATTTTGTGTTGAAGATTACTCTCAACTACTACCACACAAACCTTTTGAAATTGATATTTGTAAAATTGACTAATTTATGGCTATGCTTGTATTTTTTAAGTCAGCTGACTTTTAATTACTAAACTAAAATTTTAATTAATTAAAAACTATCAAGTTGTTCATGAGATTCTTTGCTAACAAACAGACATTTAAATATACAGGCAACAAAACATTATTGCCTGCATTTTGCCATAATAACTGAACGATGGAATTAAAGATAACTTTTTAATCAGATTTGCAGCAAAAGCGGGACAATCTCAAACAGTGAACTCCAAAGTGCACCTAGACTGTCTCATGATCAGAATCAGGCAAATTCAAAGAATGCAGGTTTTGTAAGAGGTGAATAAATACAGGTGAGCTAATGAGGAAAAGGTTATCTGAGTGCACGAAAACTTGCTGAAGTTACAGAAAACTTGGACCAGAAACAAACCAACAAAACAAAACAAGAAACCTTTATGAACAAAGATTATGATTATTAAAAATAATCAAAATAAAACCAGTTGTGGACCGTGACAGTTCATGTAAAGTGTTTTCTTTATCTTATTTTTTTTTTTAGCTATTGTGAAGCCATGTCTTATTTTACTGGCTCTGATGAATGCTGGCCCTGGTGGACACTGTGGTTTCTTCTTAGAAATAACTGTGTCCTGAAAGTCAAAAATAGGAAAAAAAATCAGTGGAACTTTCCCATTTATTGGTACCTTAATTATGGCAAACAAAACCTCCCATTGGTCATGTGACCTAAGACTTAAATAATGCCCTGATCCTCTGAGCGTGTATTCAGTGAGAAGAGACGTTACCCTTCAAGAAGTCTTGTCTTTAAACAACAGGACCTGGAAATGATTCACGTTTCAAGGACGCCGGAGTTCTCCAACTGTGGAAACTTGAATTTATTATCCCACATGTCCTCCGACCAAGACCTGAGCTTTGTTGCAACAGGTAGAAGACAAAGGTCTCACTCCTATGACAGCGTAGAGGGCAGTAGGACCAACGGTTTACCAGTGCAGACAGCAGAAACCATTCTAAGGCCTCGCTCCCGGTAAGTTTTACTCTTTGAGCTTGTTTCATCATCCAGCAAAGATAATGATGATGCTTTGCCTACATGACAAATAACTGGTCACATCTGTTCTCATGCTTCTCTWCCTCAGGTCATTTTACAGCTATGAGTCGTCTTCTGATTTAGACGTGGTGAACTTTTCCAGGTTCAGTCCTCTGAGACAGAGAACAAGCTCCCATTTGAAAAATCAAGTGTCCAAAAAGGAGAATATGTCTGGGGATCGGTCCGGTGGTAAAACCAAACCAAACAAACTCAGTGGTACTAAAACCGTGTATATCAAAGGAATTTTAATTCTATAATAACAAACAATTAAGTACTCTAAAGGTGGCTTTATGTGCACAATGTGTTGCTCAGGCAGTAAAGGTAGTGCCAGGTCAGTGTCCATGATGACCATCTCTGAGTCGGACAACTGGGAGATATGCTGCAGCTCGGGGATGAAGTATGGACAGTTTGTAGACTGGGAGAAGATCGACCCTGAAGCTGCGAGAAAATATGAGCAGATTCGGAAAAGCGAGCACCGGCAGCTAAAAAGCATGGGCCGAGATGGATTCTGGGCCATGCCGCACACGCTAAGAGCCAAAGCGTATTATCACATCATCCACAACATCAACTCCAGGTTAAGACCCTTACATTTGATTTAAACCCACGTAGCTACACTGTCTGACTGTGGACGCTCATCTGTTGCAGGGCCGTCTCACCAGACAGAGACGTGTTTTATGAGCTGGTCAAGAAGCTTTTTGGAGAGCAGAAACTCAGCACCCACCCAGTCCCAGAGTACATGGAGGATGGAGAAGTCCCAAGGTACCTTTTTAACCAGATAACTGTTTTTCATGAAAACATGCAATAAGAGTTGCCACCAAATTTAGACACGAATGAGACAAAATTAAGACTCTGCGACCAAATTCAGATAAAAATAATTCAACATTATTTCAAAACCGGTTGTGTACTTAAAAAAAAAAACGTGACATAAATTCACATTTTAGTATCTTTAACTCATCACCAACAGTTGCAGGTCAGTGCCATACTGGCTTTATATAAATAGAAGTTTTTGGTTTGTTGACACTGATGACAGAGTCTATCTGTGGTCCATTAGCAATGGTTCATGTGCAGCTTGAGACGCATAACAGAACGTTTTTAGGGTAGTTGATAGAAAAGTAAGAAAGATAAAAAAGAATAACATGTCTTTAGATTTGCTATGAGATTTTATTGAACACAAAAATGCAAACTGTCTTTATAAATGTCAAAGCTGTAACAATGTCATTTTTATTTTAAGTTTATTTTTGTATTTTCTTTTGTTTTGCTGAGATGGCAGGAATGCACTTCTCCATGTACCCACCATGTTTTTGCCTTAGGAGGAACTTCTACTCTCTTTCATTGCAGATACTGTCTCAACAAAGCAGGCCTGAATTCGGTTAAAAAGATCCTTCTTTGCCTCGGCAACTATTTCCCAGACATGAGCTTCTGCCCCATCCTCCCCGCCTTGGTCTCTCTCATCCTTCACTTCAGCGAGGATGAAGCCGAGTGTTTCTACAGTGTGTCTCGACTTATTTGCTACAAAGACCCCAATAAGCGGTACATTGACCAGACCTTCCTAACGTACCGCGGCTCCTGCATGACATTCGGGGACCTTGCCAACCGGTGCTGCAGAGGCATTCGTAAGCTGATCGCCAGCTCTCACCAAAACCTTTTTGAGTTTTACTCTGACTGGATCATGTGGATCTTTGCCGATCTTCCCTTCACCTATGCCATAAGAGTACTGGATGTGTACCTACTAGAGGGCTACAAGGTTCTCTACAGGTTGGTTGAACTAGCATTATTTTACAGAATAAATTACAGATTGTAGAAGAAAAACACTTAAACTGTTTTATAATCCTTGCTTGTAGGGTAGCGTTGACCTTGCTCGATCTCTACAAAGTGTCTGTGTCGTCTCGAGTGGCAGACGTGGAGGACTTCCGAACGGATATGAAGCGTTTCGTACAGAGCGTGGACCGCCACTGTACCATTGAGACGCTTCTAGAAAGAGCCTTCCAGATCCCCATGGCTACACGGAGTGAGCTGAACCTCCTGTTCAACGCCAACAAGGACGCTCTGATGGGAAAAGGTGTCAGCACACACCAGAAGAGGTAGGTTTTATGGTAACATCTGAGGTCTAAGCATTGCTTAAACAGAAAATAAAGTCATTTTAACTTTTTTTAAAGGAATAGCATGCACAGCTCTGTTGCTAACTATGATTTTGATTTTTCTGAGTGTAAATATTTGTTGACAAATCATTTTTTATGTTTTTAAAGGCAGACAGTGGAAACAGTGGACTTTGCAAACTTCAGGTCCGATGTTGTTACAAGGACTGAGATGAGAGTCATCTGGGCCTGGATCCCTGAGCGCGTTGCTCTGTTCAGTCCTGTTAGGTTGTTCAGTACAGCAGAACATGGAAGAGGTCTTTCTTTGTGAGTGACCTTATCTTGATCCTAATAAATAAAACAACATTTGATAAACAGGTTTRACACATTGGGCACAAGTTATGCTAGTAGTGTTGCAAAGTTGTTTTCGTGTGGAAATAGTTATTGCCTTTTTTGTTAGCAAAATATCCCGTGAACTATCATTTGATCCAAACAGCTACACGTTTGTCATTTCTCAACATAAGACGATCTTAGTTCAAAACTCAGGAATAGTAGGCCTTGTGAAACAACTGATAGCCAGGTTTCCTTGCTTGGTGCCAGTTATAAAGAAGGGTTATTTGCACCATCAACATGTTTAYATTGGAGTAAAATGTCAAGCCATGAGCAGTTTTGTAATAATAAACATAATCTGTTCTTGTATTTGAACAACCATTGAAAAATTACTCTTGGGGGTTCAACTAACAATAGATTAATTTGAAACCGAAACAACTTTAGAGACCATTTTTTTCTTTTATTATTCAGGTTTTATTCACATGTTGAAGGACATGAACCAGTGGTCATCATTATCAAAACAATGGAGGAAGAGGTAACTTTTAGTAAAGTAAATAAGCCTACTGAAGGAGATCTAATGTGTTTTTGTGATTTTCCCTTTGATTTAACTCTGGATTTAAAGCTCAGTAATGTGGTGAGTTTAAAGAAAACTTTTTTATACAACTAAATTATACRTTTTTCAAATTTTGTAGGTGTTCGGCGTGTTCCTATCAACAGACCTGATAGAAACTAGAAATCACGACTCTGAAGAGCTCATGTATTTTGGAACTGGGGAATGTTTYGTTTTCACGGTGAGCCAAAGTCTTTCTTCTGCAATTCAACCATAGTGCATTAAATGACTGCACACGGAAACACAAACTCTGCTAGGATTTCAGAAATAGCAACAAACTGGCAAATGGTCAAAAATAACAAAGTGGAAGGATTTGGGGAGGAAACGTGCAGCTGAACATTAAAAGTGTAACCACTGTTTCAGCTCCGTCCCAACATGGAGCGCTACCAGAGGGCGATGGTCAACATAATGACCCGAAGAGGTTCCTCTCAGCAGGACCATGCCAACATCAAGAAAAGCGGAAACCCCGGTTCTGCTGGGACTGCACCGAAGCCCAGCTATCTGACCATCCCTTTTACGACACAGTCTGATACTGCCAAAGAGCCCAAGAGACCCAAGGAGCAGGAAGCCTCAAAGTTTATTGCGGGAGATGACAGTCAGCTCATTATAGGTACGTCATTAAAACAAAAAAATCTGATTAGAGGATCTCAGTGCACCGTTTGTAAAATTGTAAAAGATCTAATAAATAAATGGGTGCCAAGCCGTTTAAAACTTTAAAAGTAAGTAAAAGTATCTAAAAATCAATGCAAAACACAAACAGGCAGCCAGTGTAGGCCAGCTAAAACAGGAGTGATCTCATGCCTTCTGGTTCCTGTTAAAAGACGTGCAGCAGAGTTCTGGACTAACTGCAGRAGATGGTGAGACGATTGTTCCMAACCAACATAARAGTTGCAGAAGTCCAGTCTAGTGGTGAAGAAGGCATGGGTGAGGGTAATGAGGTCTTTTGGGGYAGGTTTTTGCTTTGGCAATGGCCGAGATTTTTATCCAGGCTAGGCAAGTGAAGGTCCAATTTATATTGTTTTTTTAGACTACTAAAACCACTCTTTTTCTCAAACACGAATAACGCTACATCAGCTGAAATTGACACAGATCGTCACTGTTTCCTCAGCCCGAACAACAATCGTGTTAATACTCAAATTTATGTGTTGATGATGACCACAGTGACAAACACTTCAAAAATGACCAGACYATCCGTTTAAGAAGCTCTCAGCTGCAGTAAGAGATAAACACTGAGTGTGAAGCGTGAACCRCTGCTGTGTCGTATGTTTCAGGTGGTGATGGGGGTCACGCTCTGTTTCTGTATGAGGACCTGGAAGAAGGATACACCGAACACTGCGACACGTTCAGGAGCAACCCTCTTTGCAAGGGGCGTTTCCAGATCCAGTCCCTTGAAGTCTGGGGTGTCCAGAGCTCAGTTTACTTATCTCGCAGATTTTCTTTGCATTAGAACTTTGTGACTTGTTTCTATTCAAACCTGAACCAGTTTTTGTTAAAGCTATTTTTGTGAACTTGACTTGCAGATATTTATTATCGCCCAGCATCATGAAGGGGCAATTGCTTGTGTCATTTTTTTGTCTGTTTGCAAAACTATATAACACCACTGGACAATTTTAATGAAATTCTCAGAAAGTATCAGTTTGTTGTACATCTACTACTGATTAACTTTTGGAGTCAACTTGATTCAATAATCTTTGATAGCTGAAACTGCCCTTTTGTTTAGGGCAAAAAATGAAAAAAATAAAAGCATTCTGGCTAACTGTCATTTTATTGTACATTTTATTTGTTAAATAATCATTTTTTAAAGATATTGAGCTACATTTTTGTGTGATAGTAGCTGAGAGTCATCACCAACACATTCTGAGCACAGCTCACATGAGAGCTTTGTTTAAAGGTGACATGCATTCCTTCAAAGAATGCAACTTTATTTTATAAAGTTTGATTGTATGCAAAAAGTACAAAATAGCTGAGAAACCAGACAATCTGAAACAACAAACATCCAAACAACGTGTCACCATGTGGACTCATTAGAACTTTACTGCAGCTGAAAACAGCAGAATGAGGTAAGAAGTGTGTTCAAAACAACTTTAGACAAAACATACTTTTAACCTTAGGTTAAACACAATACTGTATAAAAAGCGAGACAATAAAACGGACCAAAGACAAAACAAACACAAGAGAATAACTCAGCGAAGCCCCAAGGTCCCTCGTTTAAACAAAAGTGACAAAACAACAAATCACTGTCAGACACAGAATCTGACAAGGTCAGGAACTTTTCTTTTCCTGTTAACAGCGGTGCTGTTAGCAGATTCACTGGACTTTTTCTGTAATGACAAAGGTAATAAAAAATGTTACACAATTTGATTAAAATACCTGAATTCATCTCTCCAGAAAATGTGATTTTGTGTTTTAAAAGATGTGCAAGAACAATCTGCCTCTGCTGAAATGATATTCAGAGTGTGCAGAGTTCTGGAAAACAACATATCCCCAAAAATACCAAATTATTTTGTTGTAACAGAATAAACTTTTACACAGAACAGCTGCTGTAAAGATAGGTCAGAGGTTATGAAATAAAGGTCATGGTACATTAACAATTCTGCTTATACCACTCTGTAATATACTGCATTTTACTTTGCTCATTACTTGTACAGAATGCAGAACGTCCAGATCCATTTAATGCATTAATTAAGCAAAATATTAGAGATTAGGTTTAATTTTATAACTTATGCACAGTAAATGTCCAGTCTTGTAACAATAATTATATAGCAGACATGTTTTATTGTAATTATATCAATAAAAACGCGAACATTCTTTTCATCAGACCCAAAGCCAGCCTTTTAAAATCGTACAACCATTGAGTTAGAAGAACAGTAAATGCGTCTCGAATTTACGTGGGACATCAAACGCATCACGCCAAGCATCAAACGGAGCTGCTGTGGTTTAACCCGGCTAGCTGCCTGCTGCACATTTCATCCTGCTTCTTTCCATATGGAGCGGCTTTGATTGCAAGTGTTTGCAAGAAACATTGTAAAAACTCTTCTTAAAGAACAACAGAGAGGTGGGACTCAGATTAATGTGCTCTGCGTTGTTTCAGCTAACGCGTCAACATTAGCGTTAGCGAAGGTAGCTAACGTGGTTTAGCTTAGCTTTGTGTTTATATGCGCCTCAAATAGGAAATTCAGCGTAAACAGGATATTCATTGTTCCGTTGGACAGCCTTACTCTGTGATGCATGGTGTTCATAAACGATTGGACATCTAGTAGTGGCCAACCGGATGTGCAAACTGCAGGCTTTGTGTATTCTCTTTTTCAGAGGGGGTTCAATGCTAGCAGCTCAACGCATTAAACGTGGCTGTTCATTTTAATAAACAAGCTGTCAGCGAAGAAACCTGTGATCCTCACACAGATGCAACATTCAGAAATTCTGAAACCATAGTCATTGTTTTAGGGGGAATATACGCATCAGAATGAGTTAAACCTCTTTAAGATAAAGTGACATAAATCAGTTCAAAATGATAAATCTTAATCCAGAATAATTTGCAAAAGAACAGTGGGGAAGGGAATGTTGAAAAGGCCTAATGTTAATGACATGTTAATGTCATGACACAAACATCCTGCTTGTTAAATTAGTAAAAACAATGCGTGAATATTTGTTTTATTGTCTGTACTGATACGCTATTATTAAATTGTATTCCATGTTTACAAAATGAGCATGATTTCTTTTTATACCTTTTGTTTTTCAGATAGACATTTAAAACAGACATTTCCTGAATGTGGCAGATGGCAACTTTTTCTACTCGTGAAAGTCTGGATGTGAAATGGCCAAACATGAAAAAGGCACGATGAGGAAAAAAAATATGAATTAATCCTGGAGCCTCATCGGTTCGAAACAAACTCCTTCTCCAAACAGGTCATTCAAAGAGCTATCTACAGCAGGTAAGATATTATTTGATCATAACAGTTCCATACAACCTCCCTAAATAAAATAACGTGGAAAAACTTAGTCATTAATATCACTCACTTCTTTTTTTTCTTCACTTCTTTTTAAGTTTGACATAAAAAAAACTGTCTATCTTTGAGGCATTTAGAATAGAAGCAGCCTTTATTGTACCGTGCGAGGAAATTCAGGTGTAGCAGCAGCAGATACATACATCAATCCACAGAAACAGCATATTGCTATGTGACATTATCAACTGTAGCAATAATAATCAAATTAAAAATAGTAACAATAAAATAAACATAGATCAAAATAAAAATAAGAATAATCATTACTGTAAAGGGCTATCAAGGTGAAAATGGATAAAATGAAAATAAGGCAAGAGACTGTGCAGAAAAATATAAATTACAGGAAAAAACAGTCATGATAGAGTCATGATCCGAGGGGGTGTGCAAACTGATTCAAACTCAGTCATTAAGTCCAGTACAGGAAAAAAATGATGTACAATTGCCACAGGACCATTTCCTAACTAAGTTAAAAAAAAATAAAATAAGAGCTAGGCCAGTGCCATCTTAGTTTTACAGAAGTTGGATTAGATAAAACAGATTAGCCATAATTACCAGAAACAGCTAATTAAAGGAATAGTCCGTTTTTGCCTGCTTAGAAAAGTTTTGTCCCTTCAGTGCATTTTGTTGATGATCCCTGTCTGAGATTAGTGTTGGAGAAAATGATGTCACAATGTCATTTTCTGTTTTGTGTTTCTGTTCTGTGTGTTTATGTGTTGTGTGTCAACAGGCTGCAGACATGGGTCCAGACGACACACCAGAAGTAAAAGCAGAGCCTTTAGACGAAAGTACGTACTGATGATTTTTCTGTTAATGCAATATAGCAAATAATGAAATTCCTCAGCAGTTTTAATCCGGTCTGGCATAAAGTGTTTAAAGTTTTTCCTTTGCTKTGGTTTTTCAATAGGTTCAGATATTGTTGAGGTGAATGTGGACCTAGATTCGGGYTCCTCTGATGATTCGACCTCCTCCGACTCGGAGCATGGCAAACAACCGAAGAGGAAAAGATCAGAYAAGAGCTATCCTTGCCCCACCTGCGGCAAGGTGTTTGACAGACCATCAAAGGTGGAGAGACATAAACCTGTCCACGACAGGAAGCCCAAGATCCTTCATCCGTGTCAGCATTGTGAGAAGAGCTTCAGTCATGAAGAGAAGCTGATCCGACACCAGAAGTTCCACACCAGGAGTAACGAGCATCCCTGTCCCGACTGCGGGAAAGTCTTCGACAGGCCTTCAAAGTTAGAGAGACATAAACGCATACACTCAAAGAAACCAAAGGTGCCCCATCAGTGTGCGTTCTGCATGAAGACGTTTAGCAAGCTTCACAAACTTCTCCGTCACGAGCGAGTTCACACCGGGGAGAAACCGTTCACCTGCCCGATCTGCGGGAAGGGCTTCTCCGAGGCGGGCCACTGCAAAGCCCACGAGAGGACCCACGAGGCGCAGCCGGAGAAGCCCCACTCCTGCACCGACTGCGACATGAGCTTCTTCAAGGCCTCGGAGCTCCGGCGGCATTTCCGCTCGCACACGGGGGACAAGCCTTTCCGGTGCACCTTGTGCGACAGGTGCTACTCCCGCTCCGAGGGGCTCAAAACGCACATGAGGAGCCACACGGGGGAGCGGCCGTTCAAGTGCACCATCTGCGGCAAAGCCTTTTACTCTCGCCACTGCCTGAGCACCCACTCGCTGATCCACTCGGGAGAGAAACCGCACGTCTGCTCCGTGTGCGGCAAAGGCTTCTCGCAGCTGGGCAACATGAAGGACCACGAGCAGAACGTGCACAACAAGTCCGAGAAGTACATTTGCAGCGAATGCGGGGCCACGTTCACGCGGTACAAGTCGCTGATGGAGCATCAGCGCATACACACGGGAGAGAAGCGCTACGCCTGCCTCACCTGTGGCCGCAAGTTCTCCTGGAGTCATTCTCTCAGCCGACACCGAAGGACACACGTACACAAACAGATGGCTCTGGAAACCTCGAAAGACTCCGAGAGTTTTGAGGGTCCGTCTGAGAACACAGAGGTTGAGAAAGCAAGTAGTTTTCATGAAGATGAAGTCCACTAAACCTCCCTAGTTTTCCAGCGTACACACTAATTCTGATGGTTTGTGATGGCTGGCCTTGTTTAAAGACACAAGTCAGAAACTCAAAGATCAGAGCAACATTTCATCTTGTTTTTGTTCTGCATTAGTTTTCATGGAATGTAAAAAAATAAGCGTTGGAGCATGCAGGTGTATCAGCATAAAAGAAGACTCTACCACAGGTCAGCGATGGAGGCAGGTTAGCTGTGTTAAAAACCTTACAGGTTAGTTATATATTTTCACGCAACATTTGTCAAAACCATTTCWCAGATTATACAGAGCCATTCAGAAGAAAAAAACACTTGACTAGAACTTCTTTTAAAATTTTTGTTTTGATTGTTCAGCTGTTAAAGTAAAACCTATGCTAATCAGGTTTCAAAGCACTTTTAGGTCCATTTCCTCCAGCTTAGATGATACGATATTTTTATATTTTAGATTTTTTTCTTAACGCAGTGACTTTAATCTTGACATTACATTTTTAATTTTGCAACCAAAAACAAACATAAAAAACTTTGTATTGTTTTCTCTTCTTAGCGACTAGCATGCTCTCAATAACAGCCTTGTGTTCATTTTCGAATGGTACGCTCATATTTTCCTTACTGTGGACATCTAAATACATTCCTTGGTTAAAAAAAAATTGTTAGTCAATCAAAACAAAGAATTCTTTACCAAAAAAAAAAAAAAAAAAAATTGTTAGTCAATCAAAACAAAGAATTCTTTACCAAAAAAAAAAAAAGGAAAAAAAAAAAAGCTTTATGAATAAAGAAATTGTATGTTTTTGTACACTGATAAAACTATAACAAACCAGTCAGTATTGCTTGGAAGATATGGCGCTTAAATAAGTGAAAATCACAAAGTGCATGAACGGTTTGTGTCTGACATTAAAAAAATTTTAAGAATAATTTTTTTAAATCTTTTCCTATGCATTTTTTTATGTTTTGTCTTGTCTTTTTACTCTGAAGAAATGAATGGAGTTGTTTTTGCTGCCCAGTCTGAAAATATAAATTCAGCAAATGTTCTCAGCTGTGTTTTCTGTTTCTTCTTGTGTCCGTTGCAGTTCAAGCTAATGTATTTACATTGTAAAACTGAAAAACCACTAAAAATGTTTTAGTTGAATTCATTTTTTTTTTTTCATGTACTGTTAAGTTTTAACTTAAACATCCAAGCAGAAGACATTGTTGGGAGCAGATCATTGATTGAGCAGTTGGCATGTTTCTGCTGTGTTGTCAGACATTATCCCAGGACGATAACTACCCCACTGTAGTCTAACAAGTAAAGTACATGAATTGAAAATTTAATGCATGTAACAAAATTTTTGCAGAAAATGTCTCMGTTTGTTGTAAATGTACTGCGTTCACATCACTGCAGAATTTCACCATGGATGTTGGAGCTCAGTTTGTTTGTTACAATTATTAATAAACGTTTTTTATTCATTAACAAAATAAAAATGCCTTTTGTTGCACACGCACTATGCAACTTGTTAATCTCAAGAAAGTTCAGCTGATGTGCTGCTTTTTCTGAATTTTTTTAAAAATGTACCTCATATTGTTTTAAAGAAAAATTAAACCTTGTGATTAGGAACTGGCGCTTCCAGCTGCCTATCTTTAGTGCACAGTCCATACTGTATTTATACAGGAAAGATTTTCACAGACAYTTTGCAAAAAGAAGRAATGGCTCATTGATAATCAGARCTGTCAACATTAGGCTACAACTTGCTGCCCTCAGTTGTCAGCTTGTCTCGTGTGGGTTTATTGATATTTCTTTTACTAGTTGGTTTATGTGATTTTTATGCATTTTAGCTTATAATATTTTAAGTATTTTAAAGTGTATTGTTATTTTGTAATTATGTAGTTTTACATTTAATACTTTTACATTTAACATTTTAGAGTGACTTTTACCATCTGTCTGGGGACTGCAGGTGAAAAATAGCCTTCTGGCTAATTCTGGCATATTTACAGAAATGTTATTAATATGCACTGCCCCTGTAATAAATAAAGGTTTCAAAAAAAAAATCTAACAGACTAGTCTGAAAAGGAAGAAGCCCTGAAATGTGTACTTGAATGCAGCTCTGGAGTAAATAAAACCCACTCCAGTGGTTATTCGCCAAGTTTATGAACAAGTATTATAAGACGGTCCTAACACATTATAAGGTACAATATAAATGATGTAAATGTATATTATAAAAAGTATTTTTTAGTATGTAAAGTATAATWCTTAATGTTGATGTTTGGGATAAGTTTTGTATTGGAGTTCAGGAATTACGAGCGTTCCTGAATGCAGCAAACAATCCTAGGCAACCRTTTGTTTGACGTAGCTTTCGGTGACATCATCTGCTTAAAAGTATAAAACCGTGTAGCGGGGTCTTCTATTGTAAACCTTTTTAGGACAAAGTCTTATGTAATGGCGAATGAAACCGAAGGTATCCCGCGGCTGAAGTTGGAGGCTGCAATTGGTTTCAACGGTACGTTTTAAGTTTATTTGCTAAAACTATTCGATAAATTACAGCAGGTAAAATAAGTATTGAACACGTCACCATTTTTCTCAATAAATATATTACTAGAGGTGCTAATGACATGAAATTTTCACCAGATGTCGGTAACAACCCAAGTGATCAACACATGCAAAGAAATCAAACCATAAATGTCCAGAAATGAAGTTATTTGTAATAATGTTAATTGAAAATTTCATGACATTAGCACCTCTAGTAATATAATTACTGAGAAAAATGTTGACGTGTTTAATGCTTATTTTACACGCTGTAGCTTGGTAGGCAGTTGTAGCACAGTCACTTAGAGTTGTAAAATTAATATAAATATTTAAAATTGCAATTCCCATTCAGCGTTTGACCCAACAATTGCCAACAATTTTGTTTAWTTCGCATCAAATTCATTTGAAAGAGCTTGAAAAATAATGATGCAACCATGTTCATATGTCTTGTTTTAAACGTTAAGATTCTGGATTAATTACTGTCCGTGAATTTACACTGAGCAATATGAAAAACTTATAACTCGCCACATTTAAAAAAAAACAACAGCAAAAAAACTACATCTTAAGGTATTTTAAAGCCATTGAAACTCATTGTCTTGTCCAATATGCTACCTCATTATCATCAAGTGTAGTTACCTTTAAATGGTCAAATTGTTACAGCTTCACCATTACTGGGGTTAAACTATGTGCTGATGGCAAATCAGCTGATATTTGGCATTTAGAACATAAACTAAATTTATTAGGATGTTTAAAAAATACATTTGTGCCCACAGGAAACTCACGTGCCCAAAATATATAGATATAAACTTTAAAGTAGGCATTTCAAAAGTGTGCGGGGGCCTTGGCAACGTGAAATACTAATAAAATTAAATGTTACATTTTACAATGGTTTTCTTGTTTTAATAACCTGGTAAACTGGTACAAGYTGAYCATTCTTTCTTCCCAAGTTCACCTTTCACCTCTGTGTCCAGATACCTGCCCTCGTGTCACATAATGGTTTACTTTTTTTAATTAGGATACATTCCTTTTGGCCTGTGGGTTCATCCAGACCAGGAGCACCTGATCTATCCTCTGGGGTCCACAGTGATTCTGAAGAAGATTGCAGATGGCAAACAGGAGTTCCTGCTCGGACACACGAACAACGTTTCCTGCATTTCTGTGTCTAAAAGTGGAACATTCATCGCCTCAGGCCAAGTCAACTTTATGGGCTTTATGGTAGAGAAAACCCAAGTTTCTTCTTATTTGTAAAATTTATTTCACACCAGTCACATTTGTATGTATAAACATAATTTTCTAGGCACCAGTGATTATCTGGAACTACGAGCAAAGAACAATCTATGCCCAGCTGGATCTGCACAAAGCTAAGGTGGAAGCAATTGCATTCTCTCCCAGTGACAAGTACCTGGTGTCGTTAGGAGGTCAGGATGACGGCAGGTAAACAGCACGCTGCTGGACATCACAGAGGAACGTGTGCAACAGATGATGATGTGTGAGCTGTTCACTGTGTGCTCTCAGTGTGGTCGTGTGGAATATCGAGACGAAGCAGCCCGTCTCTAGGAGCCCAGCTTCAGCCTCCGGTCACTGCCTCACAGTGCAATACTCCAACACCAACGACAACATATTTGTTTCAGCTGGGAGGTGAGTCAGTCATCTCTGCTGGCACACCGTCACTAAAGATGGTGCATTTCKGGGCTGACAGAATGTTTCATTTTGTTTCATGCACTTTGGAAATCGCCGTAACCCTGTTGTTGGGGTTTTGTTTTGTGCAGCGGAAATGTGCAAGTCTGGGAATTGGACGTCATGAACAGAAAGACCAGTCCTACAGTGTGTTACACCGGGAAATTAAGGAGGATTGTGAAATGTGTTCAGGTATTGTCAAAACATTCATGAAACCCCAAACATCCTGATATAGGGTGGAGTAGCTGAACTCGTGGTCAATTTTTATTATTAATTATTTATTGTGCACAGATTTCTGAAGATGATGAGTTCATCTTCTGTGGCACTACCACTGGAGACATCCTGAAAATCTGCCTAAAGACAGCAAAGCTGAACCACTGTGGTCCAGATAAAACAAAGTTCAGCGGTGTAAGTCTTCAACTACAGTCTTTTTACACATAACGGAGCAAGATGGAGGTCATTTTAGCAGCTGAGAACTGCTCTGATTGTCAACTAATCCTGACAGAATACCTCCTCAAAAATGCATTTCATTTCATTTCATCCATCCATCCATCCATCCATCCATCCATCCATCCATCCATCCATCCATCCATCCATCCATCCATCCATCCATCCATCCATCATTCTATACATCAGATAAAGAATCACTCTTTTGATGCGCTGTTTTTTAAATGTGGTAATTTATTTTAAGTGATATGATGTATTTAATATACTTGTTTTTTAATCATAGTGTATGATAGAAGTCTGTCTGTCTGTGCAGGACATCAATGTTCTCAGAATGCTCAAATCTGGAGACCTGCTTGTGGGCACTGGATCTGGCACCTTAGCTCTGTGCTCCAGTTCTAACTTCAAAACCCTCCAGTGAGTTTTACACCGGCAACCTTTCTGTTTGCTGATCATTTGTAACTCTCCATATGGTTCAAACGAACATTTTTTTAAAAAGTGCAAATGCACGATCATTTAAAAAAAAACTTATTTCTGTTACTTTGTCTGCAGCTTTAGTAAAACTCAAACGTTTTGATTCGATCGGGAATAGTGTTGTTTTAGTGTGTCTTTTGGTTGCAACATGTTGAAAAGCAGAGATGAAATGTACAAAAAAACAGCAAAACATTTTTACATACAGAACAGCATAGATACAGCTCAAATATATTGAAAATAGAAACATCATTCAAAGTTTAAACAGGTCACAGAAAGTTGGAGTTTACATGAATGAAATCATGTTGTNGAGTCCATGGCAGCAGCTTGAATGTCTCTTTTGGTTGTAACTCTCTTTACACTTCTTACACAGTTCATACATGAAAACATCACCATCCTCCTCCTCTGCACGTTAGGAAACTTCAGCTGGAAAAGGAGGTGACCTCCATCACAGGAAGAGAGGACGGCCAGCTGTTCTTTATTGGCACGGAGGCCGCTCAGATGCACCGCTTCAATTTAAAGGATTTCCAAACTGAACTCATCTCCACCAGCCACCGCTCCGCTGTCAAGGACATCTCCATCCCCACGTATGTTCAAACCAGGACTGTCAGAGACATCTGTCAGAGATGACAACGTGTTTATCTTCTGCTTGATTCTTTTTTGTTTTGATGTTTCAAATCCAAGACCCACCAGAGTATTATAGAAAATTACTTTGCTGAAGCTTAGTCTGATATTTTGCAAACTTTGCAAACTGTCATATAACCACATTTAAATTTGATACGTCTTAGGGAAAACAGTGTTTAAAAATGACTGGATTTATTTCCATTATGGCAGTTATAATACTGAAAGTTAATAACTTTAACTCAGTTGAACTAAGTTTAAAGTTTTGTTTTAGAGCCAATGTTAACTTATTCACATGAGCCTTTTTCTGTCTTGCATTGTGTGTTAGCAAAACATGTGAACTGTTTGCAACATGTTCTGAGGAGGACATCAGACTGTGGGACGTACAAAAGCAAAAAGAGGTGCTGCGTATCACTGTGCCCAACATGACCTGCAATGCCCTGCACATCATGACTGATGGACACAGCTTCATCAGCGGTAAGAGCATCTCATCAGAGATCCGCAGCCCTTTCTCGACGTTTTCAGTCTAAAGGACTGAATCAGATCATTTGATAAAATAAAAAAGATTTTACTTTCTTGCAGGGTGGAATGATGGTAACATTCGCATGTTCACACCGAAAACTGGCCAGCTGATGCTCACGATTGAAAACGCTCACAAAATGGGTGTGACCGCCATCGCTGGCACCAGCGACAGCAGGAGGATTGTGAGTGGAGGAGGAGAGGGACAGGTCAGTTTGTTTTAATGCTGATCCGCCACAGGTAACTTTTTAAAACCACAACGTCTGCGAGAAATAAGAAAGGGTTGCACTTTCTGATGCTGCCACCCTC
This sequence comes from Austrofundulus limnaeus, assembly GCF_001266775.1. Taxonomy (NCBI): domain Eukaryota; kingdom Metazoa; phylum Chordata; class Actinopteri; order Cyprinodontiformes; family Rivulidae; genus Austrofundulus; species Austrofundulus limnaeus. The sequence goes on along the minus strand of NW_013952429.1, from coordinate 2,545,502 downwards.
CAGGTCCTCAGCATGAGGCAATGAGAGAGGCACTAACCATGTCGTACTGTTTACCTATTTGGTCTCTTACAACAAATGAAATCTTAGAACCCATAGTTAGGCTCTACAACAG
>NW_013952429.1:2543354-2545161 GCF_001266775.1 Austrofundulus limnaeus | reverse complement strand
AAATCAAATCAAATCAAAGAATACAGTATGTGTAATGAGACAATTTGATTATTGGTGATTTGTTTATTTTCATGCGTGTGCAACTGTCCCAGCTACACACTTATCTTATATCTGCCTGTAGACGTGGATCCTCTGYGATGTGGTGACACAGATTTTAGGAATCCATTAGATACACCCTGAATACATTCTTTAAATTTTAATGTTCCTTTCTGACAAGCAGCTGYAGTTTACTGAGTTGTTCATTTCCAGCTGCTTGTAAATCCATAATTCATTATATTTACATCTTTGCTWGTGAACGRCTGAGCCTTTTAGGGATGCTTCCTTTAYGCCCAATCATGACACTCACCTGATCACCTGWGGAATGCTCCAAACAGGTGTTTTTTGAGCATTCCTCAACGTTCCCAGTCTTTTGTTGTTTTTGTTGCAATGTGTTGCAGGCATCAAATTCAAAAGAAAAGAATATTTGGGGAAAAAAACAGTAGTATTTGTAATGAACATTAAATATCTTGTATTCTGTMGTGTATTMAATTGACTGCAGTTAAAAAAGGATWTGAAAATCRTCCRTTTTTATTTGCGTTTTACRCAACTTCCCGACTTCAKTGAAAGTGGGGTTGTATGATCCAGATGTGGATACTCTGCCTACTCTCAACAGATTCATCACTGTAACATGTGAGGCCTAACGCGAYGCTTTCCTGTGAGGGTGAGGGAGTTTGTGCTTCCTGTTTGCAGGTGCACGTTTGGCAGCTGCTGCCTCACGGCCATCGTCTGCTGCAGATCATGAAGGTGCACAAAGCCACCGTCTCGTGCATCAAAATCAAGAGTGACGACAAGCAGTGTGTGACAGCCAGCAGTGACGGGACCTGCGTCATCTGGGACTTAGTGTGAGTGATTCCCCCTGCAGACCGTAACACACACCGGCACTGGACACATGCACACATGCTTCAATGTTCTTCCTTTAAATTTTATGTTTTATRTCATAAAACAGAAAAAAGCACAGATGAAGTAAAAAAGAAATAATAATATATATTTTTAACTTCCTTTGCTTGTTTAAGTTCTTTTGTGTTTTGTTGATACTTTAATGGAGTTTCTTTTTGGACACATTAAGATATTGGATTTATCAGTTTATTTTGTTGCAAAATTCCTGAAACACACACTTTTGTGAAATTTACTGTCCTATCTTCTAATTATTATTATTATTATTTTTCTAATCATTCAATTCTCCCTCTTCTCCATGTTCAGGCAATTTGTGAGCCTTAGGATGATAGTCGCCAACACACATTTCCAGACCGTGTGCTATCATCCAGAGGAATACCAGATAATCACCAGCGGCACAGACAGAAAGGTACGATGTGGTGGTGGAGCAGTTTCAAACATTTCACAGCTCAGTAGTTACTGTGTGACATCATCACACTGTACAGCAGTACTTCTCAAATAGAGGGACGCTGGTAAACTCATTAAAAAAATTATATATATATTAAGAACTTATTGGCCTTAAAGAAGGAACACCAGAGAATATATACGTAGGCATCAATCAAGTGACAGGTGACACGCCCCCTTTTCGGGGGGGGGGGGGCATCCGTCATGTCCATATATGGTCAACTTCCGGTGACTTCCGTTCTCTTTTGATTGACCGTAAGTAACCCTAACCCTCCTTTCACCCTCCTTTCACCCACAACCTTTGACTTATAGTAACCCTAGATTTCATCAGATACCTTCAAGAATATTCTGGTGACCGCAACTTCCTGTTTAGGTAGATATCAGCACAAGCCATCTGTCAGGTACATCCTGTCAAAAGGTTGTGACATCC
>NW_013952429.1:2539089-2543324 GCF_001266775.1 Austrofundulus limnaeus | reverse complement strand
GGATGTCACAACCTTTTGACAGGATGTACCTGACAGATGGCTTGTGCTGATATCTACCTAAACAGGAAGTTGCGGTCACCAGAATATTCTTGAAGGTATCTGATGAAATCTAGGGTTACTATAAGTCAAAGGTTGTGGGTGAAAGGAGGGTGAAAGGAGGGTTAGGGTTACTTACGGTCAATCAAAAGAGAACGGAAGTCACCGGAAGTTGACCATATATGGACATGACGGATGCCCCCCCCCCCCGAAAAGGGGGCGTGTCACCTGTCACTTGATTGATGCCTACGTATATATTCTCTAACACCACAGAAATCAAGATACCTCTCCTGTCTTGAAGTAAAAAAAATCTTTATTTTTCTTCTAATATAAAAACAGATAAAGAAAGTTAATTCAGAACCACTGCTGTGCATTAAGTTGAACATTTCAACATTTCAAATATTCTTTACATAATTTGTGTCACAATTGTCTCCCATGAAAATGATCTTTAAAATCCTCATTTTATTTTACTTTTTAATTTTACATTCGAAAATTCATCTGTGTGCAAAATAAAAATAAAAAAAAAGGAAAGGAAAATAAGAAAATTTGCCTCTCACCACTTCCAATCTGGCTGGCTCATTATGTTGTTTTTGTCATTATAATCTCCATCTAGTGAGCGTTAGAGAAAAGCCACTCTGTGTGGTTAGAAGAGCACGGAGAAGCACAGTAATAACCTTAAACAATTACAGCTCGCTGTTTGTTTCTTAGCGTGACATAATTAAGYCATTGTGCTGCCTACTGACTGGGCCAAAAAGCCTCTCTTTATTCAGAGAGTAATTGTGATTAACGAAGCGCTGCTGATTTACGTAAAGGTCGGAAATTCGCTCCGAGAGAACGAGCCACTCGTCCCCTCTGATTGTGCACTTTGCCCTCGCCCCTCGAACCCGGCCACGCGCTACACCCGCACCGCTGCCGTCCCCGTGGGCTCGGAGGGGAGGGTAAGTTGTGCTGATAAACGCGGTGCCCTGGATATGAGTGGCGAAGGAGGGAGAGACGGGGGGTATTCAGAGAAGGCGAGAGGGAGGAGAGGTATGTGTATGTATGTGTGTGTGTGTGTGTGTGTGTGTGGCGTGTTTGTTCGTGCCTTCCTGCGGATGTGCCTGTGCCACCCAAGTGCCAGCCAGATCCACCATCTGCTCATTCCAAGACACAGGCGCTCTGTGTGAGACAAACAAACAGCAACGCTCTCTTCTCTTCATTCAGAACCTCCCAGCCTCCCTCTCAGGCAAATCAGACAGTTAACCAACAGAACTGAGGGAAACAGGAGAAAAGTGGTCAAAATGAAGGATTACAGTGGGGTGTAGGGTCACAGAGAGGTTGGAATAATCAGACACTAATGTTGTTGATAGTTGGAAAAAGGAACATTTTACACATCTGACTCTTGGGAAGTTTAAAATGTCGCAGCAAGCTATAGTTTCTCGTTTCTGTTACCTTTGCCTTTATCTTTTGGTTTTACTAATTTCCTGGTTTATTGTTTATGTTGTTAAAGATTTTCAGTCATCAAGGACATGGCAAATCCTGTTTTTTTTTTTTAAATTTAAAGAGAACTTGACATTTTCATCTTTTTTTGGAAAATATCTCTCTTCTCGTCCTTGAAACTCKCTAAATTTCTCATCTTCAAAAAGTGAGAAACTCAGAGGAGTCACATAACATCTCAAGAAAAAGTGCATTAAAACTCAGAATATTGTCCAGTGCCTTTCTTTTATTTGTGCATTGAACTTCAGCTCACACCTAGTTTGTATTGACAATCCTCACACAGCCCACATTTATCCTCTGTTTCTCAGTAAATCTAGTTTACAGTTAACAGTAACTCTCTGTGAAATCCTCTGTTGTCTTGTTGCTGCAACCAATTAAACATAAGAGTTTAAAATGCTGCACACGTGCATTTTTTGTCCCAAATTCATATTTGTTCTGCATTTTAGGGAGATCAAACAGTAGATCTGATATCTGCGACTTGCTCCTTTATTTCTTGTAATTAATTTCCTCGTGGCCTGACTGGTGGCTGTGGGCCAGATTCCCTGGCTGAGATGGAGGGAGCACAGATGGGCCCAGACAATTCATGCAGGTGAGGGTCCGTGAGGGGGGCTGCTGAAACGAGATGAGAACAGAGGGAGAGGTCGTGACTGTGACAGCCAGAACGACAGAGACAAAGATCAGTGGAAGCAGGCAAASGCAGCGGCAGTAACTCCGATCACACGAGCATAAAACAGAAAACTGAGCGCAGATATCATATCCTCGCCTCCCGGGGAATTATGAGACGAGCTGGCAACACCTGTGAGCTCATGYCCCTGTGATGGATGTGCGACCTGTCTATGGTGTACCCTAGTGCTATACAAATACAATTTACTTACTTACCGTCCTCTCACACTGAGTGCTGGAGATGAGCACCAGCTTCCTGTGACCCAGAAAGGACAAGCGATGAGGAACATGGATGGATGTAGCTCATGTTCTGGTTTGATACAGAGCAAATCATAAAGAGTTTTAGAACTTTGGCGCTCTCAAAAAATTATTTGCTTTCACCGACCGACACAAACATGTGCATGTGAGAGCTTATCTGTAAAATATCTTATACACTAGAGAATAGATTTAATAAAACTCTTTGAAATAAATTATTGGACATACAGTATATACTTGATTAACTTTTGCTGTCATCCTGATCCAATATGTCTGCCACAGCCAGACAATCTTTACCAATAGAAAAGGACTATGATTCAGTCCTTTTTACAAACACTGAGGGATAGTTTGGTGTGGTAGTARTCGAGAGTCATCCTCCATAAATACTTTGAGTGCTAACAGATCCTGCAAGATCTTTGTTCAAAACTTCAGCATGCAAGACACCAGGAAATTAAGAAATACTACTTTTAAATTTGAATGATGTCTTTTTAATATTGTTTAATTGACCTAACCATACGAGTGAGCCAATCTGAATGCTTTACGATCCCCACATTTGTTTTTCAGGCTTTTTACTGACAGATTATTGCTTTGAGAGTTAATGTGCAGCTCAAAAACTATAAATACAATTTATTCCTTCCCAGCCTAACCTTTTGTTCCTTTTCTGCTTCAATAAGGTTTGATGTCTGTGTGCAGTTTCTTCTCTACATTGCGTAATAAGCCCAGTCCTGTGCAGAGAAATTAAATTCCTTCAGAGACTCATAAATGTGGAGCTCTTTGTGTGGAGCTAAACTGCAAACATGCAAATCATTTCTGCTTTAAGTTACCGGAGCACTTCATTGACTTGGAATTGTAATCTGCTGATCATAAACTAGCCTCTGGACTTTATATAKCTAACGTCAGTGTTAACATAAGCCACGTTTATTAGAGACTCGTTTGTTCAAGATGACTCAACAGACTGATTTAATTGATCAAATCCACCTACGCCTTTGTTTGCAGCAGCTTGAGATTTAATCAGYTTGTTCATGTAAATAACAAGGCAGGGCCACTCTTGCTCTGTGGTACGATGATGCTTCTGCTGCCTGGGCTATAAATAACTCCTGCCAACAACTGCCTTTTGTGAGGCTGTAGTTTGACAGCTGTGAGGCTGCAGAGACGATTCCACCACATTCGGATCAGCGAGTTGAGCTTCAATAAGTTGGGGTGACAAGTTCCAATCAAATCAAATGGACCTTTTTATTTACATCCGAGGCAAGAAGAAATGTTGTGAAGAGAGAGGTCACGTGTTGCATCTCGCCGAAACAGAAAAATGTTCAAGTAATTTAGTTTTCTTGTCATGTGAATGAAAACATAGGACGAAACCAAACAAAGATGTTCCTGTGCAGTAGTGTTACTGAACAGTTTGTAGACTTATTGTCTGGAAAAGTAACTTTTGGCACGAGATCCATGAGACCCAAACATGACATCAGTGTTGAGTAAAATACCTCAAATTGATTCTTGAGTAAAAGTACAAGTATCTTACCATAAATTTACTTTGGTAAAATTTCAAGTCTCCTCTAAGAATATTACTTGAATATAAGTCTTAAAGTATCTAATAAATTTTGTACTTAAGTATCAAAAGTTAATTTCTGACATAAAATGTACTTAAGTATTAAAAGTAAAAGTATTGAGTAAAAATGAGAGACTACTTCCCAAAATGACATTTATTAGGAGGTGAGACCCTCAAACGTTTTTCTAAAGGCCAAAATGGCTATATTGTCATAAAAATTAATGTTAAAAAATTTAGGATGCACTAGTCTACCTGTTTC
>NW_013952429.1:2535300-2538585 GCF_001266775.1 Austrofundulus limnaeus | reverse complement strand
TATATATATATCTTTGTACTAGGCTACATACTATCTGCTATGTTCTGCTGGAGTGTGACATGATTTGTGTTATTTGCAGCTGTGATGGATTGTGTACAAACTAATACAGGATCAGAATGATATATACAGTATTTATACTTCTCATCCAATCACAGTTAAATTCAGTCYATCCAGGARGATAATATTTTTTAGWTTGCTGCAAAAAAGGTCAAAATTGATCATTTATGAATTATTTTTGTGCTTAGACCAGGGGTGCCCAAACATTTTCCCCGAGAGGGCCAAAATGAAAATCTATTCAGGGCTGCGGGCCAAAGGTAGTAATATAATACATGAAATGCAAATACTTCTTAAGTAAAGTTCTTTATTTTTAATGATTTAAGTATGCAATGGCCCTCTTTTGTTTCAGTCTGTGCACTTGGAGAAAATCTGCCACATGCTGAAGTAGCAAAGGCTCATGGGACATTTCATAAATTGATAAAATATGAGTTTTTGTGGCCTTATAAAGTGTGCAAATCTACATGTGATTAAATCTGATCAAAATATTTCTTGTCATTTCATGTTTCATGTTTAATCCTAATAAAACAAAGATAAAGTCAGCACCATGAATGAAAACTACCTTYACTACAGCCCATTTATATAGTCATTTGACCAATGGAAATACTGTGTTTCTACATAGAATAACAGGTTACAACCTTGTAACTTTGGCAACTGTTGGTGGGCCAAATCAAATGGCTTGGTGGGCCAAGTTTGGCCCACGGGTCCCACTTTGGGCTCCTCTGGCTTAGACAGTAAAGTAAGAAAACATAGATGAAAACAAATGTTATGTTAATGTTTATCTTTCTGCTGATTTGACTCTCAGGTTGCTTACTGGGAAGTGTACGAAGGCGGTGCTATCAGAGAACTGGAGGGCTCCCAGTCTGGATGCGTCAATGCCATGCACATCACACAGGACGGCAGGCACTTTGTGACAGGTCTGATTGTTCTGTTCAGGTTCTATAGAAACAAACATGCAACCAAACAGGAGTTATTCATTCTTTGGAGGGTTTGCCTTTGATCCAGATACAGTGTGATCAGAACAGGATTAGATCTTCTGGTAGCTAGTTTCACAAGTTTTTCCCCCACTTTTGTTTCTTGCTGTAACTCTTCAAAGCCCCYGTTTCTAACTCCCTCGCTGACGCCTATACACATCCTTGGCTCAGAATTTTTATTTTTACAGCTACTCATATATATTTCCTAACTTTTCTTCCAGGTGGAGATGACAAACTGGTGAAGGTGTGGGACTACATGGGAGGTGAGGTGACCCATGTAGGCATCGCTCACGGCAGCAGCATCACCAGCATGAAGATCTGCGCCCACAACCGCATCCTGGTCAGCGCCAGCGCAGACGGAGGCATCATGCGCTGGGCGTTCCCTCACCCACCCTCCGTTTAAACAAATCTGTTCAATATTTTAGCTTTTCTTCTCTCATATACTCTTTTAGGAAAATGTTGCTATGTGAATTCAAACTGTTTTTTTCAGAATAAATTGACACTGTGAGGAGATACATTTAAATAAGCAGCAGTTGCTGCATTAAGTTAAACAGTATTACTGATTGTAAACTTCTTTGAGTACATTTTAATGGAGATGCTTGCCTGACATCTACCCACTGGTCTACTCGTAAAACCCAGCTGACCCATTCAAATGTTTATAACAGTTGGCAAATCTCAAAATGGATGGTTGTACTCTGTTTATTTTAATAAAACGTTAAAAAAGTTTAATTGTATAAAATTATTTCTTTAGCTTTTGAGTGTCTCCAGGATCGGAACAAGTTTGGAGACATAAGGACTCAAACTGCCAGTCTGAGTAAGCAAAAGTTTGTTGACTTTCAGCTGAGCTTCATAAACAATTTGGCAGAAATTGACAAGTGGAGAGATGAGCATCTTGGCACTTCTCTATCAAATCTTTAAGGTGATGTAGTGGAAYATAAAAATCCTTGTAAGCTTAGACTTTGCTAAAATTAATGTGCAGGTTTCATTTAATGCCATAGAACCTATTGTCTGTTTAAAATTTAAAATAAAAAAAATAATTTAAAAGAGCATGTTGTTTGTGTTTATGATACATTTAGAAAAACATATTTTACTAGGTAATACTGAGTAATTGAGCRCATACTTATATTTAAAAATAGATACATAAAAGAACAGAGCACTGCACTATTTTCCATTTTGTTTTTAAATTTCACTTCCAAGAATATATTTACATCAAAATAACCTCATTTTTATTGGAATTATCAAGCAAATAGCAATCAAAACACACAAACAGACACTGTATTGTTACTTGAAATATGGTTCACTGCTGCAAAAAAGCAGCCTGAGCGCTCAACTCCTTTCAACTAATTTAATCTATTTTTGAAAGGTTTAGTTGGAGAGCAGGGAAATGTATAGAAACCCTGTTGGCTCACTTTGTTCATCTGCTGAAGAATAATAAAACAACAACAGATGAATGGATTCATAATATCAGGGATCGTCACTTTTCTTTTGCAAAACTGCAAATGATCCTAAACATTGGTGTTATAAAACTGGTTTGTCTTCAGAAAGTGAAAAAAATATAAGATTGCAATTTAGAGTTTGTTCATTTGTTGTGTTGGTTTAAACATGTTCACTTTTTTAAACAGCAAATAGGAACATGTTAAAAAAATGAATAGTTCACTATCTGTCTAGACCAATAAATCAGCACATCTGGTCCACTAAATTCAATCTTTGGCACTGCTGAGCTGTGAAATTAATCTCCAAATGATCAGAATACTCTTGAATCCTGCACAAAAGCTGCTAGATCCATATTAAAAAATCAGAGCTGAACGTAATGCGTCTGACTGGAATGGTACAAAAGGAACTGTTTTGCTTTTGTGTGACCTGGTGTGCATAAAAGAGCGACCAGGTTATTTCTACAAATGTAACTAAAGGTGGGTTTGAGCTCTATGATCCACTGATGYGCAGAACCAGTGGGAAACATGAGCTGCTTTAATCACATCTGTTTTGAAAATCATACTTTTTCCACACTCATCCGATGTGAAWTTTTGATTTTAAAATATTTGTAACCTTTTTGTTTTGCTACACATTGACTTTATTATTTGTGTTTATCAAATTTAGAAATGTCCCAAGACAATCAGATCGAGGTCTTCAAGCCATTTTTCAAGGATTAGTATTTGAGCAGCTGACCACATTATGCAGTGTTGTTAAAAGAAGTATTTCCCAAAGTTGGGATCGGGACCCAAAGTGGGGTCCTGAAACATCAAGGTGGGGTCCTGAA
>NW_013952429.1:2526867-2535290 GCF_001266775.1 Austrofundulus limnaeus | reverse complement strand
TGACTATATTGTATTAAAATAATGAATTTATATTAAATTTAGGATGCACTAGTCTAGCTGTTTCAGTTTATATGCAAATATTAAGGCTGCCCAAACCTTTTCCCCAAAATGAAAACCTGTCTGAGGGCTGTGGCCAAATACAATAATATAATTCATGAAATACAAATACTCCCCTCCGCTTTTGAATACAGTATCAAAATTTTAGATATTTATACTTCTCATTCAACCACAATTAAATTCAGTCTATCTAAGAGGCACAGTTTATATGGATATTTATTTTTTACAATAACAAGCTGGAATGAAAACAAGTAAAAATGAAATAAAAGTAACGACTTTCTACTTCTTGCCTTTTTTAATGTAAGGAGTAGAAAGTACAGATGATTGTGTGAAAATGTAAGAAGTAAAAGTAAAAAAGTAGGCTGAAGAATAATTACTCAAATAAAGTACAGATACCCCAAAATTCTACTTAAGTACAGTAAAGAAGCATTTGTACTTAGTTACTTTACAACTCTGCCATTATGACCCTAAACCCATCCTTGGTGGGGCGCCACTGGCCCATGAGCCTTCAGCTTGATCCCATTAACACCTTGTGGAAATAACAGGCAGGTGATGTTGGAACTGGTCCTACAGGGGGCAGCTTAAAGCCACACTTTAACACCTAAAACAACTTCCTGCTTCCCGGTGAGCAAACTCCAACATGAAGACTTTATCACACATTGAATGTTTATAACCATAGGATAAATTATTATAAATAATATGGTTTAAACCATTGTGTGAGCTGATTTGTTTTTTAGAGAGTGCTTGATTGTAGCTCCACTTAATGAGAGGCAGGTTTATGGGGGGTTAAAGGCTCTGAATCCAGGTCTGATGAGGAAGTAGCCCACCTCTATGAGGGGGAGCAACTCTGCTGACAACTAACTATGGATGTCTGAGGGCAAACATCATCATGTGSCTTAGTGGTGCTCAGTCGGTGCTGAGGTGTGCGGAGGAGGGGTAGACAGCCCTGGCAGACAGGTGCACTCCTTCAGTCCTCCCTTCATTTCGTCTCGGTCCGGTCCAGCGACGGAACCATGGATTCCCGCAAGGAGAGCAAGGCGAGGAAACAGCCCATGAAAGCCAAAACGTCGAAGCGAAAGGAGAAGAAATACAAACAGGGGGGGTTCGTGAGGAGGAAATCTCTGCGGTCCTTCAGGGATTTCATGGGAAGGGTTCTGAAAACTTTGGGCACTTTGACGCACTTCGGCGACGCGGAGCCGCCGGACGCGGAGGACGATGACGGCGGCTTCGGCCAGGGCGCCCCGGGTCACGCCAGGGACGCGCTCGGCTCCAGGGAGCCGGCGGGAGCCGCGAAGAAGAAGGGCTCCGTGGTGTCCTCCTCGCACGGCTYGGTGAAGGACCGGCTGTCGTGGTGCTACGGTGACAAGACCCCCGGCGTGCTGGGGCTGAAGAACCACGGCAACACCTGCTTCATGAACGCCGTGGTCCAGTGCCTCAGCAACACCGACCTGCTGGCCGAGCACCTCGGGCTGGAGCAGTACAAGGCGGACGTCCGCCGCGGGGGGACGAGCGGCGACGCGCGGGGAGAGGAGGCGCGGAGCTCCGGGGGAGAAGTCACGGAGCAGCTGGCGACGCTGGTCCGGGGGCTGTGGACCCTGGAGTACACCCCGCAGCTGTCTGTGGAGTTCAAGGTGAGGACAGTCTGTCTGGGTACTGTTGTGTCTGAAGCCTTACCTCAATGGACCGGGCTGCAGCTGCACCAGAAAAAAAGATGTTATTTGCGTTTTTTTGTCTTTAAGTTTCCTGCAGTGTTGAGTTAACTAAACTGTTTCAAAATCCATCCAACAAGCGATTAAATGTGAATTGGATGTGTTTATTTTTACATAATCAGATTTACCTGATATTTAACACAATCTGCAGGTAAAATAGGATTGGATCATTCAAACAGAAAGAGCCACATTAAAGGACACATGTCACCTTTTTTAAACCCTTCTTTATGTTTAAATTRTTCAGTAAGGTGGAACTACAATGCGTTGGTCTGAAATTCTCCTTACTGTAACTCCACAAGTCCCTCTTTTACCCCTTTTCTGAGGCAAGTCTGAGATCAACTCATTTTGAGTCTGTCTCGTTAATTCCAGGTGCTTCACATCCCCCATCCAGCTTCCAKACCTGTCCATTCTAGCTTGAGAGAGGGGTTTAAGATTATCTAGCAGTGCAGACACATTTTATTTACAAATTAAAATAAAAAAACTCAAGGGAAGACTTGTCCATCCAGCCTAACATGAGCCAGACCCAGAGAGGAGCATGAAGATGATAGAATTACCGTTGGTAAGTCCAGACCGTGTTTGGAAGTTCTGTTTCAAAGACTGTGATGCAGTTGTAGAGAAAACTGAATKGGTTAAAAATATGACCCAAACAGAATATAAAGATAACAATGCAGCACAAAATACAAAATTTCTCCTAGAGACTCCATACATTTAATAACTATACTGTACTGTAAATTTGATTTTGCATAATGTCCCCTTTAACATCTTTGTAGCGTTAAAGTTTCATGTAATGTTTGCACGTGTCAAACATTCTAAATTTTTTTTCTAAATTTAGAAATATAAATGAAAACAAAAGAACAACAACAGAATGAAATTGTGCTGAYCAGCCTGATGATCTCATTCTTTATCTTAACCCTCGTCACTCCCGAGGAGGACCTCAGCATCTTCAGTTCTTCCTTCTGTCTTTGTGTTAATAAATTTTAAACTATACAGCACAACTGGTCTCACTACTAATTGTAAATATTTCCTTTGACTTTTGCAGCCACCTTTTTGTCACAAATGAACTCTAAAATATTTCTCCATCCTGCCTGGAGCAGGATGAGCTTGGTCATTTGTTAGAAGTGTTCCCTCAGCTCTTCTTGAGTCCAGTGGTTTGATTATTTGACCGTCACTGCAACAGCATGAGAAAAAGGGACAACAGATTAAGTTGTATGAGGGTTAATTGGTTTTAATAAACTAATGCTTCCTGTGTAAATCTAGCCGTTGTGAATCTCAGTGTCTGCAGGAAGAGGCGTTTCARGAAGTTTGTGCGATCTGTTCATTGACAGAAAGATGTCATCATCCTCTGGTGTAATTATTTACACACATTCCTCCAGAGTGAATCTACCTGCTTCGGAAACGGAAAACAAGTTCTTTTATGGTCTCAGTCAAACACATTGGAGTCACCGAGCTTGTAGTAGAATATTTTACAACACAGCAGTGATGTGAGATGATCTTATTGAGACAAAAATCTATCAGGAGAAAAATCAAAATGTTTCATAGGTTTGACTTTTTCCTGAGCTGCTGGTAGTTTAATGAAACCTGCCGTTTGGTTACTGATTCTCAGACTGCAGTTTCACTTCTACCAGCTCCCTCTGTTCGGGTAGTTCGTCTGCATTCTTGGACTTGCTTATGTGCCGTGGAGGGAGACGAGCATTGCCATCTTAGATAAACACGTTTTTGAGTGCAAACGCCTTCAGGAAAGGCTTGATGCTGCTGTAACCCCTCCTGGCCACTGCTGATTGGCTGAGGAGTGCTGAAGAAGATTTTATAAAAAAGGTTGAGTTGACTTTAGTAGACTTATTGAGTTGGATCGACTCCAACAGTCATTCAATTGTAGCTTTCCTAGAGTTTCATTAAAATCCACCTAGTGATTTGTGATATTTTGCTAACACAGGGTTGACCCAACAGTAATGCCAAAGTTTTAAACAGTCTTTTGTAATCTTTTAGCACTCAGATTATGAGTTGGGGATGACTCTCAGCTACAATTGTCATCAGTTTCATTAAAATAATGATGATGAYAATGATGATGATGGCCTTTATTGTCATTGTTTGCACAATAAAATTACATTTAAGAACACCCATTCAAGAAGACACACACATGACAAAAACATGGGGGAACAGGTGATCAGGTCATGCGGCAACCAGTAGGGGTCACGCTACCTTTAAAATGCTTGGAATACACATAATAGGAAAGACGAGTTTAAAAAAAGATGCTCTGATCCTATGTTTACACAGAAACACAGAATCATACGCTCAAAAAAACCACTCGCACAATGCAAAACAGCTAAGGAAGGGAGGAGGCTGTGAATCAAACACATGGTACGGGGTAGGATGCAGCAGAGCCGGTGACGTTTAAGGTTAAAACTCTGTGCTGGAACCAATCAAAGACCTCCAGAGTCCAAAAGAAGTTATCAACCAAAGCACAAATCACCATAGTTCAGTTCTCTGTCTCCACCCATCGCGGCCTTCAGACTGATCCACCCACGGATGATACGGGAAGGGGATGGGGAGTCAAGCCTCTGTCTCACATGTCATCCAGGGAGTTTGATAACTGCCGAGCCAAGGTAAGCAGCTGCAGGGATCCAAAAGATAAACATAATTGTTTTGGGCAGCCTTGATTTTCTCGCTGCTTTAAGTCTGTAACTGCAATGCATCTATGATGGCGAAAATGCCAATGTTCCAAATTTCATTACCTCCTCGCCTCTCTTTCCAACTGAAGCTTCACCCAGGTGTAATCCTACTCCTCACAGGCATGCTGCTGAACTATGATTCTCGTCKGAATCATGTCCAGTTTGCGACATATATCCCCCAACATCTGAGTCTGTGCGTTTCCAGTACGGGAGACTCCATCAAAGCATCCTGACAGCTTCTCACAGGYTGGACTGCTGTCAGGATCACTTTCATTTTCCGATAAGCCAGAACTCCTCCACAGCCAATCAGCAGGAATCCAGTTATCATAAATCCAAATATGTACAAATCTTCCACGTCTTCAATGGAAGGTGGCGCCAAACAGATGAGGTTCCACCCCCAAGAACCAGACACTCACCTGGCCACCACCATTCCACTGGGACAGCTGTGCTCCCCTTGCTCCAATCTCAGTATGGAAAAAATAGTGTAGATTGCGTTCAGAGACTAGTTGACCAAATCCATAATGCAGTTTTGATCCATGTGATATTTTGCGAACAGACATTATTGCCCAACTTTTACTGGCAGGTGAAAATAAAATAAACAAGCAAACGAAACTAAAATACCTTGGAGTGACAGAGTGATTTGTGTCTCCCTGTTCCTGGGTGAAATGAGATGTTTACCACGTTCAGCCTGGAAACAAGGGATCCCTCCCGCTGGGGAGACAATAATGGTGCTCACTCAGAGGGTGGGAGGGAGGCGGGGAAGGACAGAACCGATGACATTGCTTGTACCCAAACCTACATCCATGTAGGGCTTTTATGAGACAGTTTAATTATTATTTCTCCTGACTGCCGTTTGTTGTTTGAGATCAGGTCAGGAGGAGGAGTACGGATCACAGAACTTCAGCTGGAAATATCTAGACCTGAGGTTTTTCACAAAGATGCAGCAGAGATTTAGGTCTGCATTTAAATATCAACAACGAACTAAAACTAAATATCTAGTTTAAATTTGTATGAAAACTACAAGTTGTGTGGTGCATTTTGTTAATAAAATGTACAATGGTTAAAAACAGAAACAGTGACATTTCTTATTTATCTGTTAGTCAGTGAATCTGTCAGTGAATCAGAGCAGTCAGGTTGTTGGTTTGGTTCTTATCCCCACTCTTTTTTCTTAAGTCCACAGTTGTTCTCACTCTAAGTGCTGACGGTGGTTTCATCGTATGCTCGTAAAGCAGTTGGGTCATACACCACCTGGACTCCTGGTGCTGAGCTGCACAGAAATGCTCAGCGGGACCGCTTCTCATTTCAGCTCGATTGTTCTACACTTTTCAGCAGAGCCGATGAGGATTTTTTTTAAAGAAGATATTCAAGACACTAACACATCTTGAAAATGTCTTAGCCATTACCTTGTTTATAAGCTTTACCCAGAATGGCTAAAACTGCTTTTCTCTTTAAAACGCTGACATGAGAAGTTGCAGACAGTATGCGTTCCTTCCATAAAAAGAAGGCTTCAATATAATTTGTTATGCTTCTTTTAGTTGTTAAAGAAAAGTGTTCAAACACTTTTCTCCACGCTTCCTGAACAGAAATGAGACAACATGCAATTATGACAACAGAGCCACCATATGCTGTTAGAAAGCAGCACGATTTCCCACAACTCAGTGAGCCACACTCTGTTAGAACCACACCGCTGTGACAACAGACTATAAAGACCCGCGAGGAGGAGCGCGTCTGTGCCATCTCACTACGCAGCTACAACACAAGATCATCTTTTACCAGGTATTATCCCTCTGAGAGCTGATGTGCAGGAATAAATCAGTCCTGTACACAACACTTATCACAGAGTCGTGGAGCTGTACAGACATCGTGYTCATACATGCTTGTGATCGTGTTAAACGCGCAGCTTCCTGTGCATTCACAAAGTACATTTAGAGCCTCAGCTGTGCATCCTCAAAGAATYGATTTCCCACTGAAGGACCCCTTCCTGGCCTGCAAACCATTCAGAGGAGACGATTTCCATCACATCTTATCTCTTCTTTGTGTTTTAATTGCCTGTGCATCACACACCATGGATTTCTGCTCACTTTACATTGACGTAGATGCCTTTTTGGATGATTTTTAGTAGGCGTGTAATCGAATGAAGAAGTCTCTTTTGGTACAATGTGAACATGAAACATTTGTTTCTAACAAACAACAACACTCCCTGAAAAAAGATGGTAGCTATTTCATTGGGAAAAAATTCATCCAAGAATACCTAAGGGTGCATTTATAGTCTGCTTTAATCGAACTCTAGTTCATTTGCCTAGAAAGTCCGGTTTGTTTGGAGAGGTGTAAATGCGTAATCAAACTCTGATGCAGACCAAAAATGTGAACTCTGGTCTGCATACAAACCTAGGTTTTGGTTTGGTTAAAGCGATCTCTGGTGCGCTTCATATGCATGTGTGAATGTCAAGCAGACCGGGGACTGCTTCAAAAGCAGGAAGCGGACTAACAATGATAATTAAAAGGGGTGTAACGATACGTCGACCTATATCAATATATTAATTTGAATGGTTCATGAACTGTTATATCGAGGCAAAATGAAAATAYCWATCTWTATCATCATCATATGCTTGATGTGAATCGATATCTGCCCATCTGTCACTGTCATTGTGTTAGATGAGCAAATAATATCGCATTATATCGGTCACAGACATGTGAATTGAATTGGATCGAAATCGTATCGTGACAGACTTCGTGATATCGAGAAATATCGAATCATCATCCAAACATATCGATGTAATATTGTATCGTGATAAAGCTGGTGATTTACACCCCTAGTAATAAAGTTATTCATATACCTTGCTGAATGTCTRTWTAAGGTGGACATCACTGCTATGAAGTTGGATTCGCTCCCATGTGCACGCCGCGTCACACGGAGCCATCTCAGCCGACCTTTTGTGGAAAACGACAGTCTCAGTGGTCTTCTACCTCGTCTTCCAATCACGCTGAGCCCATTGTTAAAAAGAGTGTTTGTTTGACACATTTGCAAAAATCAAAAGAGAAGTCCCGCAACTGCTAAAATCTGACATCACTTCATCTTTGTTTGCGTTGCATGAAGAAAGAAGTTGCCCTCAATGTTTTTGTGTCATTGCCTTCAGTGGGTCTTGGTGCAGCGCCACCACAGGTAAGGGGTTAAACAAGCTGCTCAAAGGATTTGGTTCGTTTGACTCGGTGCAGTGTGGAAGTGAACCGCACCAKCTGAAAATGTAACAAATGTTCTAATTTTGGTCCCCAATCGAACCAAGTCTACCAGCCTATCAGGTGTGAAAACACCCAAAAARTTAATCATGCATGGGTGTATGTCCATGGCTTCATTAGTTCTTTTGCTAACAGAAAAACGAGCACCTTTTTGTCCCTTTGTGTCTTTTCTTCCTCTACTCCCTCACTGTTGTGGCTGTTAGCAGAGAAAAGGCTCTTCTAGGTGAATCTTTTGTATGTATTCTTTATTTGATTGCATTCACTGGACCCTCTCATGGGAACCGTTAGGGTTTGATATAAATAGAGGTGTAAATCACCAGCTTTATTACAATACGATGTTATATGGATTTGTTTGGATGACGGTGCAGTGTTTCTCTATCACAAACTCTGTAATTTGATACCAATTCACAAGTCTGTGATCGATGCAATATCATACGCCCATCTAACACAATCTATTGATCTATATCAACATAGGATGATGTTTTTGTTTTGCCTCGATGTAATAGAATCATTAGTCATTTATTGGATACATCGATGTGGATCGATGCATTGTTACAYCCCTATTTATAAACAAAACATTTTATTATATCCCTAGTTTTTATTCTTCTTCTCAGGCTCATACAGAAATGTCTGTTTTTTACTGTCATGTTTCATGAGAGTTACCTGCATGTTCCCTGCTGCTCTGAAGGGTAGTGCGTCCGAGGATGATGGGAGGAGGAGATGGAGGAAGGACAGATGCTACACTGCTGAG
>NW_013952429.1:2516430-2526744 GCF_001266775.1 Austrofundulus limnaeus | reverse complement strand
GAGACATTGATGGCTCATTTGGTTGATGCCTGTTTATAGTAAATGCCTGCCCGACTGGCTCGCTGATCTGTCATTGTTTACAAAGGAGAAGGAGGGGGTTGGGGGGGCGGGGGCACTGATGGCGTGAGGTGAAGTAAAGGTTAAAAGGGAAAACTTTAAAACAGGCATGGATGGAGGAGATGCTGCCTCTGCGGACCGCCGACTGAGAGGTCACCTCTGCCCACCCCCCCAACACACAGCTGTGTAGACAACACAGGATCATGGCTGTTTTATGTCATCTGTTATCTGCWAATAAGTTTGTTTTCTCTGCTGCTTTTGCAGCTTGTGGACGATTGCACAGGTCTACATCAGCCAACTTTATTTCCWATTTACAGGAAGTAAATTCTTCAGTGCTTTTTGACTGGATTGATTGTTTCTGATTTTGAGACGKGTCAACCGGACTACAGACCTCTTTTAGGAATAAGATGTTTGCATGTGTGTTTTAGACGTGTGTTTATAGAGACTAAATGCTCCTCAGATTAGCTTGAAGGCATCTTCACATTATGACACGCTCTCGTAGTTTTATAGTTGAAAACCTGAAAATCGGAATAAATTGGGGGCGGTATTTATTATGACCCCTGCACACGAAGCGTAAGCGGGAGTCATTTTGTTTACGTACAGTTTTTTTTTTCAGTGATTATTGGTCAACTGTAGCACAAAAACGGCTGCACTGAAATTTGGCAGGACTGTAGATGAGTCCGACCTACACTGCGCCAGCCAACGGTTTTACGATAAACCCCATATTTGAGGAGCGGGCTCCTTTCAAAGAGGGGGTGTCAGGACATGCAAAAATGCTTGTAACTCAGAAACTGTTCAACATAGAAGCTTCAGATTTCTTCTGTTGTTTAGCTCCGATGAAGCTGTATCCATCAGGCCCACTAATCAATGCCCCCTCCACCCCCGGACCCCCAATTTGTCTGAAAAAGGGGTATCTGGACATACAAAAATGGTTATAGCTCAAAAACTATTAAACATAGGAGCTTCAGATTTCTTTTGTTGTTTAGGTCTAATGAGGGGCTATCCATCAGGTCAACCATTGCCCCCACCTCCCCCAAAAAATCAGTATCTAGTTTTAAACATMTTCTATGATGCAATTTTTGTTTTGTTGTTAAACAAGAAATGAATGAACAAAAAMAAAAGATCAAAAATATGAACATTCATCACAGTTTACTTGCTTGTCTGCAGAAATCAGACCAGAGCTTCTCAGGTTGGTCTTTGTCTGGATCATTCTACTTAAACCAGCAGAGTGTTGCTTTATTACACAGTTTAGGGTCACAGTGGCACTGTGGCTCAGTTGGTAGACAAAATCCTTATCGAATCCTGGGTAAGGACCTTTTTGGGGTAGAGTTTGTATGTACTGTCCGTGCATGCGTAGGTTTTCTCCTGGTACCTAAGTTTCCTCCCACAAACCAAAARCATGAATGTTAGGCTGATGGGTAACTAAACTAGGTGTGAGTGAGAGAGTGAATGCTTCTTTGTCTCTGTGGTCCTATGATGGATATTGGCACCAATGATCATGAAAAGAAGAAGATAAAAGATGATGGATGGATATCCCTCATTTAACTTGCTTATTCTGCAGTATTTCAATACTTATAATAAAACAGAAATCCATTTAAAATCCAGGTAGTGAGTCAACCAATCTGAAAAAATTGCCAATGGGGTAAAAACTTTTGCAACTATTTGTACAGTTGTTCTAAAGTGGAATTTTACACCAAGCAGTGTATTTTTACTATCCCCTGACCGTATTTGTTGCTAAAGCCTGCACTGTTTCCATCAGCCAGCACCTGTATGACTCACTAAGTTCAAGGCAAAACTAAGAAGAACAAACTTGGGTTTCTCAAACACAGATCAATAACTTTACAGAGCAGCAGCTATCCGTAGCTTAGTAATCAAGYCCTTGGCAAGTTGTTTGATCAGTTGTCTCATCATTGCTGTATTAAAGAGCATTAATTAAAAGGAGAAAAATGAAACGAGTAAAAATATATAAACTCACTAAATGAAACAGGACTTGCTTCAAAGAAAGTCCGTCTGCTGTGGACTGAGAATCAGATTCTTCATCGAGGCTGATCAGTAAAGGAATCTCCTTACTCCTTCCACCCACCTTTCTCCTCTCCGTGGCTCCTGAGCTCCTGCAGCCGTGTGAGGGTTACCTCTGAGGAGTGGAAGCAACTTGAGATTTCTGCTGTTTTTTTTTTTCACTTTAATTTGGAATTTGCTTTCTTTTATATCTTCATGAAAGTTTTTTTTTYYKRTWTTTTTAAAGATGGCACATTCTTTCAGRAACGATTATCGGAAGGTGACTTTTGTGAGTGTCTCTGTGTAGAAATGAATGCTGAGCTGTTCACTTTTAAAAAAATAAAGCGGCCWTTATGTCTTTAACTTATTATCCTGCCTGCTCGTAGGAGTCAGGCTGCTGAGAGGTTTTGAACGGTGGACTCTCTTGACAAAACCTTTAGCCAGKAAGTTATTTCCTCCTGCCACGTGGAGTCAGGTTGGGATGAGTTCAGCAGAAAGTCTGTGACGAGGGATAGTGACAGTTATTCACCTCTAGAGTCAATCTTTCTGCAATCTGATTAMCTTTGTTTTGTTTTTGAGCTTCTGGAAAGCTCATGTGTCACTTACTAGCAACTAACTACTTGTTTAGGATCTAGGTCGGATGATTAATTAGGCTAATTATTGTCATTTTGTATAAAAAGGTTCAGTTTGGCCATRCCCTAGCATATCTTGAGGCAGCAGTTGCACTTGACCATGTCTGCTTCCCAGAATGAAGGTGCCTTTTGTTAGGTACAACTCCAGACATCATTGGATGTTAATCAGAATATTTTGCTAACTGTAGGAGGTKTGTTGKTTAGGGGTGTAAGAAAATATTGAYACACTGCAATAYCACAATATTTCTTGTATYGTTTCTCAWAAGCACCATATCGACTTTCATTAAAACTTAATGGATGGATGTTGCAAGAAGAAATGTGAAATACAAATGCAATTCTTACTGTTCAGTGTTCTTCTGATTGCATAAAAATACACTGAATTTAATCAGATTTTATGCATGTGTTGCATTGTCTGCTCTTTATACCGAGTCCTTTGGAGAAAAAAATGGCAATATATCATCTTGCTTACATATCTTCTCATCTACCTTCACAAAGGTCTGAAAATCAGTCACTGTTCCCCTTTTGCTCTGCTGTGAGCACTACCTAAAGTCCAGTTAAAACAAGTTTGTATCATTTCAAGGGTATTGTACAGTGTTTTTCAATCAAATAGGATTGGAACGTTAATGTCTTATTGTGACCTTACAACACCTGGCAGTTATTTAAAAAAATCAGTATCAGCCAAAATCRGAATCGGCTGGTCAGACATTTTAAAGACTGGAGATCAGCCAGAAAACTGCAATCRGTGCACCCTAGCTTGAACACCTGCTTGTTTGCTGTAGAAAAGTTTAGTTTCAAGTGATCAATAGCAGAAGGTGAGAGGTAGATGTATGGAAAGCCAAATGAGTCATAATTTTCGCACTTTGAAATGCCTTCTGGTGTCTAATGGTTAAATGTGTCACCTTGCCTACTTCTTTGTACTCATCTGAGTTATTCATTTTACTGTATTTTATTTACGTTCTGGGTTCTTCACAGAAAATAGAGATACCTTACTGTTTTAGTTTATTGCAGGGCTATTCAACTGGCGGCCCGTGGGCCACATCCGGCCCGCGAGTGACCAAAGTTCAGCTCGCCAATTGGTTCATTCATATCTTAAACCCAAACGCCTGGATTTCTACTTGAATTACTATAAGTTGTGTTTAGTTAAACATAGACGTGTTTGGTATCTACAGAAACATCAGAATCTTGGCTAGAAGCCGGTAGAAACCATTTCTATTCACAGTCAAGACAGTTACATTTATAAGCAGTTGAAGATAAAACTATGAAAGTGAAAATAAAATTGTTTTAAAAATTTGGCAAGTCAGAGATGTCAAAATAATATTTGTGTTAAATATGGTAAATGGTACTGAACTTATCGAGCGCTTTTCAAGTCCCTCCGGACCCCAAAGCGCTTTACACTAACAGACATTCACCCATTCACACTCACATTCACACACTGATGATGGCAAACTACACTGTAGCCACAGCTGCCCTGGGGCACACTGACAGAGGTGGGGCTGCCATGCATCGGCGCCACCGGACCCTCTGACCACCATCAGTAGGCAAGGTGGGTGAAGTGTCTTGCCCAAGGACACAACGACTGAGACGGCTGGACAGGGGCTCGAACCAGCGACCTTCTGGTTCCAGAACGACTCCCCTAACTACTCCGCCACAGCCACCCCGCATAATGCATAACATGTTTTTTTTGTTTTTGATATTTATCACTACTTTATATGGTTCTGTATGTTATATTCATGATTAAATGCAGCAAAATAAACTATTTCAAAGGTAACAGATCTTTGTAATACTTGGTTTATTTACATAATGACTTCGATATGATGTTCAGCAGCTGTTGACCTGCAGTAACTGTGGCCCCTGGAGCCATTTAGTTGAATAGCCCTGGTTTATCGGTTTGTTTTGACACATGGCCACACTATCAACCATTGCAAAGCACTAATTGGTCACTCTAATATAATCTTCCTTCATTCGGTGTTTATTTCAGTATTTATTGTTGCACACATTGCAGAGTTGGTGCTGAAATTCCTTTTAAACCAAGCAGCCGTATTTCTTGACGTAGCGTATTCGTCTGTCATCTTGTTTYTTTGTCATTTCTTCTGCAAAATAAAATTAGTAAAAAAGAACTGATGACAGGAAGTGCAGCTTGTCTGTTTGCCAAAGTGTCTTTGAGCCTGAGTGACATGTTCACAAGAAATACTCTCGTAACCAGATATCAAAGTGGTGAGTAAAGCTAATATTTCAAACCGCCTTTCTCATACTTGTGTACAGTATTTTAGTTGGAATGGAATGGGTACAAATAGTCATCATCCTCTCAGTTTCACCTGTACTCTGACTCAAGGTCACTGAAATTTCAAATATTTCCCTCCTCTTCTGTCATCTTCTTGTTTACACTTATTTTCTTGATTTAGTTGTTTTTTTTTTACTTTTCATCTCTGGGCCTGTCACTGTGCTGTCCACTTGATACAAAGCCACAGGAAGGTGCATCTGTCTACTGAAACTTTCGCCAGCATCCCTCTCCTTCCTTCATCCCCTGTCGGCGCTTCCTCATGGTGATGAAGCTCATTATCAGACAGTCTCTGTCTGGTAGAATGGAGCTGGATGGGAAAGGGTGAGGTGTGGGGGGGCAGGCCTCCCTCCAGTGTTTATATTTAGATACTGGAATACTGCAGGTATGATGTGGTGATTTTTAATGAGGTTCGCAGCAGAGTCTGGATCCTGTCAGTCTCTCACACAGAGACGAGGCTACCTACTACTGCAGGTAGCCTCCTGCAGTGTTAATGCACTCGTTAGATTTCTGCCTGATTATTATAGACTCTGTCCTCCTCCTGACTGAATCAAGAATAATTGTTTGTTAATCTAACCAACACAAAGTTAGAAATGAAGATATTTTTAACATTTGATTGAAGCCTTACAACTTTGTAGGTAGGAGGAACTCTGTTAGATATTCTGGAGACAAAGCGATGAAGCGATTTTAAAGTTTTATTTTGTCCCAGTTTTCCTGCTTCCCTTCACTCTGCATGTCTGTTAGAGATTTAGCAAAACTTTATTTTAGGGTTTGTATCGGTTGAATACGTAAGTCCTTTGCAGTTTGAAATGTATCCTCTTGTAAACAATTTAAAAAAGTTTGAAAAAATTCAGAGTTTGCAAACTCAGATCTAAAAAGGCAGAAAATCTAACTGAACGACTGGTGGATGCATTCGGTCCTTGAAGTAAATTATTAACTCAAMATTTTCTCGAAGGAATTTAGGGATTTAGTTTGGTTTTTGTTTTTCTTCTTCTTGGTATTGACCTAATATTTTAAACCTTTTTACATGTCTTATTTTCACACATAAGGTATCATAAGCATTCGGTCCTACTTGTGCTCCCAGAGCTGTCGATGTGGATTAAACAAAGCATCAAATCAAAGAATTTTGCTTTTGAGGTTTTATGGATACTGATTTATTCTAATTACATGAATGCTTTATGCTCTAATTATTCATCCATAGTTACTAATTGTGATGTTCTTCCTCTCCTCCTCCTCCTCAGAGCATAGTGGCCAAATACGCCTCTCAGTTTCGGGGAAACTCTCAGCACGATGCCCTGGAGTTTCTCCTCTGGCTTTTGGACAGAGTTCATGAAGATGCCAATCCCAGCACTGACAGCAACAACAGCAGCAACAGCAAGACCAAAGTCAACACCAAGGTCAGTCTTCATGCTGTTTGAAATAATAAATGCGTTCCAACTTCTATGATGTGGGCTGAAACACATTAGCTGCTCAACTTCTGTAAAGACGAGACGTGGGGAATAATGAGAATGACTTTTATGGCATGACTAAAATCTGATGTTTACATTTTATAAGAGCCAAAAATATTAGCAAAGTTTCAAGATTCTTTATAGTAAGGGTGTAAAAAAAATATCGATACACTGAAATATCATGATATTTCATTACCCGATACTGTATCGATATTCTAAAGCCCTGTATCGATTTTTTTATTAAGGTTTAAAATGTCAACTTTCCTGCCAGCCGTTCATTTTTATGTTGTAGTTCAGCCTCTGACCACTAGTTGGCAGCAGTGAGCCAGCCATTGGGCTCCTCTACCTCTTGAGGTAGAGGCTATTGTTGTGTTGGGTGACCGTATTGTAAATTAATATTTAAAACTAAAATCTGCAAAAAGGATATTTTCAAACTATTTATTGTCAAATTTAGTCTAATAATTGAAAACATGGACGAAATAAGAAATATGAAACAAATAAAATAAAACACATACAAAGCAGAACACAGCTAAATGTATCAAAAGTATGTCTATGTAATATTAGAATTTTCTGAGACAATGAATTTTGGTTTTTCATTTCTTTTCCCTGTAAGGGGTTTTTATTTAACAGAATTTTTGACAAAAAAATCGCAATATATCGCAATATATCGCCTTGCTTATAGTATCGCAATATATTGGGATATATCGTATCGTGACCCCTCTGTCATGATATGTACCGTATCACCAAATTCTTGCCAATACACAGCCCTACTTTAAAGTTTTAAGTTCAGTGTTATTTAAAGATCTTAGGGCTACAAATCAAAAATAACTCCTAAAGAGGTTTGACTGTTTTTTTTTTTTTGTCTAGCTGTCTTATGAAGCTTTGATTTGTGAGACCTCTTGATTAGTCTAAGTGTGTGTGTCTTGTGTTCACAGTGAATATAACATCCTGCTGTGATGAGCTCCCGCTGTGACAAACCCCCTGTGTTAGTTACATTTTTGCCCATTTATCCCAGTTTGCATGGATGTTGTCAGTTTAGTTTCCACTCTGCCTGTTGAGGACTTCTACCCTAAAAGAGACAAAATAATCTTCTCTACACTGCAACATTAGGCAGGTTTTCTTCATAACATTTTTACAATTCCTCTTTAAATAACAGGCAATTTACTCAAACAGGCTACTTTATAAAATGATCAACAAATAAATAAATAATAATAAATTAATAATTTAATATTAAATTAATAAATAAATAAAATCACCAACATAGTGCACTTTCACTATACGGTAAGGCCCCATAATATCATTTCCTCTCCCAAAAAATATGTTTTATTTATTTGAATGTCATGTTTCATGATGTAACCATGTTTTTTTTTTTTTGGCTAAAAAGTGTTTTGTCCATAAGCTGGACTAAAAAATATTCAATAATTAAATAGGAAAATTCCAAATTTTATGAATGATGAACATCTTCGGCAGAAATTCAGCAAAAACCTTTTCAGTTCAACAGAACGTTCAGTGATTCAGTAATAAAATCTGACTGCGGGTTGTAAACAAAATACTGTATCTATGTAGTTTCTTGTTTGTAAAATAATTTCTAAACTCAGTCTATAAATTATACATATTACTGTAAACATTGTTTCAAACTATTATGTTGAATAAGATGAAGATGGTGAAGCTGCAGGATCCGTATGCAGCTCTAAAGCTCAGCAGCTTCACCACTGAGGAACAGATTTTAACTGAGGTGTAAGCGTCTTTTAGAAATGTTTCAACTAAACTTTATTATTTTATTTCATAACAAAGTATCTGATTTCACACAAACAGCTGCGAAGTCTGACAAACTCCCGTCTCATTTCTCCTGACATGCGGGAGAGTTTGTTGACGTGATGACTAACTCTCTTCGTCCGTTTGATTCTGACGGATTGTTCGTCGTCTCGTGTTTCCTCATGGGGTTCCAGTCATTCGCTGATAAAACTCCAGGAAACGTTATTGTTTCTGATCGCAGCAGAGCTGATTCTGCAGGTAGGAGCAGCGCAATAAATTAAAACAAAGAATAAATCACTGACATTTGTAGAATAATAAATTCTCWGCGCAGCCCTGAAGTCAGTATGATCACACACGTTTCTAACAAAGCTGATATTTATAGAGTGTAATCAAAAGTCAGGTTGACCTTGCTATTTATAGTCTCACTCTCCYTTTTTTTTCTGGTCTGTGACTTTCCTTTTTGTTTTGTTTCCATTTGCTTTACACCTTTCAAGGTTTACCTCCATGACTGCTCACGCTTAAACTTTTTAAATAACCCAGCACTGAAAGTGAATCGTCTTTTTGTACCTTTCAAGGGTAATTTGTCGGGTGATAAAGTAAGTCTTTTGGAAGCACAGAGCAACAGAAAATAAATTGGAATGGTGGCCAAGTAGTTTCTGTGTGGGAGGCAAGAAATTGACCGAGTGCTTTGTTGTGTGTTACAGTTTGGGTTTTAAAGCAGTCCAGCTCATAGACCTCAGACTGGGTTTGATTGATTTTTATTCTCATCATTGATTCATCTGACARTAAATCTTCTGTTGAATCTACTAGACTTTTTTCATGTTGTGGTTTATTTTCCTAAAACTAAAATGTTCTTCTAATGCACATGTATGAACAGCTGTATCATCTTCGCTATGAAGGCTGGAACTGCTGCTGTATTTTTCTGCCTTTTTATCCCTCAACATGTTGTTTTGCTCCATTTGCTCACATGTTCATCTGTGCAAAGCGACTCACAACGACCCACTGCCTTTTKGAATCTAGCTAGTGCGAATCCAGATAATTCAATGAATCCATTCATTCATTCATTCTTTAAACCGCTTATCATTTGAAAGCTCACAGGAKGGTTAAAACATATCCCAGCATGAATTAGGAGAGAGTCAGCAGCGGCAGAGACTGGTCACAGAAATGTTCGAAGCCACGCTTACAGTTTATTTAGAGTGTCAGGTGTGTTTTTGTAAGTGAGTTGCGTCACTTTTACACATCAATAAATCAACACGCAGACAGATCCACATGATGTCGAGAGCTTTTTCAATTAGATTTTCACTTTGGAGAAATGTGCAATCAAAACATCTAAAGCAACCAGTGGCCTGGGCTCGCATTTGTTTGAACCTGTGAGTCAGGGAGCTGTTTGTAAAACCAGCCTACCTTATTTAATATTAAAACATGTTTGCACTGCAACTGATGTACTTTTACAAATCCTAAAGGACCAAGTGCAACAAAAACATACATCTGTCATAAAGCAACATATTGTGCAATGTGATTTAAATTTTCTGAGCTTTGACCTAAAGCRAAGAGTGTAAATGGATGTGTTCCTGTTTCAAGAGGAGCTCATTACATTTGTTTTCCCCAGAATTTCAGCACCTCTCCAGAGGAAATRTCATGACGGGAATAAAAATGAGTTTGATAAAATGTCACCACATCAGAGGGCTGTCAGGAGGAAGACACAGCTCAGGTTTTGACTCTTAGTGATGTGTGCTCAGGAGTGACGCAAACAGCTTTTGGAGACTGAGACTAAAAGCATTGACAGGAGTGAATTTGGAGTTGTTGTGGGGAGGGAAAAAATGAACTCCCTTTGTTATATGTCTTGGTAAAATGTATGTATTTACATGTGTTTTGCTGTAAAAYGTTTAACGTGACTGTGATATGCATTTCCTATAGATACAAAAACTGGAAGAAATAATACACAATTTTACCCATTTTGTCACATATCTGACATATTTTTGTTTGGAACTTGGCACCACCAGTGCAACTAGAAGTAGGTATGTAACAATTACTTAATCATAATCGATTATAACTGCTTAAAATGTGTATCGATTTATAAAAATGAATGAATCCATTTCATTGTGAAACAGTAAGTTATGTTTTAAAGACAAACCCAGTTTAATAC
>NW_013952429.1:2494346-2515756 GCF_001266775.1 Austrofundulus limnaeus | reverse complement strand
CTGTTGTAGCAATGCTCTGTTTACATGTAGGCGTTCTCTGTCCAGCACTTCTTTCCACATGTACCTCTCTTCATCCCACCAACATCTCAGACACTATAAGTCAGTCTTTCTTACATAACAATCACATTCATAAGTGTTGTTGTGAAAGGCCAGTGTCTGTTGACCTATATTTAATTGTGTTCTGAATTACCCTACAGAGTTTAGCGTGGTGTGGYACAGAGGGATCTAGCTTGCTCTACCCACAGAGTGACCAGTCCACAAAACAACGTTATGTAACCCAGGACTGTGAACACACAGAAAGGCAGCTCAAAAATGTTAATCCTCCCTCGAATGGAACCTCACTAAACTCAGTGTTTTCCTTCACCTCAACCATTAAGACAGAATCCAAATCCCCATTTTAGTCGCGTATGGTTTGGGTGTTCAGTTCTTTTTGGGATCAAGGGGTTGGTCTGCCTGGACCTTCGAATGGAGATCTTTTAGTGGTCCCTTTCAACTGAGAAGGATGAGCTCTAGCAAACAAACCCCTCACAGATGTATTTTTTCTAGGGCTGTACAACATATTGAAAATTTATTGGTACCACACTGTCTGTGCACAATATCAGTATGTTAGTTGGCACATGGTGATTGTTGTGACAGAACATGTGGGTTTATTGCAACATCATCATAAATGTGTTGGGTATCCATCCTTYAGCTGGTTGCACAGGTTGTCATCCCTACATCAACCTAAGTCACGATTCAGGTTTACCAGAATTCATTTCAGATGTGTTACTGAAAAATAGGAGCAGGTTGACTTCAATGCTCAAAACAGCCTTAATCATTGCTTAAATAACGCAGAAATTAGAAAAAATGTAGTTCGCCTGGCTTAAAAATGTTTTGTGAAAGGAATAAATGATTAATTCGATGTATTGTGATAAATTGTCTTTGGTCTGATTAGCAATTATTCCTAGCAAGCATAAAAAAATAAATATGTGCTGCATTGCATAACATTGCATTGCCTAGTTTGGTGTATATGTTCTTTACAAAGTTTGGGTTAATGTTATATTAACTTCTTAAAGGGGATGTATCCTTTCATAATACAATAGTTTTACTATTACCCCATGTGATTTCAAATTAAAGTGGTCGGAATAGGAAAAAAAAGTCACTGATGATGAAGAAACTAAGAAACTAATATTCAATTCTGCTTTTCTACTGATGTGGCTTCAAAAAAAGTGGTAGGAACAGGAGTAATATTATGGAAAAGGATTTGTTATGCAAGATATTAACGTTGTTTATAAGACAAATCAATAAAAAAACAGGCTGATTATCATTTTTTAATCCTCATGTAGTTTTTGACATTTGACAGGAATAGATTTGGCTAAAAGTTGAATTTGTATTTTTTTTCTTGACCTTTTTGATGTATTTTTGGAACAGAGATGCAAAATGCTTTAGAGATGAGTTCGATTACGTGATTTTAAACTGGTGCATTACATTACGCCCTCAGGCCTCCCAGCACTTCTTAAAACACAWAGACAATTTTTCTGAACTGCCTCGATATGTTTGGAGAGGAAATCAACACCTCGGGCCTTTTTTTATGAGTGGGATTTAAAGCAAATGCCCCTAAAAACTCATCTGTAGTCCTCTGTTGGCTGTGGTTGAATGGGCCGTTTGCCAGTGCAGCACCAGTGCCAAAGCTTTTTGTATGCGCAGTTCGATGATAGAAGTCAATAGTGGTCGACCTTTCTGCCCCAGGTGGGTTGACTGGAGAAAGAGAAGAAGGGAAGTCTCCAGGCCCCTAAAGGCAATGGCTAAGACTTTGAAATCAGGCGAGCGGTTGTAGTAAATCGAGCCAGCTCTTATCTGCGGGGACACAAATAGTAAGTTTGATATCTCTCCACAAGCTTTTAACTCTAGTTCTTCGGAGAGTGGAAAGCCAGTGTCTGTGAATGAGATGAATCAGCTGACAGGAGGGGTTCTGGGGGGTAAGCTGAAAAGGTCTTTTAATTCGGTCTTGTTCATCATCAGCATCCATCAGCCAGCACACCTGCCTCCTAACGCCCACATTGTTGTTAGGCGTTTTGTAAAGATRTATTTGGTACTATTTTTAACATACCTTCCAAACAAAAGCACAAAATGCTTCACGATATGTTTTTATTTCTTGGCTCAACACAGACATTTTACAAAAAACAGTAACTCTAAAAACTTTCAGATGTTTTAGGTTGCAATCCTAATAAATATGTAATGTTGCTGACAGATAGTGAAAGTGCTGTTGTCAATGAGAAATATCAACTATAAAAAAGTAGACCTATACAATGTATTTCAATATGATTCCCTAGCATGTTACATGTACATTCTTTAAATTGCAAAAAAAAGACATTTTTACATTACATAATTTTTACAATTAAGCTTATAGTTTTCTCTTTCTTTTTTTTAACTTAATGCAATCAGCAGCGTTTCACTTCCAGTTGTTTCAGGAATTGAGCTTRTCAGGTTCTATTAGTTTATCCAGCCAACAAATCTGAGAAATCTGAACTGRCCCAAAGTTTCTGTTTGGTTCCATGACACCATGTGGTTTGGTACAACTCGATGTGGTAAATGGCCAACAAAAGGAACTCGCTTTTGTTTCTTCTTTTCTGAGTTATTGGTGGGGCATCTGAGGCATTTAACCTCCCGTGAGGTCGTCTGAAACCTTAACGGAGTTGAGGTTGAATCTGGGTCACTGACTTACACATCCATGGCGTGAGGTTCACATTGTTCTGTGGGATGTTTTGTGACTTAAAAGACCAAACTTTGAAAACCAGACAAACCTGCACTAATCCAACAGCGTTAGTGTGACTTTAGGTTAAAGTAGTGGATCATGTAAATTCCTTAGATGCTCTGATTCCAACCTGGTCTCTCCTCATKTACAAGTAACATCAAAGCAGCGTGAACCCCTCCTACAACCTTGACCCCCCACTTTGACAACAATTTGGTTTTTAGTTCAAGTGAMTTCATTTCAAGATTCCACACATTTTACCTGACAATAATGTAGAGCAAGGATTTGTAAAGGTTGTTACTTGTTACTTTTATTATACAGACAGAACCTGTGAGCTCAGGGATCTGATGGGACTCACCGAGTTGCCCTGAACAGGAACTTGGTGTGACTGAAAAGTCGGGCTGTAAGAGGTTATGAAAAGTTCAATATGTCCTTTCAGGAGGTAAAACTATGTCAGAGAGTGGCACAGGAAGAGATGTTCTATAAGTGGCTGCAATGTTAGACCAGTGATTGATTGAGTGGAACATTYTCCTGACCAGCCTGTGTCCTCCGTTCTTCCTTCACGTCCTACAAGTGACTGTTTATACTGGGCTAAGATTTGGTGTGGGGGTAGCTGAGAGTCATTTCCACAAACATATCAGGGAACATGTTTAAAATTTTGACTTAAGAAGCAGCAGGGAAGTCACCAAAAGGCTGCACCAGTTAGGCAAGTATTGTAAAATATTCTCATACTTAATATTTTATTCAATATATTGAGTTGCCTTTAAAAATGTTTTAAGATTTGATGAGATTTAGAGAATTTGATTTTGCTGTATTTGTTAATAACCCATAACAATTGTTAACTCACTTGACATAAAGCAACTTTGAATTTCTTAGTCTCGGTTACAGTGAGATACTTGTTTTCACAACCGGCAATTATTTGTTTCGTGAACTGCACACATTCATCACTTTGAACCCTGTGGCTGTTAAAAGAGCACAGCAGGTTTAATGATGAGGAACTGAAGATTAGATGGAAGTCGTAAAACGAGCTCCGTGGATTCGTGTCTCCCTCTGGTTTAGTGCGGTAATTAAAATGAAGAGGGATACCTGCGTCGTCGTGGCTGTGGGTCGCTTTACTGAGTCGCCATGACTGTCGGGGAGAGCTTTGTGTGGCGTTTACCAGCCGCCGTCACGTGCTGCCTTCCCTCCCATCGCTGTTTTGAACAGAGAACCGGTCTCACGAGTGAAAGAGCGCTTGGTTGGTTTGAGTAAACAAAGTCTCACAGAGAGGCTGGTTGTTATTTCCACGCCACGCCCCCTTCTTTCACAAACTTTTCTTCCTTATCTGGTTGTGTCTCCCTGACGCCCACAGGATTGTTGAACAAGACTTATCCCTGCTATGCAGTCCAACCTGTTCCTGTCACCTGTTACTTTTATTGTTTGTAGTCGTTCTGAACAAAACTGTTATCTCCCTCTGGTCCTTTTGGTTCAGACCTACTCAGAAAACCCAATGTATTCAAAGAAGGGCAGTCTAATTTATAAACTATCTTAGTTCTAGGAAAAACACTCCAATGATGTTATAAAAAATTATGTGGAAAATGTGGTATACGGTATTTTACAAATGTTAAATGTGAAAACTTTTAATCCCCAAAGGGTTTACATGGCAATTTATGGGTTTATTTTACTGTCATTGCCTGTCATTTTCTTTTCTTTTTTTTTCAAGTTTATTAGGAATATAAAAAATGTCAGATGGTACATTTTTGTTTAGTTTTTTTTTTTTTGTGTTTCATGACAATTTTGAAAAATGTGGGTGATTATTTCTCAAAGTGTCAACGTGAAGTTCATCTGTTTTTTTCAGTAGAGGTTTGCACGAGGAAAATTCAGAGAATATACCCAGTTATGTACTGTATTGTGATGTGGTCACCTTTTTTGGTCTCATTTTATTTTTCTAGCTTTTACTGCAGCTTAAGAGCTAATGTGCCAGTGTGGCAGATTTTACAGAGGGATAAAAGGTTTAAAAAGCCAGCGCAGACTTGTGTGTGGCTCAAACTAAAATCCCCTCAGACAGAACTACATTACTGCCCACTGTAATGTCTCATGAAAAAGAAAAGTATGAACATCCCTTTGTATAGTTCACAGAGGAGCTTAAAGTGGTYGACAAAAACACATAAATCACATTTGTTATTATTTTCACGTCATTTTGTTTAACGATGTTAAAGTATTTTAACAGCATGATTATTTTATTCACTCTGGATGGTATTCATTTGGCTTCCAGTGAGAAATATTGGTGATGGTTTTGAACAGGATATGTTATTTAACTCTCACATTTAAATTATTTTACCAAAAAGAAACTTTGTTTTCATACTACAGGTTTACTCGTGGTTCCTAGAGTAGAATGGAAGTAAAAGTAGAATGGAAGGCTGAGCTTTCAGTTCTCAGTTTCCTCTCTWGTGGAACCAACTTCTGAGAATGACACTCTATCTGTTTTTAAAACCAAACCTTTTTTTAATTAAACTTGTAGTTAGGGTTGGGTTGGGTTTTCTGAGCTTTTTCTTAAATGACCTCTAAACTTCAACCCATCAAAGCAGATATTTGCTCATTGTAGTTGGAGTTCTTTTTACCTTCATTTAAATTTTTTATTTTTTTAATTACATTTTTTTGTAATTTTTGATTTTACCAGAATTTTTGACAAATCCTGTTGGTTTCTTTAAATAAACATTTTTTACTAATAGGTATTTTGTAATGTATGAATCTGATTATACTCTACTATAATTGGACTGAATTCACTTTATAATGAATTGGATTTAGGATTTTAACCTGCTACTTTTTTGTTTAGGACCCTGAAATGACTGTAGTTGTGAATTGCATTTAGTGCTGGGCAGTATACCGGTTTGTACCAAAAACTGGTTTTTATTTTTGTTAGATGAATTTCCTGAATACCAACTCAGCAGTTTAGATAGCCTGAACACATTTGGGATGTTACGTCGTGCCCACCAGTGAACTGCTTCATGGGGGACACTTTTCCTCGTAGCACTGCTACACACATTAGCAAGCTAATGTTAATTCCGGAGCAGCCTTCTCAGTAACTGGCAATGGGTGGCGATTCCGCAGCTTATATTGACATTAAAAAAAACGCCCGTTGTCACCACTGGTAAATGGTAAATGGACTGAACTTTATAGCACTTTATCAAGCCCCATGGGGACCCCAAGGCACTTTACACTACAATCATTCACCTGTTCACACACACATCCACACACTAATGATAAAAAGGTAAACAGCATTGTAGCCACAGCTGCCCTGGGGTACACTGACAGAGGGGGGCTGCCATGCATCGGCRTCGCTGGACCCTCTGACCACCATCAGTAGGCAAGGCGGATGAAGTRTCTTGCCCAACRATTGAGACRGCTGGAACGGGWKATTGAACTGGCAACCCTCCGGTTACAGAACAATTCCCCTAACCAGTCCGCTGAATGTAAACACCTTTTCAGTGACGTGTACAGGTAGATTTAATGCACAATGTAAATGTATGGAKACATTAATGTGCATTAATGTGCCCAGCACTAATTGCATTATATACAGTAAAAATTGAATTCAATTAAATTTGTCCTATTAACAATTTGATATGGTGATTCAGATGTATTTTTTAAGTTTAGGAGCTCATTCTATGACTTATTCGATATAAATCAGCCCCCAGCAGACCTCAGCCCTCCTACTGAAGAGTGGACTGAAGCTTYAGAGTTAAAAGCTCCAACAATGTGGAGTTTCAGGTTTTATTCGCTTGTCCTTTTTGCGCGTTATCTCTTACATTCCTTACCCAGCATGCCTAGTGCTGATCAGCTGTGCCGCTTCATTTCTGATAGGGCAGAGCTCTTCCTCTTTTGAAGCCAATAAACTCTCCACTCTCCATCCCAACGTGTGACATAAACTCCTTTATTTCTCCAGCTCAGTTTTTTTCGGTGGAGTAAACACCTCCAGCATGCAGATTAGACACACACGCAGAGATGGCGCCGGTCTTTGCCAAGCCAGATTTGGCTGTCAGAGCTCTGCCTCTAGCTCTTGTCCGAGGCGGCTTATTTTATTTATTTATTTATTTTTACATTCTGCTTCTGTATTAGCTCTGCTGGCATTGCCATAGTAACTGGCTGGCTAGCTGTACTTGYTTGAAATGAAGTGGGTACATGAAACACCCTCAAGGGACAAGTCCGAGATCAGAGGAAGGTACTGGACTTTGTTTTGGCAACAATAAATGAATGCATTTTATGTTTCAGTTTGTCAGGAGAAAGCACAGTTTCTTGGATCCTTGCTTGAATCTGACACCCGTTGTAGTTGAAACAAAGACGCGAGAGTAAAACGTGGTTCGCGATGGCCTCACTGAGCCGAGGAAGACGGGGCTTAAACGCTTGTGATGTCCACCGTTATCTCAYAGCTTGCCTTGTTACCATAAGCCAGCTTTGAATGGGCTGAAATAGCAGCTGCCCAGAGCAGAAAGAATAGACGTGACTCAGCTGGTTTAATGCACGGACAGCATTTCTTTCTTTCTTTCTTTCTTTTTTTTACTCCTGCTCTGGACCACGTTCCCTTATCTGTCTGTGAGTCAGTCTATACTTGGCTTAGCACCCCTTCCTCCCCCGCATATAAGTCTCTTATCCTTTGGTTTTTTAAAAGATTCGATTTTCTTATTGTTTTCCGAGTTTTTCACCTTAAAAGTGACATATTATGGATTTTAAAACTTCACTGTAAGAATATGTTTCAGCTGCTTTAATATTCAGTTCGTTGTTCTGCTATAAATTTAGTGCTTATTGTTAAATGTCATAACTTCTAGGTATCTGCAGAAGACTATTTTTGTCTCTATGCTCTAATGTCTGCCGTTATTGACAAATTCTACATGCAAGACTTGTTTCATTAAAACCTGTCCTGTACCAAAAAAAAAAAAAAAAAAAATGGCACAAGCTGTGTGGTGTAGTTCTCCTCTGAAAGACAGTGGTTGGTCTGTCTCCTGAAGCAGCTGAGAGCTGTGTCAACATTGGCTCGTCTAATTCACACGCTCAGTGGGAGACGTCTCCTCCTGCAAGAGAGTGACAGCGTCAAGCTGCTGACAGAGATTAAAACGTGGTCACTTTTACTCCACAAAAAGATCCTCACTGAGCACAAACTTGTGCATATTTATGTCAGAAAAGTGCAGACAAACTGTTAAAGGCAGAAGCTGTGAACACGTCTGAGCAGCACTTMTTTAAAGTGGCCTGTGAATAAAATCAGCAGCATTTTGTYCAGTTTYAATGAAACTCTCAAACTAWTACTTCCAGTTGTRTCTACAGCKGATAAAAATTTAAAGTCAACACAATTCAAGATGGCTACCTCAGCTAATTTATATTAGCAACCACATAAATAGCTATAATTTGGTAAKTTTTGTAAATATTGAGCTAAGTTTGTTGTGGTTGGAGCTAAAAGTCATGTCTGTTTGTTTAAAACTTAGGAATGCAAAGTGATGGTTAATTTTCATTCCTTCAAGGAGTGCTTGTTTCATTTTATGATTGTTTTAAAGCGCCACACATGACATGCATATTCTTCACATACAAAAAGTCWAAGAAAACATCTTAGYGTAATGCACATGATTTTACCCATTTTGTCACATAATTGCCATATTCCAATTTTGAACTTGGACCAGCCAGGTGAAACAGGAAGTGACATCAAAGGGGAACTTTTTAAGAAAAGGAAAACTCTGGTCTTTGTTAAATGAAATATTATTTGAACTCTGACTCTTTTTCATTCCTCTTTGAATAGTGACTTACAATAATCTAAATAAGCATCACAGTATGCGTTGTTAGCCATTGTATCAATGCTCTGTTCATGTTTATATGTTACCTTTTGGCATCACTTTGTTATTTCAYGTACAAATATCTCACCAACTCTTCATCTCAGCGGTGTGAATTTTTCAAATATTTACGTTATCAATGTCACCTTTCCAAAAATGCTCTCAAATTTATTACAATAATTTTATGTCACAGGCACTCCAAAGGCCTCAGTGTTCCACAACTCACAAAACTACCTATTTACATTGACAGTTGCTCTTTTTGAGGACAACTGTGCTCATATTCTTTGCAAAGCTCTCACCGTGAACCTATTTTGAGTGTCTACAGAGTAATTTTTAGGGTATTATTGTTGGAATTGTTCTTAAAAATAAACTCATCTTGATGTCATCCTCAACTACTTTTTTAATGTTGTACTTTCACAGACACAGTCCTTGTCATGCGCTAGTTTGATTTTTCTAAAATCAGAAATTTATGCCAAGATGTTACACAAGGTACTAAATCCAACAAGTGGGACCACACACAGCAGGCAGCCAAGTTCTCTGGATGGATAAATCATCATTTGGTGGCAGCTGATTGTTGGGAAGTTCCTCTCTGATGTGGGAGTGGATGTTTTACTTAAAAAGGAACATAAGAAAAGTACTAGAGAATCCAAACAAGTTGAAGGCATCACAGTCAGAGCTGTGGCCACTGTTCAGAACTGAAGCAGCATCAGCATCAACTGGAACAGCTTCTAAAGGTTTTTTTTATTTTATTCATTTTTTAATGTTTAAACCTTGCTTCTGTGTATTCTTTGAGTAAAATTTTAGAAAATTTGAATAAGACTTGCTAGTGATAATACAGTATTTCATTATGCAATAAAAAGCTGCCTTATCAATTGACAGAATATTCATTTTCTTTCTTTTTTCTGTATTATATTAACTGTAAGATTGTATAATGAATAAAGGATAAATTGTATCATGATTCATGTCATATTGCTTTTTGTGCTGCTCGTGCATCTTTATTGACTCAAGATGTTGCCACAGACCAGAGATACATGAACCAATTTCAAATTCATTGGGAAACGTCCATTTTTAAAAATATTCTGTGCCTTATTTTCATTCCTCCCATCCATCTTAYTTCATCCATCATGTTTTGAAGCTAAATTTACTTGTTCATCCATGCAGACATAAGACCCACTGTTTTCCACTGTTGGAATGGTTTTAGGTTTTAAAACTAAACTTCCAGGATGTACTTTAGACTTTAGTTTCCCCATCAGGAAGAGCGCTCTGAGGAGTCCCTTAGAAACATCACACATGACTGCATGCTTTGGGGGATCAGCAGGGCTTTGATACCAGAAAATGTTTTCATGCAGGGATTGGAGTGTGCAGATCTCCAGAGGGAAGTTGTGGCACACAGTGCAAAGACATTGACGATAGWTGCACTGAGAAATGTTTGACTGATCACATAGAACTGAGCCATGGTGAGGCTCGAAGTGGAGAAATGGGATGGACTGTCTTCAGTACAGAGAATTTCCTGTTATCATGAGCTAACGTCATGGGGCTCYTCAGTGATGACAGTTTGTTGTAATGTTAAATGATGGAGAAAGGAAAAGTAGTGCGACTTCTTGTAGATTTCATGTCAGGCCTGTTACTTTGCTTGGTAAACTTAACAGTGAGCAGTTTGTGCTGACTAAAATTTGTTTTATACATCCAGCTGACTTCCTGCAGTGAATTGTTCAGCAGACACGATTTTTTTAAAGAAGTGGATTAGTTAGGTAAGGAGGAGTGTGAATGCGTAATCAAACTTTGGTGCGGACCAGTAAAGTGAACCGTGGTCTGCCTACAAACCTAGGGGTGCATTAGCACCAGAAAAAGCCCTTTGGTCCACTTGTTTGGTCCGGAAAAAATAGCAGACTTAATTTTTTTCCTTTGGTGTGGTTTGCATTCACATTGTGCTTTTTGCAAGTGGACTTTAATTTATAAACAAAGCCRTGCAGGTGACGGTCATTGCTCCCGTTGGAGAGAAATAACGGGGGCAAGACAGTGCAAAGACATATAGATAAAGATGGTGCTGTTAATAAAACTATTCAGAGTATCAAGAGCAGCTCATTCAGTGGTGGTTTTGCGATGATATGCTTATAATTTTGTGACAGCGTGGTCAAATGCGTGCCGCAACCTAAAGGAGACAATTTGCTCCATGTTCTCTGACCCACAACAACTCATTTTTTGTAGTGCAGTGTTAGCATTAGCCATACTGGAGGGTTAATGTTGCTTAGCTACGGTGGCCCGTGAAGTCCAAAAAGGCACATATTTCATGTAGTTGGTTCGGTTCGAGGCCGGTCTGTATTCACACCATAAGTGAACTGCACCAGAGTTCGTTTGAAAGCAGACCAAGACCACTCGGTCCGGTAGTTTGATCCACACCAGGGTTTGCATGAGTGTATTCACACCCGCATAAAAGGTTCAGACCAACAGGGGTAATGAACACTGGTCCATTTAAAGTGGACCAAATGTGTCAGGTGTGAATATACTCATCTCATCTCGGTCAAAGTGAACTCTGGTGGGATTTGAATATGTGTGAATGCCAATTGGACAGGATACCGCTCCAAAAACAGCAAGTGGAATACAGCGGAGGACATTCTGATTAATAAAGTTACTCATGTCCATGGGTTACTTAAAGGGTTTGTTTTGTATGACTCAGTGCAGTGGGAAAGGGAACTGCAGCAGCTGAAAATGTAACAAATGTTGCAATTTTGGTCCCCAATTGAACCGAGTCTACCGGACTGTCAGGTGTGAAAACGCTCTTAATTACTTCTTCCAATTTCTGGTAAAATTTTTTAATCATCCATTCATTCATATCAGATGTTAGAGTAGAGAAACAAAGTAAAACATGCAGAAGTTGTATTAGAAGTACAATATTAGTCATGCTAGTCTTTGTTGCCCTGTAGCCAACATCTTCATGAGCTGTTTCTATGAATGCATTGAATTGCACCTGTCTCTTCTGGAGTCATACAGGTCCATATATTTTAGTGTTATGCCCMCTCCCCCTTTCCTATGATCACCTAACAAAGTGGTCATGTCTCTTTTTTTTACAGGAGGCCAATTCACTGGARAATCCTTCCAGTCCCGGTTTACCCAGCACACATCAGCCTCGGAGTCGTCACAGTTTTGTCCAGGAACACTTCCAGGCACAATACAGGTGAGAGGCGCCATTAGACCCGACACAACCAGAGGTCGAAGTATCATTTCTTGGAGAACGCTCCATGATAGTTAGCTTTTAGTTTAAGGATAATTTCAGATGCAGTGTTACTTGTTGTAGCAGCCTGAAAGTATTTCTGTTAAAAAATAAATTGTAAACAAAAGTTTGAAATCTGAAAAGGGAGGAGAACTACTTTTGAAACTCATCAATTATTCAGCACAGTTGCTACAACAGTAAGGTTTTGGAGTTGATTCTTGAGTTAACACCATGCAATAAATACCATTAAAGAGAATATCTGTTCAACTCTGATGAGAACATGTTTTTTACCCCCCCGCAGAATAAGAAGTGCAACCTTGTAAAAATGAGGTCAGACATGTTTATCTGTAGTTTTATTTGTAGTCCTKAGCCCTGTCTCTCTGTGTTTCACCAGCAGTATAAAGTTAGAGATGGAGGTTTTGTCAATGGATCTGACTTAAGCTTGCAGAAATCTCTTTAGCACAAAAGGCTCCCTGTGGTTTCATTACATCCCACCTGCTTTTTATCACTTTTGACTTTAACTTTGTGATTGAACAGCTATATGATCTGAAATGTGATTTTTGAAGAGGAGGAACAAACCGCTTGGTTCAAACATGCTGATATAAAAGTAGGACAGAAAACAACTGTGATAATCAGCTCTTTGTTCCACAGCCTGACTGTGTATCTTTTATGTATCAGTGTGAGGTGTGCTGTTGTCAGCATTTAGAACAGGCTGTTTCTGTGTCTGGAAAACAACAACTGACAAGAATGAAATATTTCACCTTCAAGTTGCAACATTTTATCTCTTTTGGACAGAGACTTCGCCTTCTGAACCAGACATGGCAACTCTTTGTTCTGTTTCGATAAAAGAAAAGGTTGAATCTGTCATTTCGGGCTTCAGTTCAGTGTGCAACCTTSTTTTGAATCTTGGGTTTTATCTTTTAGGAAATATTAAAATGATTAGATATTTGGACTATTTATTTTTTATGAAGTGACAGATTGTAAAAGATTCAATTATCATAATCCGTGATCCATGAGTATGGACATGACCCATGGAGCAAAATTTCTTGGCCTTGATACTGCAAAGGATGATGGCCCTTTGGTGGCATCACATAAACACAATCACAGCCGGGCCACTTGTGGGATTGACAGGTTTGGGACACATAAAACAAACCACAACYGGGCCAGTCATGGCATAGACAGATTTGGGCCACATAAAGCAAACCACCACTAGGCCAGTTGTGGTATTGACATATATGGGCCATTGTGGCATTGACAGATTTGGGCCACATAAAACAAAGCAAAACTGGGCCAGTTGTGGTATTGACATATTTGGGCCACATAAAACAAACCAGAACCAGGCCAGTTGTGGTATTGTCAGATTTGCGCCACATAAAACAAAGCAAAACTGGGCCAGTTGTGGCATAGACCGATTTGGGCCACATAAAGCAAACCACAACCAGGCCAGTTGTGGTATTGACATATTTGGGCCACTTAAACCAAACCACCACCAGGACAGTTGTGGTGTTGACGGATTTGGACTGCATAAAACAAAACTGGGCCTATTGTGGCATAGACAGATTTGGCCACATAAACCAAACCACAACCAGGTCATTTGTGATGTTGACAGATTTGGCCCCATAAACCAAACCACAACTGGACCAGTTGTGTGCCATCTTAAAAACTGTACCATCATTACCAGACCTGGCCCACATCTGGCTGACAAACCACTTCCCATGCCAGCAGTCAGCCAGCAATGCCAGCTTGGCACAAGATCTKAACCACACCTGTCTGCTATGTGGGGAAGGTGTGCCTGGTTGGTGTATTGCTGTCAGTAACAGACCAAAGCTTGGTTGGCTTATTACAGCATGCTCTTGTCCTTGATTTTCACAATATGCATGATGTCATAATTTATGCAAAATTTCTGACAAATCAAAAATTTTGTCCAGACACAATAGTATATAAACAACTTATGCTTTTAGTGACTCTAACTCCAAATGTGGAGGAAATGAACTCTCCAGTGAATCACTCCCAGTTAATCAGTTATTCAGATGTTTGGGAACTTGTGTTTTTTTTTTTTTTTTTACTGGTTTCAATCAGCCATCTAAAGTATAAATATACATATTTATGTCCTTGTTCTGTCTCATTCGTTTGCCACAGTTGAAGCTAGTTTCAGTCTACTGGGTCCTAGATGTTATATTTATTTTTCCCTCCTCCTTTTTACATCATCTAATCCCTAGAAAAATCTGGACTTGTTCGTTTGCCTCTAAATGCTAACAAAACACAATAAATAAATAATTTGTGGTTTTATTTTCTGCTGCCTACATATTCATGTCTGTATCTATCCTCTCTTTTTGTAAATAACACCTGCTTGGTCTCACATTCTTCCCACTCCTTCCTCCTTTTTGGTTCTTTTAATATATCACACAGAGAGGCTCCTCAGAGGAATTCGCTGGAGTCGTCTGATTGGAATAAATGTTTGTGATTAGAGTTTGGTCTGTTTAGTGGTTTGGGCTGCTTATGTGGGAGTATTGTGCTTGAGTCACCTTGTTGTGCTTCAGCGTTTAAATGAGTCTTTGTCAAAATCTCCTTCTCATCTCCGACTGTCATTCTCAGTTTACGGCATCTATATTTAATGTCACAGGAGAYGGGCGG
The DNA here is from genome assembly GCF_001266775.1 of Austrofundulus limnaeus. NCBI lineage: Eukaryota > Metazoa > Chordata > Actinopteri > Cyprinodontiformes > Rivulidae > Austrofundulus > Austrofundulus limnaeus. The sequence continues at coordinate 2,501,388 of NW_013952429.1, read as the reverse complement.
AGAGCCTCGGCATCGATCTCTATCTAGACAAATGTAATACTTGAAGATGTCTTCATATTTTRTAGTGGCTTTTATTATCACCTGCTGCTGAAAGGAGAAGTTTGATAATATTTTTGCCTGTGATGTGTCTATTTGACTTTTACCAAATTATCTGAAACAACTGGACAAAGTTTAATGAAACTTGCAGGAAGTGAACATTGGGTTTGCATCTAYAACTGATTAACCTTTGGTGTCGACTTGATTCAAGACGAACCCAAAACCAACAAAAGTTACTGGCTGCAGATGTGTTTAACTCTCTGTGCAGGTTGTTCTCTGTATCCGATGCTGTTTGTGTTGTTCTTAAAAAGAAGTTCAGGCTGCAGTGGTGGAGAGGGGTGGTGTCTGCTTTAGGATCCTCAGAGTCACCTCTCTGCTTTTTGCAGATGTTGTGATTCTTTGACTTTCAGAGTGAAAAGGGGAAGTTCACAACCAAATGTAAAGCAGCTGGGATGAGAGTCAGTCGAGGACTAATGGCCATCAGACCGGCTGAAATCGGCTCTCATTGTTGAAGTTGCACAATGAAAATCCTGTCATTCTAGTTTGCAGCTTTGAATCTGGCGCCCCTTTTTGTCACGACCCACTGGAGTTCTTTTTACCCCCCTCCACATAAGAACTTACTGTGTGATTGGTCATAAGTTTGTGGGTATGTGTGTTTATGCTGAAAGCGCTCAGATGCTGCGTTTTGCTTCAGCTACTCACTCCATTACATTTAGATATCTTTATCTTTTTCGGGTCATATTTTTCAATTTGTTAATTTTTCTCTGTTGTTATGCATTTTGAACAAAAACATCACAGTTTTTTCTGCAGAACTGCTGCAAAAGGTCATGGAATTCTGGCTTACCAATTTTGCAAATTTGCGGTTCTGCAGGTTTGTCACCTTCATCCTCCTCTCGCTCTGGGTCAGACTCTAGCTCCAACATGTAAGGCTAATTTGTGAAGGTTCTGCATCGCTAGATGATCATATCTACCGTATTTATTCATGTATAATAAGATATCGAGTTTAATATGAACACCATCTTTTATTCAAATTCTAATCATCAATAAGCCGTATATAATACTACCCCTCCACTTTATGGATAATTTTAGGGTTAAATTAATTAAATTTCAATACAGTATATCAAACTACAGAAATGGCCAAACAGGATGGAGGGGGGTGGGGTGTAAAGTTCCTCATATGCATTTAAAGAGGCCGCACCAAAGCGCGGTGCTCTCAGACACATCTTAGAACAGAAATGAAAAAAATGGGCTTGTGGAGCTGCAAGAACCAGAAATTAAGACCAACGAATTGCAGTTCCACTCTATATAGACCACCACTGAATGATTTCAATGTGAAAAGGACAGATTTGTAGGTATGATATGTCCTGTTGAAATGAAAGTTCATGTGGCAATACAATTGTGTGTGTGGGGAAGTAGGTGGGGCTTAAAGCCCCACTGTCCAAGTGCACAGACTCTGGTTCCAAAAATACAAAACAGATGCTCCTACAATATGCAATCGCTTGGATTGGAACTACAATGACAGAAGGGTTTTATATCACACTCTTCAAAGCATCATTATAAAGACTTTTTATCTTCCTCTTGTTGTTCTAAGACAATGTCTTTATAGACTTTACCCGTAAACATGCAGCCAGGTAGTAAACTTCTTGATTGATCAGTTTGGGTATTCCACACCGCTCAGCTGAGCAGCAGGGGAAATATGTCCAGACATCGACCTTCTTTCCTTTGGTTTGATGCTTTACCACCTGCAGTGTTTTCCTGAAGCCCAGCCTCATGAGCACTTTCCTTCCCGCTAACATCTCGTCTCCCTCAAACCAAACTTTAAAGTGAGTGCCAGGCACTCGCTGCACAGAATTATCAAGTAGGAATGCATTTTTCCATCTCATTTTCGGGTTTTTTATTGTGCAAAATGAAGTCATAGTGTGACGTCGAGCAGGACAACCTCAAGCAAACTTACGGTAAATTAAGAACCCCTGTCCTGTCAGCACACTCAGAGCAGATTAGGTGCTGTTGTTGGGCACATCCACACAGACAGCAGCAGGCATTAAAGGATGGTTTTACTTCGACCTTCGTGTTTCAGTGGAGRTTGACTTGAAGGAAATAGGACAAAACAGCAGAAATTGCAATTTAGAGCTCCAACTTGACACTGAGGACAAAATGAGTCTGAATCAAACTCTACTCTGAATTCCTGAAGCACGGCTTTTTAAGATTTGCTATTTTACTAAAACTGATTACAGCAGAGAATAAGTATTTACTCTGTGAAAGTTTTCCTGACATTGTTGAAACGCTTAAAGAAACAAAACCAGAGTCCGCATGGCTTTGTTTTACATGAAAATAAAATGTTCTAAAACAAAACTTTATCCATATCTTCATTTTGAGCCAAAGTTTGGATATATGTTTTAAGGTTTTCTATGGTTGAGCATTTGGTTTTTCAGTGATGCTTTCCTCCGCCTCCGTGTAAGGTCTCCATCATCTCTTGAAAACTGTCAGAAAACAGATTCTTCCTGATAGCGGCCCACTGCTGTCAATCCTCTGCTCCCATCAKCTCCACTTCTTTCAGCTTCAACAAGGAACTGTCTGGGCTTTTTTATTATTTATTTATTAGAATTTTTTATCTCTGTCAGCTTTGTATTTTAGTTTTTTGTCAGCTCACCTGTCCTTCTGACGACTTTCTTTTTTTGCCAATGTCCCCCTACTTTAGTTTTCCTCTCTTTGCTTTTAACCTACAGTACTTTGTAAGTTTGTTCTTTGTTTTTATTTTAGTGCTTATTTCATCATTTTCGTTACCTCAAAATATCTTCTCCTGTTTCTTCAGCTTATTTAATCTCTTTTTTTCCCCTCCTTGTTGCCTTATTGTTTTAGGCCTCCTAAAGGTTATTACATTTCATGTCACAGTGTGTAAAAGAAGACTTTCCCTCAGCTGCAGACCAGACTTCAGATTTGCATTGACGTTTTATTTTTGTCTTTTCAGGTCTTCTCTCACGTGTCCTCATTGCCTTAAACAGAGCAACACCTTCGACCCGTTTTTATGCATCTCTCTGCCTATTCCTCTGCGACAAACCAGGTGATGTATAAACACACAAAAAATAGGAAATAGTATGAAAATTATGAGAGGCTACACAAGCTGTAATTCCTTCTGCAACTCAAATGTACACATGCTCCCGTCTGTATTCTGTTTGTGCTAACACCTGAACTTCTTTTCTTCTCAATTTGTTTGTAATTGTTACCATCAAACCCTTTTAATTTCTCTCAAATACGATTTGAGAATTTGAGAAAATTGATCTATTTTCAATGATGCTTGAAATTGGAAAATAACTCAGAWCTCAATTTATCACAAACGAGTTGCTGTTTTTTTTTTTACAGTAGTGAAATAGTACTCTCATTGATGGGCACAGATGTTATTTCAGTTTTCTTGGTTTGTTTGCGTCGTACTTTGATCGGGGTAACTCTAAAGAATGTGCAAAGTGATTTTAACTTTGCCCTTTTACAGCAAAAATCCAAACAAATTCTTTATATTTTAGTTTATTTAAAGAAAACTATGTTCCACAAGCAGTTTTTCAACATTTTGTCCATTTGAATTATTTCAATTTGTTTTCAGAGTTCCTTTGTATTCGTATCCTTGTATTAAGTTTAAAGAAAAAAAATCTACAAAGATCACAGGCCATACAGAAATAAATGTTTTTTTTGGTTGCTTGTCTTGTATATGATTTTTTTTTTGTTGATTTATTCTTAACTTTTCAAGCTCTAGTTTTAAAGTGCCTGTGACATCAATTTTTTGTAAAAAACATTAATGCATTTTTGGAAAGGTAACATTGACAGCATATTGTAAAAAAAACATTTCATGCAGCTGAGATGAACAGCTGTTGAGATACTTACATGTGAAGTAACAGGAAGTGATGTCAAAGGGGAATGWCTGAATGTGAACAGAGCATTGCTACAATAACAAACAGACTGTAGAGAAGAATCTGATGTTTCTTTAGATTGTTTTAATTACTATTATAGAGAGATGAGGAAGAGTCAAATAATATTGTTTCAATAAACTAAAACACGACAATTTTCTTAYTCAGTGTTCCCCTTTGATGTCACTTCCTGTTTCACTTTGTCTGAGCAAAGTTCAAAGTAAAATATGCCAATTATGTGACATAATGGGTAAAATCATGTGTATTATGCCAAGTGTCTTAAATATAAAGATGTTTTCTTTGACTTTTTGYATTTTATGGAAGCACGATTTGGACATTTATATCCACAAATATGCACCCACCCCCAACCAGGCTTTATACATCCCCGTACATCCCGTCRGCCGTGGTCATATCACAGTGATAAATGTTGGCTGTCAAAAGTCCCTGACCAAACACTTTGAGTGTGGTTTCCATTTTTAACCAAAGCAGAAGCWGCGTCAGCAAGGTGCTGCTGTAAGATGGTACGACTTTGACGTGTAAGGAGGCCCAGATGGAGGGAAAGGGCAGAAGTGAGATGGTGTTTTTAACAAAAAWGATACAGGCATAGAGAGAAGACAGCTTAACACCTATACAACGAATCTTAAAAAGTCAACTACTTTTTTTTTTCTTACCCAACTGAGGCAGCAAAGCAGAACAGGACACAGTTCACCAAACAAATTCAATAAATGACTAGATTCTTTAGCTGCTCGGGCTCTGTATACGCTTCATTTATGGAGGCTTTCTCTTTCTTCTTCTTTTTTTCTTTCTGCCCACTTTCTCGGTCATGCCGTAACGAACTAAAGAATGGGTAAATAAAAACAGTTTTAATTAKTTGTCATATTCCAAAGAATCTTCTTATCTTGAAGCACGCAGACTCCTCTGCTCTGCATCCTGTCTGCATGAATCCTTGTGAGTTAGCTCCTCTCAACTTCTGACTGTGTGTGGTCCGTCCCTTTCATTTATTCCAGCACAGAGGGGAATTCATTCAGGTTCAGTTTGGACACCCCCCCCTCCCACACACACACACACACACACACACACACACACACAGGCCCCATTGCACTGTCCTGCTGCAGCAGTATCCCAGCTGAATGCTTGATAAGCCCCCCCTGAGAGGCAGCAGGGTCTTTCTGCCAGTGTGCCATCAAGGCGTGGGTGCTGCAGATAGTGCACGGTGTGGTACAAAAACACAGTCCTATTTTTTTATCAACCTTCAAAGCTTTCACAGCGTTTGCAGCACTTTCACAGCTGAAAATATTTTGAGGAAAACAAACAAAATAATTTCATCTCATTTCATTCAAATATGCTAAACATGAGATCAAAATGTACAGTAACGGTCAAGTAACGGTCAAGTGATTTAATGCATTTTTTTTACTAAATACTTCAATCAAATACATCAGTTTTTATGTAAAAAACAAACAAGACATGTAGCAACATGAATTGCAACCAGCTAAATACAGTATAAATACCACACAYTGTGAAAAACCTGAATGCCACGGTTGAGAGCCAGTGTGTTGAATTGAAGAWACAAAACGTGTGATTTGTAGAATGACGAATCTGTTTACTGTTCCTCTGAAGTGTCTTCCCACATTTGTCATCGTGTTTCATTTCACGTTGGTCTCATCTTGGAGTAACATTAATAAAACAGCTGCTTAGATCCTCTGCTGTCGGCTCTGTCAGCCTCTCAACTGGTAACACGTTGCTTTCCTGAATAATGCATGATGGGAAACAGGAAGTGTCGGTGATTGCTTTGTCTCCATTTTAAGTGAAATGCTCAAATCTGGCTTGTTTTTCTTCCTCAGCTCTGGATTTGCTGGATTATTATTTTTTTCTCCCAACTGCTGTTTTCTGTTCTTCCATCTGCTGATCGAACTGTCCTCGCTCACAAACCGCTTATTTATCATTTATTTCTGCTGTCCCACCATCAGTTTCAGCAATCTGAGCAGACATATTTTACATATTTAGTCCGGGTACAGTTTTACAAGATGAGAGAGCATTTTGTTTAAATTCTGAGGTTTTTGTACTTCAGGACATAAAAAGAGTATTTATCAGCTGGTACATTTGTGAAGGACAATCTCATATTAAAGGCCCAGAAGTCCTTGAAGAAAAGCTTTTTGTCTCGCTGTGCTTACAACCGTCTAACCTTGGGAAAAAAGCTTTATGTGCAATTCCATGATATTGTGAAATCTCGTGTTCATGTGTGATCTGTTTAGCTCCAATTGGTTCATAAAACTTAACCTTTTCTAAATGTAATGGGGAGAGTTAAAGGTAAAGCCATATTAAAGTCTTAGTGAAGCAGTTTTCTAAAGAAATATGAGGAAATATTTCTCCTCAGTGATGTGCTGAAGTGATGAGGCTGAAAAAAGACAATTCCAAGTATTGCTGCTAAAGCTGATRAATTATAAGAGGACGTGCTTATTCCACACATCATTTTGGCATTTTTGTTATAGCTGGTCTTAAAAAAAATAAAACAAGAGTATAAAAATCTTAGTGATGTATTGAAAAATGCTGTAAAGCTTTTCTCACTGTTCTGTAAATCTAAACCAGCTCTCACTTTTCTGCTTCAAACATCGGTGTAAACACTTCTTATAAACCACGTAAATACCGGTAAATGTTTATTTTTTAATGCATGCAGTCAGATTCTCAGCAGAAAACATAGCGTATTAAAAACCAAGCCATTCAAATTGTTCATTCGGAATAGTTTTAKTAAATGTTTCTGCCTTGGTGTTCAGGAGCAGAACTCTGCTCGAGCACCTAATGGACAAACAGGAGATTTGCTCCCGCTGGATTCCCTGAATTCTTCACACATACTGTACATTAATCTCTGTTTGGGTTTGTGACACTTCCTGCTTGCTGCGCTATCTGTTTCTCTAGATAATATTTCTGAGATGCTTGTGTGTGTACGTGTGTATGTGACTGCACACAAATATGCATCTGACTCAGGATGGTGAGATTAGTTTAAAATGTTTTAGTAATGCAAACACTGACTAAAATGACAATTTGTTCCGTCTTGTCATGACTCTCTGTTTTACACACACACACACACACACACACACACACACACACACACA
>NW_013952429.1:2485051-2493301 GCF_001266775.1 Austrofundulus limnaeus | reverse complement strand
CACACACACACACACACAGACACAAGCTATCGGCTTAATCTCTCTTTCCTTGTAATCGGCCCCACAGGTCAATGTGTGTGACGTTGGTGTTTAACACAAAGGGTCAGCGATATCTGCGAGTGGGGCTTGCGGTACCTCTGTTTGGTTCTATATCCTGTCTTAGAGCCATGGTAGCAGCAGAGGGCAACATCTCCCCTGACCAGGTATGCAGAGAACACACACACACACACACACTGGTTTGTATATCCTTATCCTTATTAGGACCATTCTTTGACTCCCGTTCATTTCCAGTTGTTTCTATAGCTTAACCCAAACCCCTTACCCTAAATCTAACCCTCCCAGTACATACCTAACCATAAACTTAGTTCTACCATATTTGGACCGGCCTKTGGTCCGCATAAGGACTATGAGTCTTGACAAGGTAGGTTTGTATACCAGAAATGGTCTTCAAAAGGTAATAAAAACAAGAACATTAAGATTGTCATAGTTTAATTATTTTAAACGAGCGACCTTCTCAGAAGTAAAAACTCGACACCTTTCTAAAATAATATCCTGCGGGGGTTTTTTTCCCCGTTTCTCTAAAAGCACAAACAACATAACCAAAAATGTACCATTTAACATTTTTTTGAGATTCCTGACAAAAACAAAGAGACTTAGGCGATTTATTTTAGAAAGGTGTCGAACTCAAACCCTCACAAATGGAAAGCTTCATTAAAAAACAAAACAAACCATTTTTTTAGTTTGGTGTGTGTTCATGTTGTTCAGAGGGTGTTATAAAGTGTGAATTATGTCTATTTCCATATAACCTTCATTCAGTCTCACTTCACACTGAAACAGGCCTCTGAGCTGCCATCTGAACGAACTAATCTTGCTTTGCTYTGGTGTASAGTGCTTTAGTTTGTTGTGGCAATAAGCAAAAACAGAAAACACCCTGCGTGTCCGCTCTTCTGGATCAGAGCTGTGATCATTTGTGATTAATRTGCTCTTCGCCTGCAGCAGAACCTGATGTCTGTACCATGACTCCCTGTAGATATTACTTATAAATTTAGTCAACATTTGTAATTAAGAGTTGAAAAATGCTCATAAATGCTGATGTTTCTCTTCCCGTTGCAGATCATCCTGTCTGAGCTGTACTCCACGGGTTTCCAGCGTTCTTTCTTTGACGACGATGACTTGACCTCCATTGCCGACGGCGACGTTGTCTACGCCTTCCAGGCTCCTCCCCTCCCCAGTCGTGGGGGCACCATGCCGCGCTCAGGTAACAATGGCAACAGCCCTTTTTATGTACCTTTTTTTTATTTTTGCTTATTTGTTTAGACTTTTTGTCAATATTTTTGTTTGCTTTTCAAAGAAGTACGTTTTTACTTCAGAAATGAATATTCAAGCTGCTTTTGAATTCATTACATCATCCAACAAATGACCTGTAATGTCCGTGTGGTGACGTTGTTCAAAATCTAAAGATTTTAGGAGTCATCACAGGTACAACTGGATGTGGCGCAAGAACCGACACATTACATATCTAGCTGATAAAAATGTGACATATTTTACAAAAATGTTACTGGTTTCTTTGTCTGCAGAGGAGTATTGCACTTTCCCATTTGCGCAATCTGTTACTGACAATGATTTAGGCAGCCTGTGTGCATACTTTAAACCCCCTTTTTAAAATTTATTTAGTATTTATTCATTTCATTAAAAAAACTAACTTAATAAAACACATTACGAACAACAAAACAATGCAAATCAAATAAAATGAAAGGCAGCAGAAGAAAAAAAAATCATATGATATCCGCTCCTATTTACAACAAACTATATATAAATTAATTTCAAACAATAATAAACCCCTTTTTGATTACAATCCCAAGGTTTTGTTCTCTATCAAAGCTTCAACCTTTCTGGTCCAAAAAGCACGGAGGTAGGTGTTTGCTGATGCACTCAGAACTGCAACATTAAAACCTGTTCGCTTTCACTAAACCTGTCCGAGCACAATTAGTGGAACAGATCAGTGACTGTTTCTCCAAGGAGCTTTAGTGAGCTGTTGATTCGCACTGAATAAGATAATATTCATAATCTCTGTGGTCAAGTTGTGGTTAACTTCTGTCAGATAATCTCCTGCTGTCTCTCAAACTCTCTATGTGGGATTTAGTTCCCTCTGAAGAAGAAGATCCATCAATAATTCAGTCCTTTGCTCAAAGTGGTCATGAAAMATTAAGGCTCTTCACTTTTCCTCAATAGGAGGCATTTTTATTGTCAGTTCACACTTTGAGCGTAGAGTCGCAGCAACCGGAGAGGGAGCAGCCGGTTAATGTGCTGCCACTAACACTGACGCTCCAGCTTGTGAAGAAAGTCACGTTTCTGGCTTTTCAAAAGGCATTACGCTGACTCATGCTGGATTCTTAGACTTCTCAACCTTCTATTTACTATAATTAAACTTTATATWAAATGTAACCTAAGAGTGATAGTTCAGGTATTTTGAAGTGGAGCTCTTGGGCAGCTGAAGAACAATATTTTATCTTGTGTGGATGGCTAAAGGCTAAAGGCTAAAGGCTGTCGAAACCAAACTGTTAAGGATTCATTCTGAAGCCTGAAGGCGGTCCCATTCTTTCTTCATTAATACCACACCTCTTGTTCGGTGGTGATGAACAGGTTGCATGCATGTCAAGTTGTACGAATTGTCCATAATTTACACGGATTTTCGGTCATTTTGCAGGTATGTGGACGTAGAGAGCAATCTCACAGATTTTTTCATGTTTTACGGATTTTTTTTCAAAAACTCAGTTTCAAATTTATTAAACATGCCAGAGCCTGTAGGGCATTAAAAAAAACAATAAATAACATCAAATAACCATCTTCCGAGCCGCTCTGCTGCTAGAAATAAGCCATCCCATCCTCACTTCCTCCTGCTATGTTGCAAACAGGTGCTGTCTGCTCCGTGGCTGAGAGTCYGCCTGCGTTGCCCATTCCCCGACCYCGTGCGGTGGGATTATTRCATTTTTTTATTTGAAAATTATGGATTTTTGAGGCTCATTATACAGGTAAACGTCCAAAGGGGTTGACATGTATGAGGTTGACAATAAAAGACGAGCAAAAATCCCACGTCCTACTCCTGTAGGAACTCCATACTGACTTCACGTTCTRGGTCGTAGTCAGACGTCTATCTGTCATTTATCTATCCATGCCTTTGGTTCAAGTTCTGAAGTTTTTTGTTTTGAGAAAATGGCAGCAGTCATTATAGAAAGTGACACAAGTTTATATTTCTAACCTTCTTGTGACTGTGTATTGACTTCCATTTGTCTCTGTAGCCTAAACCTGACCCTACACCTAGCCATTACCAGTACACACACACACACTCTTTAACCCATCCTTAAATCACACCTTAGTTCTAAAGATAATTCCTAACCCAAAAGTGGCGTTCCACCACATCAGGACCGGTCTATGGTCCCCAAAAGGACGATTGGTTTTTACAGGGTAGGTGTTTATACCAGAAACAGACCTAAAAAGTAACAAAAAATAGGTACACACACACACACACGCACACACACACACACACACACAAAGTTAGGTCCTAAGTGGCACATCCATGTCTCATTTCACCCTCAGCAGCTCAGGCAATTTACACAAATTGTAAATAGAGTAATAAAAAGCTGTGTGGGAAAAYGAGTCCTGCTTGAAGAAGAATTGAGGAAACTGCTAATGTAATGTGACACTTCCTTGAAACGAAAAGGAACATAACCTCAGTCAGGGTTGGAGCTTAGTGGGTTTTAGGAATTGCTTGCAAATAGAGGACAAACAAATGAAGATAAAAATGGTGACTGTTTACGCCATAACAGAGACTCCTCGGGTCATAATGTTGGAAATCTACTCAGGCGAGCAGATTCTACACACTGAGGCAATTTAGAGTCTTTCTTTTACGATTTACTGCCAATTTACACAAACGTCCCCGTAGCCTCTCAGAGAGCCACAGTGTCATTCTGTCTGCTGATGCTGGTTCTCATCACAGTTTGYGATGCTCCCATTTTGAGTCCGTTTTGATGATCTGTGTAAGTTGCTCCGATGTTGTCAGCACATTACATCAGTTAGTTCCTAAACAGCTGTTTTAATATTTAACCATTGTTTTTGCTCGTGTGAATCTGATGGGAATATTAGAAAACTAACAGAACGTCTCAGAGGTTCTCACACGTTTTCACTCATAATGCGGCATGTTTACTTTTTTTGTTGTTTTTGTTAAAAAAAAAAACTACACGAGTGCCTTAAAAGCAGTCTGATTTTGACAAGTTTGAGATACTGAGGTATTTAAAACCTGATGCAACAAAGTGTAAATTCCCCTGGGGTATTTAAATTACTGAGGCTTTGTAACTGTTATGTGCTGTTTTCCTTTAATATAAGGATGCAGCGCAGATGTTGTGACAGCTGCTGATGCAATGTTGTGCCTTCTTATTAGAGATCAAACAGAGGACAAGCTGAATGCTGTTGAGGGGAGGTAGAACATGAAGAAAATTGGATTTGGAGCATGGGAAAGATTAAGCTAGCATTAGGTGTGTTTCGTTTCTCCTCTGTGCCACCACTAACCTGACATTCTGCCGCGAACAGGAAACTCCTGTGGTCRCAAACCTGTCAGGCTGTCAGATTTGTCCCTAAGTGAGCTTTTTCTAAACGGTTGTCTAMAGAGAATCATTTGTAATGATCACTGACACTTGTCATCTAAAGCTGCTCACAGCGACACAGTTGATATTCAGCGAGCAGCTGAGAGATCTTTGATTTGAAAAAGTATTGAAAACAGAGAACATGACACTACCATTCAGCTGAAACTAACAAAAAAAAAAAACCATTGTCATGCTGTTAGTGACGTGTGCTGCAGTGAGAGGGCTTTCCAAGAATCATCTCAACAGTTTCTCTTTAGAGGCTAAAACGTCCAAGTGAAAAAAGAAAATCAATGTCCAATTTATTTTTACAGCACATTCAAAAACAACAAAAGCTGACCGAAAGTGCTTTGCAGTTTAGTCAAGGACTTGTGTGAAATAAAAGTCGAATAAAATATAGAAATGCACAATAAAACCTGCAAACTGTCAGCTCTAATTGACCCTCAAACTCTGCCTCAATCAAAAATCACAGRAAAGAGATGGATGTTCATCAAAGATTTAAAAACCTCCATAGACTCAGACAGAATATGATGAGGTACGCTCTTCTACAGTTTTGTAGCAAAAATGCAAAAGTCTGATCACCTCTGGAATTATTTGTAAGCGACGCAGATATGAAACGTTTCTGAGTGGTTACAGATTACAAACAACCATGTAATCAAGAACAGATGTCTTATGGTTTATTAAGTAAATCCAGAGAGAGAGAGAAAAAATAAGATTTTTTAGGAAATCTAGAATTGAGAAGGCTTCCCAAATTAGGATTAGGAGCACCTTTCATTCTTAAAAAGAGGCGGAATGAGTTAAATTCTATACCACTATCAAGTAACTATGAATGTTACCTTCAGTTGTTATGAAAACACTGTACATACTGTATGTCAAAAATATAACCTAAGCACTTTTAAATTAACCTCTGTCTCTTTAAGAACCTCCTACCATTTCTGACACTCCCACTTCAGCACATTTTCACATCAGTGCATTAGGGGAGGGGTGCTCTGTGGGACAGGAGCTCAACTGCAGACTGAGCTCCAGGGAGGAGYTTTGTACAAATGGGCGGAGCTTTTGTAGCAGCARGTGTTTAGGCAGCTCCACGTGGAGATTCAAGCATTTCTCCAACATGCATGAATGAGTCAAAGCAACACTCTGGGTATGGTTTTGATGAGGGAATAACATAACATGATATAAAGCTCATTAAAGATGATTTTGCATAACACCCCTCTTTAAAGTCCCTGCGACATTTTTTGGGATAAATATTAATGCATTTTTGGAAGGAGCTAATAACATTGAAGGTTTCCCATAAGTGAAGCCACTAGCTGGCCTATAGCCACTCTGAGGTATCACTATGCAACAAATTCACTGGGTTCCTTCATGTAGTTGAACAGTTCACTTTTGTTGAAAAAATCAAAACTGGCACAAAATTATCCAAACATCACAAATACAAAGACAAAAATAATTCAAAGGAAAGACAAAGAGAGACATAAAAGGAGAAGTGGAACAACTGTGTGGCTCTACCCTCTCTAAACCACACCCACCTCAACATTTTTTGTCAATTTTACATTTTAATCACTTTATTATTATTAGAAAATAAACTAAATTTCACACACATGCCTTTTTATCAATTTAAACAAATCCTAATGTATCACTTATGAACTCTGCAGTTACATTTTTAACCATTATAAAAAATCTATTTAAGCTCCAACAAACAAAATAAACATTCACAACACTGAGATGATGATTTGTTGAGATATTTGCGTGTGGAGTGTTGTGTTCTCTGAGAGCGAGCCGTTCAATTATCGTTGCCACTAAATCCATTCTGAAGAATGGTTCATTTTTCTCCTCTTCACAAGCATTTTTTTCTCTGCGTCTCACTTAAGGCTCGGCGTTTATCTTTTAATTAGAAACTGAAGATTACATGAAAGATGCCACCAGCCTTAACATTGTGACAACAACAACAAACGCTAATTTCCTGTTAAAAGATCAGTGAGTTTCTACGTTTCTGCGAGGTTTTTTTTTTTTTGTTAGTGTGACAGTCCTCTCTGAGTAAAGTTATCTCACTCCTCCTTGTGGGAATTGCATGTTTTAAAATTAGCCTTGCTCTCATCTTTATCCCCACCTCACCTCTCCGGTCTTGAATTTTAACTCGTCCCTACTTCCATCCCACTGACGCGTCCCTCCACCCGCCGTTCTCGTCTTTCCGTCGTACGAAATGGGGGTGAGATGCCCAGTGTGAGATTGAGTGTCTGCCAGGAGGTTGTTGCATCACACCTGGGACTGACAGCACTTGTCAAGCTTGATGTTCACTTCTGATTGTTAGGAAGGAGCGGGCTCACTGTATCAGAACACCCCCCTGAACAGCATCACCGGAATGCTTGGTTCATACTGATATGTATTCAAATCTGGGGATTGTAAGAAGTAAATCTMACTTTACTTGTTGTTTGGTGTCAGTAGCAAACCTTATTGTCCCTACGTGTCAATCTTTAAAGGTTTGCTACTTTCATTCATCTACCACTAAAGACCTGAGGGCGATAATGTGTGTTTGTCTGTTGTGTTAGCAAAATATGTCATGAATGAAACATCAGGTGTTCATCAACTGATTACGTTTGTGGGTCAATCCAATTCAAGATGGCTGCCACAGCTAGGCCACATTATCCAACAAMAACAAAAATGTCAGTAGCTGAGATTTAACATATAAAGAGCTAAAGTTTGATGTGATAGCAGCTGTTTGTTTACTAGTTCTACATGTGACCTGACTTCATTAAGCCTGTTTTATAGCAGGGGTCCTCGTGGGCCACTATCCTGTTTCTCTGCTCCATCGCACCTGATGAAGTGGCTGAATTAACTCCACAAGTTCCGTAGAAGTCTGATAATCACCCATTCCTTCAAATCAGGTGCATCGGAGCAGAGAAACCTCTAAAACATGCAGGATAGTGGCCCACAGAGACCAGGATTGGACGCTGCGGTTTTATAGTAATGCAGTTGTAGAATTTTATCCATCGATGCAGAAATGTTCCCATCAGCCCCTTCAATGATTTACAGCCAGATCCTAGACTGCCCTGCTCAGTATGTGTTGGCCTTAATCAGAGTCAGTCTTCTGCTTGGTTCACACGGCAAGATTTCACCATTGTCTGTTGACTTTCAAAACCAGAGAGAACCCCGYGGATGAAGATGAGGGAGGGGTGCTCTGTGGGGCGGGAGCTCGGCTGCAGGGAGGAGCTAGGTACAAATAGACGGTGCTTTGTAGCAGCAAGGGTTTAGGCAGCTCCTTATGACTGCCACAGGAGATGTAAGGATTTCTAAAACATGCATGAATGAGTCAAAGCAACACTCTGGGTATGTTTCTGATTAGAGAATATATGATAACATGATACGAAGCTCAAAAAAGTTGATTTTGCATAGTATAAACGCACAAACGCGTAATATAAACGCACAAACTAGTTATATAAATGCACAAATGCATAATATAAATGCACAAACGTGTAATATACGCACAAACGTGTAATATAAATGCACAAATGCATAATATAAATGCTCAAACGCATAATATAAACGCACAAATGCGTAATATACATGCACAAATGCATAATATAAATGCTCAAACGCATAATATAAACGCACAAAT
>NW_013952429.1:2477685-2484835 GCF_001266775.1 Austrofundulus limnaeus | reverse complement strand
TATTCTATTCTATTCTATTCTATTCTATTCTATTCTATTCTATTCTATTCTAAATAAAACCCCACCTTTTTAAGATTGTTGGAAGAGGGAATTGTTATCTTGCCATGTGACCCTGGCATTAGGTTTAGTTTTGGAGTCCCACAGAGGTGGGTCAGCAGGCCTGCAGAGCAAACACTTTAACAACAAACTGGTGAAACATTCATCACAACTTGTCATAAATTTCATCTAATATTTTCTTTAACAAATGTTTTGTTTTTATCTAAGTTTCTCTTCAGATGAACACATTTTTTTCTGTTTTAGTTGCTTCTGTAGAGGAATTTAAATTGTGTTTAACATCTGTTCACGCTCCATGTCTTCAGATTTCAGACAGACAGAGAGAGAGAGAGAAAGTGGACAGTGTCAGTGATTAATTGCATGTTAGGGATCAAACAAGCACTATTTAATGAAATCTTTTGATAATGTCAGAGTTTATGTTTCCTTGGAGACAAGAGGTTGTGCCTGTTGGATCCCCTCCAGCTATTACCCCATCATTAATCACAGCAGCAGGTTCCTTTCTTGTGTGGAAGTGTGTGCAGTGGCAAAGGCAATTCCTTTTACAGCTCCTCAGGGTAAACAAGAATCAAAGGGCAGCTCTGCTGCAATGGACATTTTTATTTATTTATTTATGTTTTTTACTATTTTCCAGAGTGATTGTGTAAACATGTCACAGTGGATTGGAGTGTTTGTGTAGCTGTTTACTCATKTTGGCACCCGAAGCTGTTTTATTACCATTTAGTCTTCCCTATCAGCTTAATAGAATTGACATTTAAAATGAATCATGATGTAATAAACCTGTTGGAGAATGGTGCACCGAAGACTCCTCGTGTGTTCAGATTTATTGAACATTCAGTGTTTTTTCTCACAAGTTCACTAGTGGAAGAACAAAGTCTTTGTCAGTGTGAGACATGTGTCCTCCTTCGCTCTGCTCAGGGTATCACCACAGCCTCCCCTCGTCTCCCTACTCCTCCTCGACCGGGCCTGAGGGTCAGAGGCTGCCTGCATCAGGACGCCTCTCCTCGGAGTACCTGAACCACAGCAGCTCTGCCAAAATCACTCTGCTCGTGTGCAACACAGCCGGATCGGGCCAGCAGGCGGTCAGGTGAGCTGTTCGTTTCCACGCACACACCTTTTCAGAGCTCAGGGGACACACGGTCCTGGGAAACCCCTCCTACCGCAGTACACGTCACGAGGGTCTCCCCTCTGTCTCTGCATCCACCGTTGGGCCACAAGTCCATCACAAAACCCTTTTTTTTTTGTRTAGCTGTGAGTAAATGTTGGCACTTAGGGGTTAATTGAAACCAGCTCAGGATAAAGTGAGAGAAGTGGAACAAAAACTGTAAAAATGGTGCCTTTGTTGTGGTTTTACTGGGCACAAAGGTTTTTTTCTACCAAACAAATTCCAGAGCTGAATCAGAGACCCAGCACCACTGAAAAAAAAAACAACCTGAGCTCTCTCTTTGCTTTATTTGCTAAACACAGTGGTGGGCAGCACTAATCCAAAAATTAGCTCCGCAATTTCTAAAGCACTTATGAAAATATTTAGGTCTGCAACTTCAAAAGCACATATGCCATAGAAAAACTAGTGGAAGCTAATTTTAAAGCGCAAGTTCAATTTGACACTTACTAGCTGGCAATAATTCATGTACAATATATGCACAACACTGCCAACTAGCAGTGTATGAACCCGCATGATCCTACAACCGCTGATTGCTGGGGATGTGATTTCCTGAAACAGAACTTTGGCTCCTGGTGTAAAAATTAAAAAGTTGTTGAGGATTGCTAGTTCGGCTGCTTCTTTGTCTTTTTCTTTTGTTTATTGTAGATTTTTCATTAAAGAAGCATCAATAAAGTAATTTTAAAACTGTTTATTGGAAAACTGAAGCGATGCATTCTGGGTACATGACTGATTTGATTTGTGACAGGAAACGAAAGCACGCAGCACAGGAAACTATCTTCCCTTCAAAATAAGAGCTTGGATTTTAAAGTTTTCCATGTTGTTGCTCCAGTTGACAACAAGATGTTTGTCTTCATCAGCATGACATCTTTAAATCATTTTTAACCCCGTTGGCCAATTGCTTCGACCGATTACGTCAAGTATTGAGCTCCAGTGTTTAAACTTTATTTTTAAAAGGAGCTCCGACAGTCAGCAAGGATGTATGCATTTCCAATAAGTGTGTTTATCTGGGAGGGGTGCTGTTGGATAGATCACGTGTTGTGATTCATTGACAGACATACCTTCTGCTGTTCAAGATAATGATGACTGGTAGATAATTCGTTTTTAGCGGTACTGCATTTTAATTTTAGAAAGCGCAAATCTGCTAATGAATTATAAAAATTAGTAAGACCGCTAAAGCGCAAACAAAATAGGTCCGCAATTAGCGGATTTGCGCTTTAGCGGGCTATTGCCCACCACTGGCTAAACAGCTTATTATTCTGAGGTTGAACCTTTTTATTTAAAACAGGAAGCATGTGTCCAGAGGATGTGCATGTAGCAGCATCAACACAACAGTGAAGCACTATATTTTCACAGAGAGGGCTCCATCAAATTGCTGCTCCTAATTTGTGATAAATCCCTTCACGGATCATTAAAGTGTAACCTCTGACTGACAAACAGATTTATTTGTCTCCACATTCTGTCACCAGTCGCCCTTCGGGACCCGGGTGTTATTGCTCCCGAATGTGCGAACGTGAACACGGCGTTCACACCGCCCTGTGTGGACGGACGGTGGGTTGGACGGGAACAGATTGCCGACGCTTCTGAAAGAGGGAGAATGTCAGAATCTGACATTTGAAACCTCATCTGTTCACCAACCACCAGGCTCAGTCGTAGTAAATATCTGGGTCCGTTTTGGGGATTTCCCTGTAGGAAACCAGCAGGAAATGAGACGCCAATTGTTTTCTGAAATTCGACTAGCCTAAGCTAGCTTTTCTTTGTTTGTTTATATCTCCAAACTAAGGCTTTAAAGTCATCTACAACAGATAACGTTTGCACAGACCACCACCTCATCGCAGCCAAAATATCCCTTTTTACAGACAATATGCAAACAGTTGCATTTAACAAATTAAACTATATTAAAAATATGCATGCTGACTAATTAGGGTGTTTTCTTGGTTGAATTTCTTTTAATAAAAAGAAAGTACTCACATCTGAATACGTTTTTCCTTTTTGGCTCCCCTTCTCAGATTTGGGCCTCCTTTCCTCCTGCTTGAAGACAGGAGCATGTCGTGGGAGCAGCTGCAGCAGAGCATCCTCAGCCAGCTTTATTACCTCATGCTGAGTGGAGCTCAGGCTCAGGTACGTCCAGCTGCAGGTGTCCCTCTCTGTTCTGCGTCCACGAGCCCTCAGCTCTGAGGCTCCTGGTCTCTGGAACTGAAACCAGCCGAGTCGTCAGATCTTTTCTGGTTTTAGCGTCTTTAAATGTTACCTTGTTCGACGTTTGATATGTTTGCTTTTAGTGTCATTCTGGGAAGCTCAAGTATGGATGTTCAGAAACGTGAGAACTTGTATTTGCACAGTTCAGCCGGTGATTCTGATGTTTGTATAGTGAAAGAAACCCTCCTCTGCGTCTCTACGAGCTTTAACAGCAGCTCCACCTCCGCTTCGTTTGTTAGCCCCTCTGACAAGATGAACACCACGAGCTCTTAGCCGCCGCTCAGCACTCCTAAAAACATTTACAAATTCATATCCTTTCAGCATGATGACGGACAATATTTGATCTGGCCTTACCCCCGCAGCTCTCGCCTCTATGAGAGCCGAGATTGACGAGAAAGAGCCGCGAAGGTTTGTTATTTCCCCGATTGTTATCTGGGTTTCATAGTAAATTCCTCGAAACCTGTTGGGCAGGGACACAGCTGCTGTTTTTGCTCTCATCTCCCAGTTTTCATTCATGAAAACAATCAGCAGCAGCTTTCTGTGGATTTGTGGTTTGTTCAAGGCTTTAAGGCCAAACAGGAGGACCTCTAACCAGAGTGTTGGGTTTCAATTCACTTTAATGTACCAGGAAATCAGACACGGGGGGAGGAGAGTGTTATTGGTGTGTTGTATGTACACTTATCCACAGTTTATTATTTCACAACTCGTTCCTTTTTTAAAAAAATCTGTTCATTAATTAAGAAAACTGGTTTCTTTTAACCAAAGAACTGGACAAAACTTTATCCTTAGACTATGTTTTGGTCCCACCTGGTGGATTTATTTGATCAGTACAACTTCCATCAGTTTTAGTTTTACATTTTTTACAACCTCATCAATGTCCTAAAATTTTACCATTGTTAAAAAAAGTACCACCATTGTTACAGAAATGACCAAACAGGAATAGAAACGAGTATTTATTACTGAAATAAAGGAGAAAATTGAACTACAGCGAGGTTTAAGATCCAGTCGATTCAAGCATTTCATACTCTGCAGGCTGAGCTGTTCTACCGCAGCACAACAATTTAACACAAGTTTGAGTCTATTTGAATCAAATTTCTTCGCTTATCTTTTAGACCCYACTTAAATAATAACTACCACACTGATTAACGATCATCTTTGTAAAGGTTGCAGTTTTGGTCATAAGTTACTTGCACCACCCCTCCTTTCGGTTTTACATTTATTCCAGATTATGGTGGTTAATAAAGCAAGTGACTTTATCTGTAAAGCACTTTTCACAGTCAAGYAATGACAAAGTGCTTCACAATACAACTTCACAAAAAACCCACAACAAAGCACATWAAAATACATCTACAAATGATAAAAACAGTAATAAGACATTAGGAAAACTACACACAAACATGTTAAGTTTAAGCTGCTTTTTGAAAATTTCCACTGAATCCGCAGCTCTTAGAGAGCGCTGTAAATGCGCTCCAAAGTTTGGGAGCTACAAGCTGAAATGCTCCGTCATCACGTGTTGGAATCAAGGAACGAGTAGGTGATTAGAGTTACTAGTGTGTGTGAGGGGACATGTGTAAAGTCCTGGCCACGCAACGCTCTGTACGTGATTGTGAGAATTTAAAACTGGATCCTGAACTCCACAGGAAGCCGATGAGGGAGTTTAACGGGGGGAGTTATGCGAGTTTGTCTGTTTGAGAGCGGTGTAGCTGCTGCATTTTGACATTTGCATTTCTAACATTTGCGTGGACGGCAGAGGAGAGTTGCTAAAGAGTTTGCCTAATCAAAGGCACCACAATCACCACCTCTTAACTTGTAAACAGTTGATGCTAAACATTCTTCTAAAGACCACCAGAGGGATCCCGAGCACCACTTTTGTTACAAGTTTGAGAACTATTGACTCACAGGAAGAAAAAGTAAATCAGTTGTAGAAAATTCTGCTTAAAATGTCACTGACTTGAACAGGTAGTGAAAATTGATTGGACTGAAAACAATTGTAGAGAATATGTTTCATGTTTTTTTTAATTGCTTGCTTTGCCTCAAGCAGGTGGTCTGATCTGGAGGTGACTGGAGACGGTGACACCCAAAGAGTTGTTCTTATGTTCTGGTTTCTGTCAGTGCAGAAAACGCTGCTTCACAAATATAAAATSATGAAAAWAAAAGTAGGACTACAGAGAGGCTGCCTTTGTTCTGACTAAAGTGTAACTTTATGAAGTTCAGTGACTCTTCAATGTTTATTGCTAAAGAAACTTGGAWATGTTTGAAATATTGGTTTTCAGAGTAAGGTTTTTGCCTTTTTTGTTTGTTTCTTTTTGTTTTTGCTGCTAGTTATTTTGGCCTTCAGTTCTGTCAGTTAGAACTAAGTGTTTTTGATTTGTTTGTTGAGTTTTTTTTTCCAAGGCTTCGTTTTCTTTGTTAGAAACAAGCAAAAAGAGCCACACGGAATCTGAAGGTCAGCAAACAAAACAACAAAAATCATAGTCACTAAAAATTTTTTAAAAAGGCACAATACCAAAGAATCTCTGAGGATGTTTGTATTAATGGTAAAGTAGTATGRTATTAGAAATACTGCTGAACAAACCTTACAAATAGCAGTGAGAGAAAAATAAAGCTTTAATGTTAAAGGCAGGTGTTTCAAACTTTCTGTAAAACAGAATGCTATGGACTAATTATTTATGTCTGTTTTACCTTGACGCTGTCCGGCACTCATATCTTATGATAACTAGTTTCGGCTGTTTTACTCTATCGGCCCAGACTTCAAGACTCCAGCAATGCATGACCTCTTTTATTCTGATAAGGTGTTTCCAGGCTGACAGCCCTGTCATTGGTTAGATGGTTCGCAGTTGGCTAACTGTGATTGGTTGTAAGCATGTCACATGATGTTATATTATCGGCTGCTCTACGCTGAGGCAGCAGYCACAACTTGACAGACTTTGCTGATTGACTTCTGCTTTGTTGTTGCTCAGATTAAATCATTTGATGACCATACACACAGACTTTCTGTGCATTCATTCCAGCGTGTTTCTGCATCCTTGGTAAATCTTGCCACSACAGTTTTTTGGCGTTGTCGGCAGGATCACAAAAAGATTACATTTCTGTTTAGTAAAATTCTTCTTGTCTTTTGCAGCCTATGATTGTTTTACCTGTTAAAGGTTGTGAACAATTAAAATCCTACCTGTTGTAGATGGCATCTGATCAGACTGAGCTAACAGCTAGCTCGCTTTAACCTTCATGAAACTAAAGAGCTGGATTTGGACCTAAGTTCAGTGTTTATACAGTGTGTCAGTCAGTCTCATTTATATGAATCAATCACACTGACAACACCTTCAATATGAAGCTCCAGATTGGCTGTGTGTGCTCCTGTTTTCAGCAGAGAGAGTTTCCTTTTCCTTCTTTTCTCGCAGGCTTTCAGTTTGTTAACCAGAAAGGACCTTGGGCTGGCAGGCCTTCAGAACATTCAAATCTCTGAGTGGCTTTGAGTCTTCCTTCAGCTGTTAATTATTGGAAAGACAGAATGTCAGGTTGTTCCAACAATTAGACCCACATGATCTTTTCTGATGCTCCACGAGCCCTGCATGTTTGAGGAGAAAGCTGTTTTTATCATGCTTTTGTTAATCAGCTATAGGCAGTGGAATCACACAGGTGGACATACAGATAGCCCTCCGCAGTAAGAAGTGGGCGTACTGTACAAGTAACGAGCTGCAAAGAACTGAACAAAAAAAAAAAAAAAAAAAAAAAAAAAAA
>NW_013952429.1:2472644-2477633 GCF_001266775.1 Austrofundulus limnaeus | reverse complement strand
GTTGAGGTCTAACTATGATGTCAATCACAGGCCTCTCTCATCGTTTTAGGTGGAAGAACTTGAGCAATTGGTGCTGACTAATTACCTTTTTTCCCCACTTTAGCCAACTTAATATAAAGAGCTAAAATTGATTAAATCTTTGTGTGAGGGCAGAGGAAATAATTCTGCTACAGAGGCAGATTGTTAATGTTAGTGGCGATAAAAGTTTGACGTCCCCACCATCTCCGAAAGTAAAGCACTGCTGAATGTACAAGTTGCTGTGCGCTTTCTCCTGGTTGTTATTGTTTTACAATATTTATGAATAATGTAGCCAAAATTTTGAAGACATCCTTTACCGCTCCCAGAGAACCACGGTTCACTTTCCAGGAGTGCTGCATGCAAGTGACGGGGGGTGCGGATGGGTGACAGCTGGTAACAAAAATACATAAATAGCAATAAGTCAGGTTTGGATTTGAATCAACATTTTAAATCCAATGAAAGCAAGATTAACAAATCAATGGGACAATAATCTGGCTGTTTAGTGATATTTCCACAGTTGTGGTCTTGACTGGTTTTGAAATAAAATTCAGAGTTCTCAATGTCCGAGACCGAGACAAGACCAAGACCATCAAAAACTGGTCTTGAGACTGGTCTTAAGACCAAGACCGGTTTCAAGTACTACAACACTACTCTGAGGTAACGAGTCCAGGAGAAGAGTACAGAGCTCCTCCTGGAGAGCTAAATCCACAGGGGGTTATATCGAGATGTTCGTAGGTCAGAGCAGATCTATCATTCCTTCCAGTGAGTTCTGGGTCTGCCTCGGGGTCACCTGTCTGTCAGGCTACAAAGTAAAACTCTAAAGGACTTGTTTTTTTCTAATGTAATAATTTTACCAGCGCCCATCAAAAAAGTTTAGGAAACCCTCATTGACATTCAAACGTCTGCAAACATTTCATCCTACAATTACAAGACAAAAAAAAGGATCTTTTGTTTTTGGAGAAAAAAAAAGGCAGGTAAATTGGCAGACACTCTGCAGCTGTGATGTGCTCTGAAAGGTATTCAAGAGTTTGAGTCCTGGGACTCAGGACTGAGTAGTTATTACTTTTTATTAGTTTCAATTTTTATCAAAGAGAGATGTCGCTCTCACTGATAAGCACATAATTAAGCAGTTTGTGCTGAGAGCAGGCAGGTGTGTGTGTGTGTGTGTGTGTGTGTGTGTGTGTGTGTGTGTGTGTGTGTGTGTTGTTTTTGCTACAACTTTCCTCTTCCTTTCAACTCAAGTGGATGAACACGAAGTTGAAGTGATTTCATCTTCAAATCGCCACGTGAACTCTGCGCCGAGTTAGTTCTGGTTGAAATAAACGCACGGCAGGCTCGTCCGCTCAGCGTGCAGCTGCAGGAGAGCGACGAGAACCGCCTTCACAGCGCAGCGTGAGGGATGTGCCGTCTGCTTTTCATGTGCCTGAACTGCTGCTGCACAAATGTTTTCAAGTGACGGGGGACATCGTCTGTTCTAAATTAACTAAAGCGTGGAGACAGTCTTGTATTTTTTTTTCAAACTGAAATCTAATAACCTCGAGATCTCAAAGCACAAAATCTCCCGTCAACAATAAAACACATTTTGTGCCTGTTCAAAACCCTCAGCAACCTGCCACACTCTAACATCAGGAAATGAGAAATTTATGTAAGAATTTTAAAAACTCAGATCTCAAAGGTTTCATAGCAGCTCCTGCAAACTTTCCTTCATTAACCTTGATATTTCACATTAAATCAACAGTTAAATGCATTGTGTTGTTTACTCAGAGTCTCTAGGAGTGCAGAAAAGTAGAATTTAGTCTCTCCTGGTGCTGCAAAAATATCTATCTTCTGTTTGGCTCATATTTTTTCAGCCCGTTCTGTTTTCTCTATTTTCCATGATGTTTATTGAACCATTACATCATGATATTTGTGACAGAACTCCATCATGTAAAGCTGGATGGACAAGTTAGTTAGTTGTAAATAAAAAGTTTCTGTGCAGCTACGTAAACCCCTCTATCTAACTAGAACCACTCTGGAAGTTGGAGGSKGGGTGGGGGCAGGGTGTGAAGCCCCTGTTTGGATTTAAAGAGACAGCCTTAAAAAGAGTTGATTTGAGGCACAGCTTAGAAAAAGGGCAAAATAAAGGGTTGCGGAGTTGAGGAGGAATTCAGAMCAAAGCATTGCAGTTCCACTTTATACWGACCCCAACTGAAGGATTTWAATCTTGATGTGTCTGCTTCACTTTAAAAGATAGAAATGATCTATTTAAGAGTGGAAATTGTGTAACCACAATGACCATCTTTCCACAAGGCCACAAAAAAATCTGCTCCTGTCAAAACCTCATTACATAAACAGATTGATGCATAAATGTGAGCAAACTTCAAACCAAACAGCTCTGAGCGGCGAGCGTGTCACCAAGAAATTACCATGATGAATATTAGTTCTGTTTGAGCAAACAACACTCACTGGCTTCTTGAACAGATCCTTGTCTTCAGTAGCAGTACTGTAAAAGCAAAATAGAAACTTAGCTTCCTTTTTTTTTAATTAAAAGAGGAGCGTGGCAGACAAATTAGCCAAACACCATAATGAGCTTCCTGAGTTTTAGATCTGCTAAAAAGTGGAGCAGCAAAATGCCACCAAGTGGAACAGCCTGCCATTTGTTTAGTGTTTTCTCACAGCTGGACAATTTAATTAGGTGTCACCGTGTTTATTTGATGATAAGTAATTTGTGTGAGACTTTTAGAGGAGTGGAAATAAACAGAACTCTGCCTCCTTTTAAAATCTCACGTCTGTTTTGGGATATGGCTGTGTTGAAGGACGCAGTTTGAATGTGGGTTTGTGTCTGCAGAACGCTGCGGCGTTTAAGATCAGAGTGGTGGGAGGATCTGCATCCTACAGCTACCTGTCCCCACAGGACAGCAGACCACTGTCCCACTCTGCTGTTGACAGGTAGGCAACCCACACACACACACACACACACACACACACACACACGCAGCTAACATTGTTCCTCCTGTCTCATGATGCTATAAAGTGATATCATGTACAGTTTTTTTTTTTTACTTTTATGATCACAAGTACATTTACACAGTACTGGACTCATACCTAATACTAATGTAGGTATTGGTTCATCCTCAGCCTTTACATTATCATGTTAAAGATATTTTAAAACCTTCAGAACCACTTTTTTCACCCAGTCTTTGTTTTTTTTTTTTTGTTTTTTTTTTAAATCCTTGTTTTATGTTGTTGAATAAAAGCTGCTAAGTGGATGTAAAATGACTACTGTGAGGTCAATCATGCATTTTTTCTGAAATGAATCCTGTTCGTAACAGCATCTTTGAACACTCAGAACATTTTTTTTTTGCTCATTCTGCAAACGGCCTTGATGTTGAAATGAACACTCATTACATCACGCTTCAATTAGAAACAACACGGGGAAATAGTCCAACAGATGGCTGTGGTCACGAAACCAAAACGGACACAAGTCCATGAAAAGCAGAAGGATAAATAGTTCAGAAAGCAGTTTATTAAACATGAAAAGGTTGTTGTGTGAAAATGTGTTGTTTTAGTGTGTCTTTGTGAAAAACCTGGACTGTCATGAAAAAGCATCAAGGTAACCTGAATGTTTTTGTACTAAACAGCATGGCTCAGATATTCAATGTACGAACAAAAACAAAGAGTTGTTTCTGTTTAAGAAAGTGTGTGGGTGTGTGTGCATTTTGTCTTCTTTCTCTCCTACAAGTAGTATTTTGTATTTTACAATTCAGAACTCACTATAAACTTTTGACTTTAATGACTTTTGGCAAAGAAATTATATTTCCCAAGACTAAACATGATGAAAAAACACAATGAGCTGTAAGAATAATAATAAAAAATAATAATAATCATAATAATAATCTTTAGAGTGCAGCCAAAAGCCAAGGTTTACTGACACTGAATTTTTTTAAAGCTAGTTTAACATGTTCTGAGTTGAGCACAGCGAAATGTCAGGCATGCAAAGTTTCAGAGCRATTTTCATTTCAACATTAGGATTCACAACAAGACCCAGTTCCCCTTCAGCCTCAGCCTGCTAGCTGCTGCTAACTTTGATTTTATTCACTAAGCCCCACAGCAGCTGCAGGTCTGCAGGGGGGTGTCTCTCTCCAAGCTTACAAATGAGTGAAAACAAACGCATCACTCAAAAATAAAAAATAAAAACTAGAAATTACAATTTCATCTTCCCTGTGGCCCTATTTAAAATTTAAATCATGTTGTTGAGGCATTTCTTACTGACCACTAATTTAATGTTACAATTTTGTGTTTAGTAATGGAATAATCTCTGTACAAGTTGGTAACGTGTTTTAATTTACCTGTTTGTTTGTTTTTTATTTCAGCTTTAGCCGTGAAATGAAATCATTAAAGATAAAGAAGGTTTGCTTGCATTTTAACAGGAGATTTGAAAAGCTGCACCTCATTAATTATAAAGTTTGGTACTTTTTAAAATTGGCTATATGCTTCTATTTAATTTGTGCTGTCTCTAAATTACAGCAGAATAGGAGAGAATTATGAGGTTGGAAATTTGCAGATGCATCATGTATGAGAAAATAACCCTTTAATAACAAACAGATTGGTACTCCAGAGTCCTGGTCAGCTGGCTGCCTGAATATACTGAATAACCAGGTTATTCCATCAATGATTGTATCTTCCCTGATGRCACGGCCATATTCCAAGATGACAATGCCAGGATTCATGGGGCTGGAGTTGTGAAAGTGTTCAGGGAGCATGAGACATCATTTTCACACATGGATTGGMTCCACAGAGTCCATCGAGAGTCTGTGGGATATGCTGAGGAATCTACCATCATCAGTGCAAGAAGTTGGTGAAAAATTAATGCAACACTGGATGGAAATAAAGCTTGAGACATTGCAGAAGCTTATAGAAACAATGTGTGTCATAACTGAAGCTAAAGGTGGTCAACAAAATATTAGTGAGTGACCTTTTTTTTTGGGGGGG
>NW_013952429.1:2468624-2471824 GCF_001266775.1 Austrofundulus limnaeus | reverse complement strand
GGGGGGGGGTTTCCAGCGCTGGGTTTTTAGAACATTTGTGTTGACAGAAGATGTCGAGCTTTTAAGACATTATGTTTTAGCAGCCTTTTTTTCTGTATCCCCACTATCATTTTGTGCCCTTGAAAACAAAACAACAAACTGTTTTGACCAATTCTTCCGCTTATTACTCACCCCATCCTGCTCCTGTCAACATGAAGCTGTGATTGTGTGAAAAACACACACCAGAGGCATTAGAAAGTCTAAAGTTTCTCACCAGCCCTGACCTTAAAATCTAAAAGAGAGACGTGTAACCCAGACACATAACAACAAATAATAACACAATAACCAGGAGCCTCAAACTGGACACTTTTARTTCTTGCTGCAGTTTATTCCAGGAAGATGAACCAGAGTAGAAGAAGGTCTTTTTTCTAAGTTCTGTGCAAACTGAGGGGACACMAGAAATAAATCAAATCATGGGAACGCAGGCTGTGACTGTGCTGTTTTATGGTATCTTAGTACATAAAGATAAGGAGACAGCAGGCTGAAAGGAAAATATACCACTGAGAGCAAAATTTTTATCTACACAGGATGGAATGCTGCTAATTCTGCAAGTCCAGTCAGTCTAATCTGCAAAATAAATTTGCCGACGTTATCCTTCATCTTCTTATAAAAGCTTGATAATCCGTTAAAGGTGTTTGATTGTTGAAAATTAATCCTGATTAGTTTCCACAAAGAGACCAAAGACGTGAGGATAAGCCCTGAAATACATAAAGCAAACACAAAGACCCTCCCCTCTGCGAGGCTCCACATCAGATCCGGYTCCTCAGAAACTTATTGTCCTTCTCTGTACTCCGGATGTTGTTTGGAACAACACGAGATAAAACTTATTTCAAGTTTTTGTTTACTGCCACATGAAAGCAAAATGAACTTCTGTCACATCTGGGTCGGCTTTTCTCACACTCAGAGTTTTAGATTTACATATGACTCAGGACTAAGTAGTTCAAGATAATAAGAATTTGCTCATAAATGTATTGTTTTTCATTTTTCTTGTTGTATTGCAGAGCTTTAAAGTTCTGTGGCCCGGGTGGACCACGACACGTGAAGCTTGTCATTGAGTGGGAGCACAGCTCCAAAGACTGGTAAACATTGTRCATTCTCTTTCAGCGGAACACACAAACAACCAGAGAGAGACATAATCAGGACGTGCCGTGTTTTGTTATCTGTCAAGTTTTGCTAAATTCTTAGGCCCAACACTAATCTCTCAGAAAGGAGACACAAACATGCACTCCCATTGATCCTAACTTTCTATAAAGCACATTTCATCACTCAGTGGGGAGCAATAGACTTGTGTTTGGTTCAGTTTGTTTGGCAGCATCCAGGAGGAGGTGGTAAAAGATGCAGACAGCGTGAGGAACCAGCAGCAACAGCACCTTCAGCAGCACAACTGTACCCTGGATGAGTGCTTCCAGCTGTACACCAAAGAGGAACAAGTAAGACACAAGTCCAACAAGACTGCTGAGTAGATAATATACCGTATTTATTCAAGTATAATAAGTAAAATTAAAATCATTAAATCATCCATAAATTTGGGGGGTAGTACTATACTCGGATAAATATTTTTATTCATGTATTTTAACTGAAATATCAGCTTCATTCACAAAATTACTGAGTCCGGAAATGAGACCGCATTGTAAAAAGCAGTTGAAGCGAGCTCACCTGTGACACTCCCCCRTGCTTCAGAGTGAGACAATAACAGATCCAGGCAGGCTACATGATGTGAAAAAAAAGTGGGGGGGAGCAGTCCTGCACCTTATGATAACGAACTAATAACATTAGTGTGTGACTGGGCTGCTCCTGGAACAACAACAAACACACGTTCATCTGTAATGGCTGCCGTCTACCAGTGTTCTGAAAAAGTTTGTATCCCTGAAAAAAAGTTTCCCCACCAGAGGGGGCGCTTGTGAGTAAGAAGTAATCTGTTTTTCCCCCACAAGATGGCCCAAATCTCATGTGAAGTCTCTGACTTTTGTGTTGGCRCATCCTGGTGGACTGTGTGTAAAATGCCAGAATTCATATGATGCTGCTGCAGCTGATATATATTTGTTGTCAAAATACCTTTTAGTACATATGTTTAACAGTGACGATTGAAACTGTTGTTCACACACCCTAACGGCCGATCATTAGTGCCCTGATGGTCACTTACTGTTCACAGAGGGCTGAGTCATGCACTAACAGCATTGTAAGAGGGGGACAACTGGTCATGAAGGCCACATTGCTCGAGGGCTTGGCTTGTGTGAGATTTCTCCTTCTCCCTGGATCCTGAGTCTGTAGCACAGAGCAGACCGTGTCCCCACAACCGTAGGAGTCAGGGAGAAGGAGATGGGCTTTAGAGCAATGTGGTTATCCCAWCTKGGCTTTCCTTAAAGCAGACAAGRAACTCAAACAGCCAGACATCTGRTGAAAAGGAACACCCCYAAACCTAGACCAGTCGTCATTCTGGACTTTGCTGGAGTTTCTGAGAAGCTGAGACGTTTATTTTCTAAATAACAAAGACTGGTTCACCTCAAAGATCTGAGGTGTCCAGTTGTCCCCCTCTTACAACGCTGTTATTGTGAGTAAGACTCAGCCCTMTGTGAACAATAAGTGMCCATCAGGGCTCTAACGATCGGACATTAGGCTGATGGTCCTCTGGCACAGTAACAACCAGTTTCCATTTGGCCCCATTAAACTTGTTGATCCGCAGTGTGAAGGTACTGCTTACAAACCTGGAGCTCCTCAGACTGAAGAAGTCTCTCGGAGAAGAGACAAAATGTTTCAACAAAGAATASTCCGTCCAGACAACATGACTTATTATTATTTTTAGATAATACAAACTGCTATTTTAATATGTTGTTTAATAACCTTTTTCTAAAAACGTTTTTTTTATTTGGAAAAGTTAATCTTGAAACTGTTTTTGCAACAATATGATATACACARCACAAGAGAAGTTATAACAAAGAAACCGAGTGTGGTTCACAATTACTCAGTATTTATATTTACTTTACTGAAAAGAGCAGAAGGTGTATTCACTATGTTTGCCTATTTTTTATTACTTCTTAAAGTGTATCTTACCCCCCTGTGAAAAGATAACTCCGCCCCAAGGCGAAATTTGAAAAATGCATCAAAGTGGGTTGGGGGGTAGGGGAGGGGGGGGCTTAGAGAGCGGAGGTGTGGCCAGGACA
>NW_013952429.1:2441876-2467458 GCF_001266775.1 Austrofundulus limnaeus | reverse complement strand
GCTGAGCTGTCCGCCTCACACCACACCAGCCCCGGACAGAGGAGGTGGAGCGCTCCGCGACARCCTGACAAAAATAAAATAAAAGMATACAGCTGCAGCTGCTCACAAGATCGCTAGTTWAAAHCAKGAATAAAAGTGTTGGGTCTTGTTTGACTGAAGTTCGGTCCGGTTCGGCTGCAACTGTTTTTATTCATGAAAGGAATGGATTTTAGCACCTGTCCGCTACATACCTTGAGTTTTTAGTCAAAAAAAAAAAAACATCTGAAGTGCTTCTTGTCTCACATCAGTACACAAATTCAGATTTTTTTTTAATTAAAATTCGTCTGACAAACGCTGCAGCAGAGGAAAGTAATTTATATTTATGAATATATAAAGTGCCTGGCTACATTTTAGGTCTTTGTAACTTTGTTTTACAAGATACGCAGGGTTGCAAAAATACCCATCCCCTTTTTATTTAGTCTATTCTGCTACCTTAAACCCCAAACGAAATGGATTTTTAGTTTTATTTTACGTAATGAAGCAGTAATGAACTTGACAATTTTTTTCTTTTTTCTTTTTTTTTTTTGGTCCTGAGAAACCTTAACAGTGTACTGATGGCACACACATTTTTATGTTTTCATATGTTTTGTTTGAGAATGATGCACAGACAAGAACCAAGGTCAAAGAAAACATCAATTTTTATTACACGAGATGTTTTCATGGTTTATGAGTGTTGTCATTGTGAGAGAGTGAGTCAAGTGATGACTGGAGAATGAGAATAATTAGGCTTTAAAACGCAGCATTTTGGTTTAATAATTTTTCTCAGAATTACGGTGGAACAAGTACCCATTGAATTTTCTCTACTTGAGTTGAAGGAAGGAATTCTGCTGAGCATTGAGTCCTGCTGTGAGCTGCAGGAGCACAAAATTACATTTTCTTTCTTTTGCCTTTTTTAGGTTTGGTTAAAAGACAAATCAGAGTGAGACAAGACAAATTAATTTCCTGATCTCTTTACAGAAATTAAACATTTTGTTCTGCACCTCGAGGAGAGCGGCTACATGTTTTGATAGGAGGCTAAWGAGTGGCAGCCTGCTGTAGTCACAGTATATGTCAGGTTTGAAGCCCCCTCGCCATGAGACCGCCGCTGACACGGAACACGCTGCAGGCAGAATGTTGTTGATTGTTTACAAAGCCGGGACAAAAAGTCGAGCTCAGGCTCAAAGAGTTTTTCCTGTCAGGTCTAAACTTTAAAAGTACAAACTTGTCTTTCAAGTGGGAAATCGTGTCTGCTCTAAATTAAGAATTCATATCATTCCAAGATGCGTTTTGTAAAGAAAATATGTCAAAATTGAGAAATTACTCAGAGGTTTATAAAGGAAACAAGGACAGAGACTTGCCGGTATTTGAAAGTTTTACTATAAAGAATCCAAACATTCAATCTTTTAGTCACAGTTATTCAAAAACTTTAGCTTTAATAAAGTTATCACGTTATAAAAAAGTTCTCCGGACATGATTTTTCATTCTTTATGTAACCATTTTATTGATTCTGCTGCTTCCAGCTGGCTCCGGACGATGCYTGGAAGTGTCCCCACTGTAAGCAGCTTCAGCAGGGCATGGTGAAGATGAGCCTGTGGACGCTGCCCGACATACTCATCCTCCACCTGAAGCGCTTCCGACAGGTATTGTCATGCATCCTGTTTGCTTGTTGAACTCCTGCAATCAGTATTCCCAATATAGCATTCCTTAAGGCACCTGTCAAACTCAAGGCCCGCAGGCAATTTGTGACACGCCATGGCATTTTTTGTGGCCCATGAGAGCTTTAAATAGGTATTAATGTCTTTCAAATAAACCTGCTGCTTTAAAGCCAGCATTGACCATAAAATATATCCCCTACAATGCATGTCGATTTTTTTACCTGCAAAATGATGGTATCCCACCACTAGGTGGAGCTGCACAGGGTTCAATAGTAGCCAGTAAAATCTCCATTTCGCTGCATTTTTTGCCCGATATTTTGCTGCAGTTAAGTTGTCCTCGGTAATGAAAAATTTCTTCTTACAAATCATAAATTCAAACTGGAATGCCCCTCCAGTGGGAATTCCCTGTAAGAAAGTGGAGGAGTTTAGAATTCAAGTCAGCATCTACTTGCCACAACTCACAGAGTAAAACTTTCTCACTTTTACATTTGATAGTATTTCAAGACACAAAAAATACATTCACTCATAGTAAAAATACCTGTGGGTTCTTTTTTTAAATATTGTTTTATTACTTTTTAAAATTTATTTATTTATTTTGGTGCTTGGACTGTTTTTAGAAGCAGTACAGACCCAAACGTAAGTTHAAAAAAACTGWAAAAAGTGAATTTTGCATATTAGGTCCCTTTTAAGAAAGTTTCTGCAGTTTGTCTTCCGGTTTTTCCTTTTTTTATTGTTATTTTAAGCAAAACTATTGTTTCTACTGAAGAGTCATGTTTGAATTAAATCACAGTAGTTAGTTATAGTTTGGATGTCCAGCCATCCATCCATTTTCTGTGCACGCTTCTTTTCAGGGTTGCGTGGGRCACTGGTGCCCAAATCCAGCAGTCACAGTGTGAGGGGCRGGGTACACCAACTGAGCCACTGTGCCGCGTAACTGGAAATGCTCAGAGAAAATATGTGAACTTTAATGTTTAACTGACCTTTGATGAATCCTGAAGGGGTTTTACTACATTGAAAATAGCTCACAGCTCTGGTTTTAGCATTTATCGAGATTAGAATTTCCATTTGTCGAAGTATTTTATGCTTCGTTAAATTGACTGAATACACTTGGCCTTTACTTAAATCAAGGTCACGTTTGTTGAAACATTGCATTCATCATTCCAGGAACTATTTATTGAACTAAATTTCTCACAATATTATCTTTCTCAC
The DNA here is from genome assembly GCF_001266775.1 of Austrofundulus limnaeus. Classification (NCBI taxonomy): domain Eukaryota; kingdom Metazoa; phylum Chordata; class Actinopteri; order Cyprinodontiformes; family Rivulidae; genus Austrofundulus; species Austrofundulus limnaeus. The sequence continues at coordinate 2,464,576 of NW_013952429.1, read as the reverse complement.
AGTTTCATCCCATTGCACCATCCATATATTCCATTGTTGCTGGGAGCAGAAAGCATCAAAGCTTTWTTTTCTCTCCATCATTTATGTTTATTCTCAGATTACAGGGCATGAATGTGAGCAGCTCCTGGTGTGTCACCATCATATTATGGTTTTCACCAAGAATTTCTCCAAAAGCTTTTACTTGCACTTTCAGAGCCCTCTTCAATTTATAAAAACAAACAAACAAATGTTTATGTGATGTATTTTTTTCTGAGGTTTTGTGGATTTATTTAAAAAAATACCAAAAAAGGCATAATGGCACCCAGATGGTTTGGGATTARTTGAGTAAAACTCCTGCAGCACAGACTGCAGGTATGAGTCTGAGCGGTGAGTGAATAGGGAGACCAGCAGAGTATAATGGCAGTCACTGCTGAGCTGAATTATTTGGCTGACTTTTTTATTTCCTGTGTCTAAACTAATGATGAGATTGGTTTTTGCCCCCCTTTGCCAAAGCGGGGGACTTAGAAATGCTCTTTGTCCGTCCGTTCATTACAATTTAAGACAGTTGTAACTTTAAAATAGAAAGGCTAAAATACATTCATCCCTGTTGCATGCCTGACCATACTTTGTCAAAGTCCCGCCCCCTGACAACAGGAAATTACTTTTTTTTTGGCTTGGACAGCCCCATCTCTGACCCTCTTGACCTAATCAGCAACAAATTGTGTCACGACACAGATAATAAGTTGACCTCTCTTGTTTTCAAGCTCAAAGACTTTTTGATGAAAGGCGTGGTCATGACGGTGCGGCGCATTCAGACATCACGCCGTTCACACACGTTTGGCTCTAAATTCGACATACTTCAGCCAATCTATACCCAATTCACTACGGTCGATCCTAATCCACCCCACTACAGGAAYGCAGTCCAAATTTTAGAGGTTGTGGCCTAATTAGATATTACACCATTGACATAYGGTTRGCTCTAAATCACACACACATGATCTGATCTGAACCAAATTTAGTGTKCTTCATAAGGGAGACCTGCTCAACACGTTTAGTAGTTTGACAAGATCACTTTAGCCCCCCCTCCGTCTGTCTGTTCACCTTAGGAGATGATTTAAATAATGAAGGCCTGTGATGATTCCAACAAAACTGTTAACWGTCGGTCACTACTGAATGGTGACGGGGGACATCAGTGACRGTTGGCRTCGAGTTCTRTCTTGTTTATAWATAAGTATGGAAGTAATTTCATTTTAGGCTCTCTGAGATGAAGCTGCAGTTGCTGTTTTAGTTTTAAAAGAACTAAAAATGACTTGTTATTTTAGAACAAAACCTTGCCATCAACTTCTGACCCTGATCTTTTTCTACCAAGGTTAACCCGTTATGATTTTTTTATGTAGTTGATGTTCTTTTTACTTTGTCTATCAATAGTGTTCAGACATGTTGCTGCCTAGTAACAAGACCCAACGAGTTCAAAAAGCAGTTTTCTACTCAAACATCACAGCCTCGGAAGAGAGGAGGAAGATCCCACCTTGTTCGATGTGCGAGTCTCTCCACCTCCACACACTGAAAAGGTTTTTGTTCCCCAGAGAGACTTCAGTGGCAATTTCAGCTTTAGAGCTTGATTCAGTCCTTGTAAACTAAAATTGACTTTAAAATGAAAGGGAAAATATTGAAATATATTCACAAACATAAAAGAAATGAAGGTTGAAAGTAGAAATATAGCCCAGCACCTTTCAAGCCAGAGCTTTACATCAAATTAATTGAATTTATGACGGATTAAATCCAGTTTAGAAAATAGTGCTGAGTTATTTCTCACGTGTTGTGGATGACTCTCAGCTACTACCACATTCAATTTGTAGCCCAAAATCTGTCAAATTGTCTGTGTTAGTCTTTTTTTCTTGTTTGCTAAGGTTGGTCTTGAATCAGATTGGTTCCAAAAGTTTATTAGTTACAGATTATCATCCAATGAATACTAATTCATTAATATTAATTCATAATAGATGAATTTCTTGTTATTCTTCCTTTTATGGTGTAGGTGATTTTACATGCATAAGCACATAATTTAACAATAAAATATTTTTAGATTATAATCTCAAAAGGACAAAAAGACACAGAAAGCTCCTGATAACACCTCCTGACCAGTTCCTGTTAACCCTCCTCCTGCAAAGACACACAGAAACACCTTTTCTAACCTGTTGAGACGTTTTTCTTTTTCCCTCCTCCTTCCTGCAGCAGGGTTTTACAGTGGTTTGCAAAAGTATTCATACCCCTTGAACTTTTCCATATTTTGTCACATTACAACCACAAACATAAATATATTTCACTGGAATTTAATGTGAAAGACCAACACAAAGTGGTATACAATTGTGAAGTGGAAGCAAAATTTTACATGAATCAAAACATTTTTTACAAATAAAAAACTGAAAAGTGYGACGTGCAAAAGTATTCAGCCCCCTTTTCCCTGAGTGCAACCAATTGCATTCAGAAGTTGCCTGATGACCGCTAATGACTCAAAAGGGTCCACCTGTGTGTAATCTAATCTCAGTACAAATACAGCTGCTCCGTGACGGCCTCAGATGTTGGTTAAGAGAATATTGGGGAGCAAACAGCATCATGAAGTCCAAAGAACACACCAGACAGGTTAGGAATATGGTTTTGGAGAAGTTTAAAGCAGGCTTAGATTATAAAAATATTTCCCAAGCTTTGAACATCTCACGGAGCACTGTTCAATCCATCATCCGGAAATGGAAAGAGTATGGCACCACAGTAAACCTGCCAAGACAAGGCCGTCCACCTAAACTTACAGGCCGAACAAGGAGATCACTGATCAGAGAGGCAGCCAAGAGGCCCATGGTGACTCTGGATTAAATGCAGAGAGCCACAGCTCAGGTGGGGGAAACTGTCCACAGGACAACAATTAGTCGTGCACTACACAAATGTGGTCTTTATGGAAGAGTGGCAAGGAGAAAGCCATTGTTAAAAGAAAACCATAAGAAGTCCCGTTTGCAGTTTGCCAGAAGCCATGTTGAGGACACAGCAAACATGTGGAAGAAGGTGCTTTGGTCAGACGAGACCAAAATTGAACTTTTTGGCCACAATGCAAAACGCTATGTGTGGCGGAGAAAGAACACTGCACATCACTCTGAAAACACCATCCCCACTGTCAAATATGGTGGTGGCAGCATCATGCTCTGGGGGTGCTTCTCTTCAGCAGGGACCGGGAAGTTGGTCAAAGTTGATGGGAAGATGGATGGAGCCAAATACAGGGCAATCTTGGAAGAAAACCTGTTGGAGTCAGCAAAAGATTTGAGACTGGGGCGGAGGTTCACCTTCCAGCAGGACAACGACCCTAAACATAAAGCCAAAGCTACAATGGAGTGGTTTAAAAAAAGAATATTCATGTGTTAGAATGGCCCAGTCAAAGTCCAGACCTAAACCCAATTGAGAATTTGTGGCAAGATCTCAAAACTGCTGTTCACAAACGCTCTCCATCCAATCTGACTGAGCTTGAGCTGTTTTGCAAGGAGGAATGGGCAAGAATTGCAGTCACTAGATGTGCAAAGCTGGTGGAGACATACCCTAAAAGACTTGCAGCTGTAATTGCAGCAAAAGGTGGCTCCACAAAGTATTGACTCAGGGGGGCTGAATAATTTTGCACATCGCACTTTTCAGTTTTTTATTTGTAAAAAATGTTTTGATTCATGTAAAATTTTGCTTCCACTTCACAATTGTATACCACTTTGTGTTGGTCTTTCACATTAAATTCCAGTGAAATATATTTATGTTTGTGGTTGTAATGTGACAAAATATGGAAAAGTTCAAGGGGTATGAATACTTTTGCAAACCACTGTATTTCTGGGAGTTTCTTGGCCTGTCCTGCCCAGTCTTCTGATAATATCCACTGTGGAAATTGTGATGGCGAACTGGTCAGCTTGTGCTCTCCGGTGCTCAAACAGCATTTTCAGAAACGTCAGTGCTGTAACTGTCACTACAAACAATGTTAGAGAAATAGTCTTTTTGCGAAAATGAAATGTGACTATGGATTGCTTTTTGCAGTGGTTTACACGATATTTTGCTAACAGGCACTTATGAGAACCCCATGCCGTTGAACGTTGTTCAGATTAGGTTTTGTTTATCTGAAATAGCGAAGAACTTTCAGGGAAAGTTGTTGATTTAAAGCTCCCGTAGAGCATCATGTTGAAACTTTCAGTGCTTTATTTTTAAATTTCCCAATGAACAACACTCAGTGTTAAATTAAGTTGAGCCTAGATAGCTGCCTGCCTTCTAYATTATTGGATTGTTTTAGAATTTAGAAAAGGTAATTTGGATTTCAATTATGCCATGGCAATTAACATCTACCCTTGTTAAAGTAACAAGGTTTTGGAAGTTAAAAACAAGAAAACTCATTTCAACACTTTTCTCTTATGAAATCTAACAAGTGTCTTGTCCAATTCAACAGAAATAATAAAGTAACATCTGCCGTGGGGCAAAGAAATATATAAACTTAGGACAAAAAATAAAATACAATGCTTCTTGAAAATAAATCTTATGATTGGCACCACCTGGGGGTACCCATACATGTCCAACCCTTTAGACATTCACCTCTATCKTGACCCTCAGAMATCCATCATTTTCACATAAAATCCACAGTACTCTTTACGCAATACAGCTGGGGGAGGAAAGAAAGAACGTGGGGTGGAGACGATGTGTACCAGAAGCTAAAACACCACTGTCAATAACAACAAAACATTTATAATTGAATTGGATTTGTAAATTGTTCATTTGCACAACCCTCATATTCAACTGTACTGCTCATCCCGCAAATGTATGTTCCTTACAAAATGTGGCATTCCTTAAATGCACATCACCCTCTGCATTTAATTCCAGGGTGTGATTTTTTATTATTTATATTGTTTTAACACAATTACATGAAAAACTGACCTTTCAGCAGAGGTATTTTTACGTTTTCTGTGTTGTTACAGAAGCTATTCTCATGCTTTGCTTGAATTCAAACCCCAAGTGTGTTAAWACAGTATACTACTGCTTAGAGAGCTGGAAAGGTCTTATTTGTATAAAACTCTATGCCCTCTTTTCCCTTTTAAAATCCTACATTTGCTTTCTGCATGCAAAAGGTTATATAATAGTCATGAGTTCTTTTTAGTGCATTTCACTTTAAACAGAAATTGAACTTTCACAACGTTTTTGCAGCTTTGAGCTTTTCTAAAGTCTTTAAAAGGACCTTTCTCCTGTTGATAGTTTTTGATCATGCTAGCAACAGATGAAAGACTTCTACCAGGAAAAAAAATCTTGGCTATTCCTCTGCAACCTTGTGTTATTTCATGAGCGTCAATGTTTTAACCTTCATAGACTCAAAATTAAGTAGCTACTTCAGAGCAAACAGTGAGTAATCAGAGTTTCACTTGTTTTCTTTTAACTGCATCATGTGCGAAATGTTTGTGTGAGAGGTGGTGCTCACCACATCCATCCATCCATTATCTATACACGCTTCTGCCTTTCAGGGTCACTGGTTCCCATATCCAGCAGTCCCAGTTCTCCATCACAGGGTCACATAGAGACAAACAACCACACACTCTCTTACTCACATGTAGGGACAATTTAGAGTTACCAATTAGCCTAACAGTCATGTTTTTTTTGGTCTGTGAGAGGAAACCAGAGTACTTAGAGAAAACTCATACATGCATGGAGACAGCATGCAAACTCTACTTAGAAAGGCCCCTGGCCAGGATTCGATCTGGCAACTTTCTTGCTGAGAGGCATTAGCTGTACCAACTGAGCCACTGTGCCGCCCTCACCATGGACAGTTCATCCTAATTTTAACACGGTGTGTTAAATAACCTAACATGTGCGGTTGTTGTGGGAGAACAGCGGAGCGCCTGGAGAAAACCCACACGTCCTCAGGGAGAACATGTAAACTTTACACGAGTTCAAACCAGAGACCTTCTTGCTTTGGAAGACAGAACTAACCACCCAACAGCTGTGCTGTGAAGGAATATTTATGCAGCTGAATTTTCCRTTATTGTTRTGGACTAATYATTTATATCTGTTTTACCTTGACACTGTCCAGTACTAGTATCTTATGATAACTAGTTTCGGCTGTTTTAATCTGTTTGCTCTAGACTTCAAGACTCCAGCAATGCATGACCTCTCTTATTTTGATAAGGTAGCTCTTGGGCTGAGAGCCCTGTTATTGGTTAGGTGGTTACATTTGTTGAACTGTGATTGGTTGTAAGCATGTCACATGATGTTATATTATTGGTTGCTCTCCACTGACGCGCAGCCACAACTCAACAGACTTCCTGATTGACCTCTGCTGCGTTGTTGCTCAGATTAAATCATTTGACGACCATACATGCAGACTTTCTGTGCATTTATTCCAACGTGTTTCTGCATTCTTGGTAAATCTTGCTGTGACAGTTACTTTTTGTAACAAATGTGAAAAAGCATTGCCACCACTTTGAAATTAAAGCAAAAGTTTCAGKAAGAGCTGTCTAAAAGTTCAGTTTGTGCTCTTCTATTGAATTTTGAATTTGGAACAAAAGCAGATTTATTTTTCCTCAAGGAAACTTCTACTTAAATGTGCTTTGAGAGTCATTTGTTTCTTTTCTGATTTCGAAACCATTCAGTGACTTTTTGCAAACTCAAGAACAGAGCGGGGGCACTGTTTACTCACAGCAAGGATGCAAAGCTTGAAATGAAAAGTATTTTTTTGTGTTGCACTTTTTAACTTTTGAAATAAATTAAAAAATATCATAATAAAGTTATAAAAAGTTAAGTCACAATATCATAATAAAGCCTCCCCCAAATGAAGATGTTCTCTCTGCCGCTCCTTTCTAAAACTAAAATTTAAAAGCCATATTTATGGAGGCTAATGAAGTAGGCCGGTTTGAGCTTGTTATTGCAGTCTTTAGGTTACAGAAAGATTAATTTGCTGTTTATAGAACAGAGTGCAGATTTGAACTGAAGCTTTGACTTTTTTGATCAGAGGATCTTTTTTTTCCTCCAACTCAACTTGCTTTCGAAAGAAAAGTGTGTAATAACCCCCCCACCCCATACCCCTTATCTTAGTACCATCCTGAGATCTGACAGATGTTTGTTTGTTGGAGTGTTTCTAACACTGCTCTGCAAATAACAGTTTGTGGTTTTTAACCACCATTRCTTTTGCATTAGCAGATTATTTGCATGAAGTCCTTAGTTGGTTACTCAAATGATCGTGTTGTGCATGATTTCGAACCAGTATTGGTTGTTTATGAAAAACCTCTTACAAAGCTGAGCATGTTAGGTATAATCAGGCAAAGTAACCAGCTGTTGGAAAAGTAGGAATGTTTACAAATTGATAAAAAGCTTTGACTTTCATCTGAAAGGTCATGTTCAAATGAGTGATCAAAGTCTGTGCTGGATTATTCTGTGCMGTCACCACACTCAGAGCTGGTCCACCTCCTGAAATCTCCACCCTGGCCCTGGAGACTCTGCAAAATAAAGGTTGATAAATAAATATATATTTTTTAAATGAGGCAAAGCTTACATAATGAAAAAGCCTTAATCCAGAGTCACGTCCCACCCTGGAAATTATGTCCAAGTGAACAAGGAAGTAAGTTATAGAAACGACCCCTGAAACTAAATAGAGACTTGTTGATTCTCTGTTTAAAGTAAATGGTTACAATTGATCCCAAAGTATAAAAATGTAGGTGGGCATCTACAATTATCTTAATCTGTCACAAAATATCTGACGTATCACTTAAGTAGTTAGGAATTTMGCACCACATTACAATTTCATGTCAAACTGCTCTCCTTCTGGCTGCTGTCAGCTGCAGGTAAGATACCAACTATAGCGACAACTCGGACTAARCACCTCTTTAAAAACAAAATGAATTCACTTTCCAAGTTGTGAATGCATCTCAAGCTTTAAACCAACAAAGTTCACAGTTTATGGTGTCACTATTAAAATTAGAGCTGCAAATTTGTATTTTTGCTTCTAAAATAATTAAACGTAGGTTGCATAAAACTGTTTGAATGTACTAAAACAGTGACTGTAAGGTGAGACCTGAATGTTCCAACAGGTTGGTGAGCGACGGAACAAGCTGTCAACCTTAGTGCGCTTCCCCCTGACCGCTCTGGACATGGCCCCCCATGTGGTGAAGAGAAGCCAGAGTATGAAGAACCTGCACCAGGGGTCTTCACTGCCCTCAAGGAAACAGTCCTCAGGCCAAAACCATCAGTCGTCCAAACTAATCCTCCCTCACGATTATCTGTATGACCTCTACGCTGTGTGTAACCATCACGGAGGAATGCATGGAGGACATTACACTGGTACAAACACACACATTATCATCCTATCACTGTTTCTTTATTAGACATTAAATAAAAGAGTGCACACTAAAGGACATTAATTAATTGGGGCGGCTGTGGCGGAGTGGTTAGGGGAGTCGTCCCGGAACCGGAAGGTCGCTGGTTCAATCTCCCGTCCAGCCGTCTCAGTCGTTGTGTCCTTGGGCAAGACACTTCACCCACCTTGCCTACTGATGGTGGTCAGAGGGTCCAGTGGCGCCGGTGCATGGCAGCCCCACCTCTGTCAGTGTGCCCCAGGGCAGCTGTGGCTACACTGTAGTTTGCCATCATCAGTGTGTGAATGTGAGTGTGAATGGGTGAATTGTCTGTTAGTGTAAAGCACTTTGGGGTCCAGAGGGACTTGAAAAGCGCTCTCTCTATAAGTTCAGTACCATTTACCATTTAAAACTCATAAAAATGTTACAAGCAGTTTATTACTTTTTTATTTTTTAATTTGTCATTGGTCTGTATTAAAATTTTTCACTGCAGTGCTCTGTTATGTCCAATTGTAGATTTATCCATGCACTCTAAATAAAATGAAGCTGAGTTAGTGAAAACTCTAAAAGATAATGTTACACTTGTTTCTTTTCAATTAAGGATAAATTGAATTAGACATTTAAAAACGTTCTGTTTACAGTTTAGGTTTGCAATTGAAAACACTAAACAAACTTTGCTCTAAATTAGTTTGTAAATGTCACATGTTCACGTTTGTTGTGATGTTTGGGTCCAGCTTACTGTAGAAACTCGGTGGACGGTCAGTGGTACAACTACGACGACAGCAGTGTGGACCTAGTGCCTGAGGAGGAAGTGTGCACCAAAGGAGCTTACATCTTGTTCTACCAGAGGCGTAACACCATTCCTCCGTGGTCGGCCAGTAGCTCCGTCAGAGGTATGTTCTCCGATGACAAGCTAGCTAGATCGGATAGCAAATTTTAGGTAAAAGAGCTTGTGCAAATATCCTGAAAATATGAGATGTGTTTGCCTAAAACATAAGCTGCATCAGTTTAGAGTCAAATGACGACAGCCATCGTTGAGTTTCTGCAGAGCTTTAAAATGTCACATAACTAAACATGATGGACACAGAGACACACGAGCCACTTTCACAAGACAGTTCTGTGAAATCGCAGCACAGACCGGTCCGGCTTTAAACTCACTCAGATCATTCATAAATCACAGGTGAAGCCGGCCAGGTCCTGCTCACAGGTCCACGTTCAGAAATGAACCCAGCATTGCAAAACTAAAAGGCGTGGAGCAGATCTCAGCTCGGCAGAAATGGACCGCCACGTATTTATTGTTAGACTGGCGTCTGCCTTGTATCAAACAAAATAAACTGAATTAGCTTACAGTAGCAATCCTGTGGTTCAGTATTCTTTAAACTAACTGTAAAGTTGTTGTTTCACGTCATCTTTAATATTCCCTCGGAGATAAATTTGTTTGATTTATCCTGCAGTCGCTCACTCAGAACCACGGGTTGCTTTTTTCACAAGTCGGTCTGGCCGGCTCAGACCTGGCTCTGATACTACCTCGCTCGGGGGCTCAGAGGGGCATCAGAGGCGGGCTCACTTTTCCCCTCTTTTCCACCTTCACCCGCTTCGGATGTTATTATCCATTAAATGGACATTATTAGCCATTATCAGTCCCATAGAATGGCTTTAGACTGTCATCTGGTTAGTATGAGGCATAAAGCCACTAAGGTTTTTGATGCAATCTGGTTAATATGAGGCATAAAACCACTAAGGTTAATTTTAGAGAAAATGACATGGGCTACGATAAAGTAGACCGGACTCCGGCCGGCGGTAGCAGATTGTTGCATTCCAATGTATATGGCACTGGTAACCCACTAGGGGGCACTGTCAGGACAGTCTGAAGCCATTCTATGGGACTGATAACTGCTAATAACGTCCATTTAATGGACTGATAACATCCGAACCGGCTGCCACCTTAGTGTTTTTTCTGAATGAGCTGAGGAGGACAGAACACGTGTCAGTTCTGGACTGAGCTTTTTTTATGAATGAGGCTAGAGGGACAATTCAGAGTTAAACAATCTAACGTCGCTGTTTTTGCAAGAAACTGGAGTACCCAGAGAAAACCCACATGTGCACAGTGAGCAAATACCAACTTCACCGAGAAAGGCCAGACAACTGTTCCGCTGTACAGTCCCTGAACTTTTACTAAGGAATGTATTTATTTTTTTATTTCATAACAAAATGTTTGTACAGTAATAGTAAAAACTAAGTAAAAGCTTTTTCAGGATTAATGCAAATATTGATTTGGTGCAGAAGCACCCTCATTAGTCTTTGAGGAACGGATGGTTTCACACTCTATTTAGGAAAATGCTTTCAAGTCTTTAAAGGGAGAAACCTCTTCACAGTAACGCGTGATGTTTGGGATCAGCTGCATGAAGAACGAAATGAAACCATGTGTCAGAAAGTTGCGTCAGGCTTTTCAGGGCTGATGGCTTCAAAAGGAAAAGGCAACAGTTTATTGAAATCAGGCAGGCAGATAATGTTTGCAGAGCCCATCACCATGGTAACAGGCACAGAGATAACGCTGCATCTTATGGAGATGGAGGATGCCCCTCATGCCAGTTTTTAAAGGCACGTCCAGGCGTCTGCAGTAAAATCTCCTGTCATCATATTTACCATACCTCTGATCCTTCTTCCTGTAAATAACAGGTTCCACAAGCTCATCAGCATCAGACCACTGGTTGATTCGGTTAACGGAGGACAGGAGAGGTAGCCTGGTTCTTCGCACCTCCACCTCCTGTCCATCTTCCATACCTGACTCTCCAGAGTCGACAGTCTTCCATAATAATGGCTTTAAAGAGGAAAAGGGTAGGGAACCACCTACTCACTAAATTATATATAGCAGACATTTCCCTTTGAATACAGTGGGGTGCAGCCTTGTTAATTTTCCTGATTTACCTTTATAAATCATTGAATGTTTGGATAAAAAAAATAAGTTAAATATATCATATAGGGGACAAACACAGTGATATTTGTGAAGTGAAATGAAGTTTATATGATTTACAGAAAGTGTGCAATAATTGGTTAAACAAAATTAGACAGGTGCATAAATTTGGGCACCGTTGTCATTTTATTGATTTCGACCCTTGACCTCCGTACACAGGTGACTCCAATTATGAGAAAGGGTATTTAAAGGGGGGCAATTGTAAGTTTTTCTCCTCTTTGCATCTTCCTCGAAGAGTCGCCGCATGGGAGTCTCAAAACAACTTTCAAATGAGCTGAAAACAAAGATTATTCACCATCATGGTTTTGGGGAAGGATACAGAAAGCTATCTCAGAGATTTCAGCTTTCAGTCTCCACTGTGAGAAACATTGTGAGAAAATGGAGGACCACAGGCACAGTTCAAGCGTAGGCTCCAAGTGGCAGACAAAGAAAAATCTGGAAAAAACAGAAGCGAAGGATGTTGAAAACAGTCAGAGTCAACCCACAGACCAGAACCAAAGACCTACAACACCATCTTGCTGCTGATGGAGTCACTGTGCATCATTCAACCATTCAGCGCACTTTACACAAGGAGATGCTGTATGGGAGAGTGATGCAGAGGAAGCCTTTTCTCCGCCCACATCTCAACCAGAGCTGCTTGAGGTATGCTAAAACACATTTGGACAAGCCAGCTTCATTTTGGAATAAGGTGCTGTGGACTGATGAAACTAAAATAGAGTTATTTGGGCAGAACAAGGGCCGTTATGCATGGAGGAAAAAGAACAGCACTCCAAGAAAAACACCTGCTACCTACAGTAACATTTGATGGTGGTTCCATCATGCTGTGGGGCTGTGTGGCCAGTACAGGGACTGGGAATCTTGTTAAAGTTGAGGGACGCATGGATTCCAAYCAATATCAGCAGATTCTGGAGACCAATGTCCAGGAATTAGTGACAAAGCTGAAGCTGCTGAAGCCGGGGCTGCATCTTCCAATAAGACAACCACCCTAAACACTGCTCAAAATCTACTGAGGCATTCATGCAGAGGAACAAGTAGAACGTTCTGGAATGGTCATCTCAGTCCCCAGACCTGAAAATTATTGAAAATCTGTGGTGTCACTTAAAGAGAGCCGTCCATGCTCAGAAAACATCAAACCTAAATGAAGTAGAGATGTTTTGTAAAGATGGTATAAAATACCTTCAGCCACAATCCAGACTCTCATTAGAAGCTATAGGAAGTGTTTGGAGAATGTTATTTCTGCGAAAGGATGATCTATTAATTATTGAGTTATGGTTTTTTTTATGTTGCCCAAATTTATGCACCTGCCTAACTGTGTTTAAACAATTATTGCACAGTTTCTGTAAATCATATCAACTTCATTTCACTTCTCAAATATCACTGTGTTTGTCCCCTATATGATATATTTTACTGATTTATTTATCCAAACAATCAAAGATTTATAAAGGTAAATCAGGAAAATTAACAAGGCTGCCCAAACTTTCGCACCCACTGTATAAAAACTGATAGTTTTTCCTGTTTTTATCATCATCAGGTGGCTTTGAGAGCAGGCCGTTCGTCAGGGGTCTTCAGGGACGCAGTGTAAGCATGAGGGTCCCCAGCAAGACGAAGGACAGCCTGAGCAAAATGCTTCCTCTGCGCTGGTCCTTGGGTTCCAAGGACAGGAAAAAAAATGACAAAGTGCCTTCCCCCATCCAGGATCCTGACCCTGCGGAACTAGTCCAGTACTTGGAGTCTGGCCGACGGCCTCGGTGCACCAAAGATTCAATCGTGACGGTGATGAATGAATCGCAAAGAAGCTCAAAGAAACTGAATCGGGCCCGCAGTGGAAGTGTCCGGTCCTCTGGTGTTGGCAGTATGAGCTGCGTGGGCAAGATGGAAGAGGACCCACCTTTGCCACAGGTCCCAGAGGGCCAGATGAGGCCATCGGAGAAGGTGGCCAGCCTGAGACGGAAGAAGGAAAGTCAGGCCAGGGAGGAGAATTCAGTCAATCTCAGCTCTAGCTCCAGTAGCAACACTCTGACCAGAAGGAAGGATGGAAGGAGGCAGAGCTCCTCCAAACCATCCCAAGATGCAGAGATGAGACAGAGTTCCAGTGCCGGGGTCCATCCCAGCCACAGCACACCCAGCCTGGCAGACGGGACCTTGAGGCGACCAAAAGAGGACGGGGCCGACAAGGATCACCAAAGTTCAAAGGAAGACCCTAAGACCAAGAAAGACGATGCACCCAAGAGCCACGACGGCCTCTTCTCTTTCCTGAAAGGCAACATCATGAAGAAGGATAAGGACCCTAAAAAGGTTGATGAGGGTGAGTCGAGTAAAGGGAGGAGTGAGGACAAAAGCAGGAGGACTTCGTCATCTAAGACTGCGCTGTCTAATGGGACAGCAGGAGGCAGAACATCAGTGGGAGGAGTCAAGTCTAATGGTTCAAGCCATCAGGTGAATGAGCTGGCCAATGGGAAGTTGGGACGCTCTGATATTAAACGCTCACAGAGCTCCTCTAACATTCCCACCAAACCGGAGCAGAGCGTGCGCCGAACAGCGTCTTTACATCGGAATGGGATGCCTAAGGGACCATCTAGGACACTCGCTACAGACACAGTGCAGAGGACTCGCTACAGCACAAACTCTCTCGGACGCAAAAAGCCCGTCCCCGAGTCCAGCTTCTGAAGCAGAGACCTTTTTTAACTGGTGAAGAAAGAAAACATGAGCTTCCTGTCCCCTCCGTTGAAGCAATACAGTTTTATTCGTAGAGATGTGAAAGGTCCTTCTCAGAAAAGGAAAAGCTCCAGTGGATTTGCACAGTAGAGTAAAAGATAGGGAGCAAAATAAAGGTACTATAATTATTAAATAAGATGCAGTTAGTCCATTTGGTAACATAATTTTTGCCGAAGTGCCTGAACAACCTTAATGCAGTTTTAACCAATGAGTTTTGTCGGCGTCTGTCTAAAAACATTGAAAACACAAACATCCTGCACAAATCTGTGTCTTACTAATGTGTTGGAGGAAGTAGCTCCATATTGTTGCTTACAATCAAGACACACTGATTGTGTTTATTTTAAAGAATGTATTTTTCTCCACTGGATTAACAGTGGTGCTCTGAGGCCGTAGTTTCTGATTATTAACATTTATTATTCTTCATGTGAACTTATTTTTAATCTAAAGTTCAGGTTGACTTTAGAAACAAAGTTGTGTTTTTATCCTCATATGATCACAAATGTTGATGTTGATTCAATGCTTTAACTTTCAGAAACTAAAAAGAGTGCATTTGTTTACTGTGAAGTTTTTTCAACACTTTTGACTTAATCTCCTGACCTCCTTTGGCTGCTGCTTTTTTAATGTTAATTTTTTCTAATTGCAATAACACTAAGGAGGTATGTTTAACTGTGAGCGGAGGTGGTGAGCACAACTGGTAAGGGAACCAGTTTTTTCCTTACTGAAAATACAGAATGTAGCCATATTCCTCCTTTTATAAGCTGTTGTTCTTTTCAAGCCTAACTTCAGTAAATGTTACCTGCTGGAGAGAATTACTGCTTGTTCTGTAATGATGTGGATTTTGTACCAGACCATCACAGGAGCTTGTTATTTTGCAGACAGGCAAAAGGCTTTGGATGCCTAAAAACTCTCTGGTCTCTGCTGTTATCAAAGAACTGAGACACAAAATGCAAGAAATGTCATTTTTATTACCAGTGGAGGTAATGTCAGAGTGCCATTCATATTAGAATATAAATTCATTTTATTTTATTTATGCATTTACTGTGTGTGTGGGGAACAAACTCTTAAAATTTATAGTTTAGATCTTTAGAAGTTGGTTGATGTTGAAAGGATATGAACAATTAATATTTCACCTGCTGCAGATGGAGCTTTGTATGAACACAATTAAAAAAAAAATCAAGTTTCATTCTCACAGGACTGATGGGCTAACAGCTAGTCACAGTGAATAATCCTCCTTAAAACAACTCCAAGCTTCAAAATTGGTCTGGACTTTGATCTGAATTCCTCTTTATTGTAACTCCAAAAGCCCCGCCTCTTTTCTGAGGTGCGTCTCAGATCAACTCGTTTTGAGGCTGTGTCTTTAATTCCAAACGATGCGCCTCACACACACACCAGTTTTCAGACCAGTTCATTCTAGTTTTATAGAGGGGTTTACGGCTATATAGCTGCGCAGAAACATTTTTTTAACAAATTAATTACATGTCTTACTTGTTAAGCCAGAGCAGAATGAAGACGACCAAATTGTAGTTGAGACCTTTTCTTGCAGTTCCATTGCAAATACTTTGATGTTATATTGAAAATAGATCGAATTGAATGGGTTGAAAAATATGACCCAAACAGAATATAAAGTTATCTTTGCAGAACTGGGAGAGCCTTAATTCCACTTTCTGCACTCCTACAGGCTCCAAGTGCACCACAAAAATCCATTTAATGGATAAAAAAGTAGATTTTGCATATGTCCCCTTTAAAATAACTATCTAAAACAGTTAAGGTGATAACTATGTGACTTTTATACAGAATTACAGATATGGATACTTTAAATTCATTTATATGTATTATAACACAAAAACATGTACAATAGGTTGCCTTCAGGCCCAGGCCTCCCTTGAAAAAGAGATCTGAGATCTCAATGGGACTTGCCTGGTAAAATAATGGTAAATAAATAAATAAAAATAAGTTATATGTATTAAAATAGTAGCTTAGCACAGTTTTGTGTAAGTTTTGGACACTATTGCACGTCTCTGTAAAAAGACTGCGGGTCGATGACGCCGCACATGACCTTCAGGTCCAACGGCTCTCAGGGAACTGTTTTGTCAGGAAGAATGATCCCCATTGTTTTTTATTTGGGTTTTGGCAGCTTCAAAGACAAAAAAGGAGCTCTCCTTGAATACTAATAGTAGTGATTTGCATGTAGTTTAGGCAGGTGGTGCGACTCATTTACAGCTTTGATATGTAAAGCAACTCTCTCCTGTGTTGTTAGTTGATCTTACATGAAAAAAAACAAGATCTTAGTCCCAGTGTTTTTGTTTTGGCCTTCACAGTAAATGCAAAAAATAAAAAATAGATAACTTTAGTAGCAAATGACTTTTCTGTCTTATTGGATTTAGTTTTTTTATATTGATTTTGTTTTATCGGGCGTAATGAAGGGTTTTTGTGCTCTCACCTGTCTCAGTCTGGAACATCCTGTGAGCTGCTGACTTTTTGTATACTCATATAAATATAAGATGAGTTTAAAAGAGAAATATTTTGATATAACTAGCATCCATATGCTTTAGTTGTTAGAGCACAATCTGAAAAATACTGTGTTTTAGGGGAGTGAAGCACCTGACAGTGTTATTTTTTCTGTATTG
This sequence comes from Austrofundulus limnaeus, assembly GCF_001266775.1. Lineage (NCBI taxonomy): Eukaryota > Metazoa > Chordata > Actinopteri > Cyprinodontiformes > Rivulidae > Austrofundulus > Austrofundulus limnaeus. The sequence continues at coordinate 2,447,939 of NW_013952429.1, read as the reverse complement.
GAGTGAGAGAGAGAGAAAAATCACAATCTGCTTAAATGCTGCTGCGATCAAACAGGTAGAGGAGTCACTCATCTGAAATGAGATCTAATTGAAAACAGGCGCCACTGGTTTTTATTGAAAAGTTTGTTTCATCTTTTTCTAAGCYGTAAATGAAGAGACTACAATGTCAGACGGGAAGCTCAGTTCTGCGCTTTTTAAGTTTTTGATTCTTTTCCAGTTCATATAAAATTGAGCAGAGTGGGTGAACAGTTTTATTTTCTGTTGCCGTCTCTTTATTTTCTGTGCAATCAAAAGAAATCTGCAGCATCTGGGTTTTCTGCAGCTTAAAAAGTTCCCTCTGCCTCCACATTCAAGTACCATCACTTTAATCAAGTCTTTGTTACCTTTAGGACTCTTTTATTAAAAGAATGTAACATTGAAATCTGAGAGCTCCTAGCACCAAGTGAAAAATAATGTTAAAAAAAAATCACAAACACATCATTATTTAGCTCACTTTCTGTGTAAAATCCGATTAAAATATTGATACTGATCTTACATTTAGCTTTTTTTTACTAAACGTTAAGTTTAAATGTTAAATTTCACATCTACATGTTAAATCAAAGGTGTTAATCGAAATGTAAAAATAAAATCTTAAATGTTGCAGCTAAATGATGAAGTTTACATTTAAGAGCTTCAGAATGGAACACAGCTTTTGTTGTGATGTCATCATCCTGGGACACGAGCAAACGCTGCTGAAGACGGCCTTTCAGATTTAAATTTAGTGTGTTCATTTAGAACAACATGGATTGTACCTGTGCTTCGGCAGGTTGAAGTGCAACTCAGACACTAGTTGTAACTGCACGTTTGATGTCTTGTTGTGAAGTGTTAGCGGTGTTAGCAGCATTAGTGGTTGCKTTTGTCGCAGGATAATGATGTCATAACAGAAGCCACGTTTAGCCACAACATACAAGATTTAATTTTTRCATTTAAACTTACACGTTTAGATTTAGAGTTTAACATTTACATAAAATGTTTAATATTTAAAATTTACATTTAGTTAAAATTAGCTAAATGTAAGAACAGTGAGCTACATAAGAAGAAAATTTGACATTTTTTAACATTTTATTTTACACTAGGCGCCTGTAAGCTTACCCTTCTTTAACTTCTATTTTGTAGAGACACAAATGAAGTCATTCATAAATCAAAACATTAATCCYATTATAAAAATATTTTTGTACAAAAGAAATTCCTATTTAATTGAGACATGATTTGTGTTGCACACAAACTTGAGTTCATGTTAAATGTTGTGTAATTATTTTAGCTCACTTTGCTAACCGATCAAAACTCTTTTCCTGAACCTAACTCTGCAAGTTAAAAAAAATGTAATCTGTGATGAGATCTGTTGAATGTTTAAATTAGAAAAGAATCATAAATATTTAATGTACTTCATCTGAACTTGACATGGCATTACTGTTCAACCTTTATGTTCTTATACTCATTCTGCAGAATGGAGAATATTCTAGATTAGTATCAATATTTTTATAATTTTACTGTCATGTTATCAAATCAAATTTATGGCACTTGTATAAGAGCTTTTTCTGAAACCTGTTTATTTTTATACATGTTTTGTACTTTGCTGTCAAATAAAAGAAACTGTGTAAACACTGAAAGAACATGAACATTCCTGAAAATACAGAAATAAATCTGTGAACTCTGCAGGCTGTTTTCTTACAGAAATGTTAAGAAGTGATTATTCACGGTGCTTGTTTTCACTGCAGCTGAAGTCAGCCCCTCTTGAAATGAATCTCCAAAGACTGATATTTTCCAATCAAAGACTGAAAAGGTCAAAATCACTGTTCTTTGTGATAAACACTCTCAGAACTGTGGTTTTCAGAGCCGCGCTGCATTCAGCATCKCAGCAGCTCCAGCTTTTTGTTTAACAACATGAGCTCACGCATTAGGAGAACAAAAGTCTTTATCATTTTGTTCACATTAAAGTGGAWCCAAACTCATTCTTTTTAGAGCGTCACTTTTCTCTTTTGCTCTTGGACTTTGAAAGGAATATTCCTTCATCACATTCATCACTTCATTTAGACCCAAACACTTCATGGATGTACGGTGGCCCTGAAGCCATGGGAACAGCTGATCTCAGAGGATGTATAGGTCCCGTTCTTTATTCATGACTGCATTCGTAAATAAGTCACTTTCTCTTCTCCAGTCTTCTTTCTGGATGCTGCAAACATAAAAAATGAGGATTCATTAGAGAAAATTCCCCCCGCTCCTCATCCTGCACAGTCCAATCATTGCGTCTTTTGCAGGACRTAATGTTTTTCTTGGACAGAAGTGGGTCACGTGCTGCCCTTCATCGCAGACCTTCCTCCAGAGGTCTTCACCTCACTGAGCCTGCAGACGCACTCATGCCTGTCTGCTGTCATTTCTGAGCAAACTGCCCCGCTGGTGCCCCAATCCTGCCTCTGAATCCACTTCAAGAGGATGTCCGGTCATTTGCTGGACTTTCTTKGGCACCCTAAAGTCATCTTCACAAACAACTGAGCCCTCTGGACAGTTTTTGGGTGATCTGATAAATATTTGATTTACAGTCAGGTCTATAAAAAAGAAAACTGGACATTGTCACAATTCTCTTTTATTTGGCTGTAAACACACCACCGTGATCTGAAATGAAAGGAACAAGATGTGCTTTAGCTGCAGATTTTCAGCTTTAATTTGAAGGTAAATCAGGTGAACTGAACGAATTACAACAGTTTGTAGACGTGCCTCCCACCTCTTAAGGGATGAAAAGTAACGAGACAAATTAACAATCACAGCTCTACATTTTAATATTTGATTACAAGTCCTTTGCAGTCAGTTACAACCTGAAGTCAGGAACACAGACTTCAGCAGACRCTGGGTTTCATCCCTCTTCACTCCTCTTCACTTGTTTGTTCTTAGGCCATTTTCTCCTCAGTCTTTATCCTCAGCAAGTGAAATGTTAAATCTGATTCCACTTTTTTGACTTACAGAACTCTTTCGTTGTTTTCTCAGTATGTTAAGGATCAATGTCCCTCTCCACTGTGAAGCGCCGTCCACTGACAGTGTAGAGAACTGTAACAAGCTCCTAAAGTCATTTGCTGCCAGAGGGAGAGATTTTTTTATTGTTATCAAAGTGGAACTTTCAGCAGGTTTGCAGCTACATAATACTGTAAGAAGTGGCGACCTCCCTCTGCTCTGCTCCACCACTCTGTGTGAGTGGATACATCAATAATTACTACCTAAAACATACTTCACTCWCTTGTACAATCTTCTGAAGTACTTYATGTGTGGATTAAAAGTGGGAAAACTTTCTAGTGCTGTTATCTAAGAGTATTCAGCATTTGACAGACACATGTTCAACAAAATCCTAAAGAAATGCAGCGCACAGATGAATAGTGAATAAAACTGGTGAATAAAATAGAAGACAGAAATCAGAGTTCATGTAAACCCAGTTGTTACCTGGTCTTCAATAGAGCTGAAGAGCCTATTAYTGCTCTGCAGGAAGTCTTTTTCTATAGCCTGACAGCTGCCTCCTGGACAACTTGTGTTTCATTAGTGGRCAGCAAGGGATTTCTAGGAAACTACAGTTTGCTAAAGAACCTCAGGTGTGACATGCTTATCTGTAGATGCACTCAGAGTTAGAGGARACATGAGGCTTTTAAATCCTTCTTTTTCACATTTACATCATTCAGTTTGGCAAATGGAACTGCAGTGCTTCCTCATTGTTGTCTTTCTTTATATTTAAACCTTATTTGCATAAATAAACACTCAGAAGAAGGGAACACATGYAGACCAGTGATGAGAAATTAAAGGATTCCGTTTCCAAGGAGCTGTTGASGTTCTCCTGTGGCCAGCCAGATCCATCTTTCCCCAATCAAATATGTGCCGGATCAGTGGATCAGATCTGCTGGACCTGGGGGACCAGCTGGATCACAGCTTGTGTTAAGGAGATGCTGCACTTTACAGACACACAACCAGAATCATGGCTGTGTTGTGTTGTGAGGGTGTAGATTAAAAACGCTGAACATATTTTCTTTTATGTGGCGTAGATGGTTTAGTTTTTGTCCTGATCCATGATGGTTTCATCTGTTTATCAGACAAAAATACTGARTTTCAAACCATCAAGGCACCCGTTAAGCACCTAAAACTGAATTCATCACGATGAAAATTTAAACAGTAAAAACGATTTCCACTTTTAAGCTCTTGACCTTCAGAGTCCACATGTATTAAAAGAGCTCTCTCAAAAAGCCAAACTCACATTTTTCTTGCTTGTTAGAAAGAAAATCACCCTCCTTAGYGAGAATTTCACCTTCCGAATTCCCCACCTTCACATGGTAACATGCATGTTTCAMAGAAAAATCTGGACTATTCCTTGTTTGCTGTTGTAATTCACGCCACTTTTTTTTACGTTTTGTTTTTTTCTTCAGGAGGAGATTGATTGATTGATTGAAACTGATTTGGAGCTCAGATTATAAACAAACATTTTTTTCCCTCCTCGCTTCTGTAAGAGCAGCCAACCTGGTGTCACAGATATTACAGTACGGCTTGTTGCCTTGACATGTCTCATAGTGATCCAGATCCTTTTACAGCTTGAAAGCATGTTTACTGCAGCTCAAAACATTTCTACGCGCTCGGAGAAGCTTTTCTTCCGATCGAACACCAGCTGGAAGATTTTCCAAGAAACCAGATTTGCCCACAGAGATATTTCTGTTCAAGAAATGATGTGGAAGTTTTGGATTGGGCTGAAAAGAGATTTATTTGCAGATCAGAATACGGGTGGTTTCTGTTATTTTACTATTTGCTTTGAAAAATTGTCAGGGTGTCGAAGAACGAGTCGTCTTTGAAAAATATATTTCATGTATTTTAAYGTGGGTGGAAGATTTAGAATGATCTTAAAAAGCGTTTTACAGAGGCTGACTCTTGTTTGAAATTCAACCAGGGGTCTCTCATCCGTGAAGCCCTAAGTTATTTACCTGCTTTTCCTTTCTGGGCTGCAGGAGCTGGTGCCTGTCTTCAGCCGTCACTGGATGAGACGTAAGACCCCTGTCTTCTTCAGCCCCCAGGGGTTTTCTTAAAGTTTGTGCTTGAAAAAATATGCCAAAATGTRATTGTGTCTCAATATTTACAAATCTTCTTAAATAATCTTGGTATCTAAATAAAACACTTTCATCGGAAGTGAAAAGCAGATGCTTGCTACAAYTTGATATCTGGATCATTCTGACATCATAAGTGGATCGAGAYRTGACTTAATTTGTCTYGTTGGTTATGATGATACAATAATATTTGGTCTGAATCCTAATTTTATGTCATTTCAAAGAGAGATACTCTTTTTGCACATTACAAAGCATGCATGAAAGAAACGTTTTGATTGGATGGTGAAATGCCACCATGGTTACCATTCCTGCAAAAAAAAAAAAAAGTGAGAGGGAATGTAATTAGAAAGAGTGAGGTGATGATGGCGAGTTGTAATGACGATGCCTGGTTTCGGAAAACTGTGGACAACCAATGGRCAAAATCCCTGAAAAGTGGGCTGCAGATCTGAGAGGATATCATTGTGCAGCAACTGTCGAGGAGGGGGCACCGTGTCAGAGAAGACAATTGCCAAAACAAGGACGTTGAAATCAGCTATCGTGTTTTCAAATTTGGCCACGTTCAGATTGTTGGCATTTGTGGCATTGCTGACGATACTGTTTGTGCTGGAGCTGTTGTCATTCAGGCTAAAGTCAAAGCAAATATGAAGCAACAGTATAAGAGAACTCCTCACACCAGAACTTGCTGAATTTTGCACTGATCTGGTRTTCATTATTTATTTATTTATTTATTTATGATTACACTCTTTACTGTTTTTTGTTGGAGTGAAGTCGTGACGGCGAAGCGCGTTGAGCCACAGCTTTCTTCTTGTAGCAGCTTTGGAATTTGATAAAAGGAGCAAGCTGCTTCTTCATCTTTTACTCTGTCATGTTGCCTCAAACAAAACTGATATATAATAATAACTAATATTTAACTAGCAAGTTAAATATTTAGCTAGCCACCATATTTGGCTAACTACCTAAA
>NW_013952429.1:2438489-2441310 GCF_001266775.1 Austrofundulus limnaeus | reverse complement strand
CTCATGCGTGTGTCCCCTGTTGTGTCCTTCTTGTGTCCTCCCCTGTCTCAGTGTGTCTCCTGCTGATTACCTGTTCATGTCTCTCACCTGTCAGAAGTTTCCAGTTCCTCAGCTGTTGTTCATCTTCTCTCTTCATCTGTGGACATAAATACTCTTGTCTTTTGGTCAGTCCTCACCGGATCATCACATCTGTCTCGTCTTCGTGTTTCCCTGTGGCTCATTTGCCCTGTCAGTTCTTTGGTTTTGTTTATTAAATGAATACTTTTTAGTTAAAAACTTCATCCTCCACCAGGATCTGGGTTCATCCTCACACACAACCTGACAGTGTGTCAGTTTTTGCATTACGTTTTCTGATCAGATTGGTAAATTTCTGATTGATGTTGACCAATCAGCTGGTGGCAGAAGAGCAGGGACAATATTTGTATTTGAGATTTATGTCATTTTTTGTTTTGTTTGTGTTAGCAGACCTCAACAAAAACTTAAACATTTAGTTCAAAACTAAATATTTAAGTTAAGTATTTAGGTAGCTAGCTAAAAATTTAAGTTTCAAGCTAAACATTAAGCACAAAACTAAATATTTAAGTTACAAGTTAAATATTTAGTTTATAAACTATGACATATGGTGAAAAAATTGACTTTGAAAAATAAATCTGTTCTTTTTTTTCTTATGAAAGGCAAAATAAAACAAAAATTTAGGTGGCAATTTTTGACTGTGTAACTTAACAAATGGCACCTCATAGACTGGGGATAATTATTTTATTGTAGCTCATTAACTCATTGTGGGGCCTCGCTGGACGGCAGCATGTCCCTCAGTCCTGGATCCTGCTGAGCTCCTTCAGGCATCAGCCTCATGCCCACGCTGCCYCCATCTGTGGTGCTCGGGTTCACGCGGAACTTCCTGTTCAGCGGGTGCACGGCCTTGATAAACTGTCTCTTGAAGGTCTCGCTGAGGACGATGTAGAGGAACGGGTTGATGCAGCTGTTGGCGTAGCCCATGCTGATGGCGATGTTGTAAGCGTAGGAGAAAGCCAGGCTCGGGCTTTGGACCCCGAGGTGGACGAGCTGGAGGACGTAATAAGGAGCCCAGCAGATGAAAAACGCCAGGCAGATGGCCACGGCCATCCGGGTCACTTTCCTGGTGCGCACCCGCAGACTCCGCGGGGGCAGAGGGGCCACGCTGGTGGACATGTGTTGGAGGATCTTGAAGAACACCACGCAGATGATGGCCAGGGGGATGGCAAAGGCCAGGAAAAACTGGTAAAGCGTGAACCAGTAAATGTCACTGGCGAGGTCTGGCAGAAGGAGGGCGCAGGCRACCAGTCCGTCTGCGAGGGGCATCAGGTCTGCGTACATCCACACGGGGATGATGGTGAGCAGGGACAGAACCCACACCAGCCCGATGACCAACACCGCCACACACGGCGTGCGCACGTGGTTGAAGCGAATGGGATGGACCGTKGCCAAGTACCGGTCGAGGGTCATCGCCGTCAGGATGTAAGTGCTGACGATCTGACTGTTGGAGTCGAGCGCAGTGATGACCGTGCACATGGCAGCCCCAAAGTGCCACGTACCGTTGCCGAGCAGCTGATGGATGAGGAACGGCATCCCAAGAAGGAACAACAGATCGACTATCGATAAGTTTAAGATGAAGATGTCCGGAACGGTTTGTTTGGCGCGGCATTTGGTCTTCTTCAGGATGGTGTACATGACGATGCAGTTCCCAGTGAGGCCCGTCAAGCAGATGATGCCGAAAATGACAGGGAGGCTGGCGCCACAGTGGGGGGGTCCGTCTTCAGCTGGAACAAAACAAGAAGAGGGCCACAGCTCAGTGAAAAATAAAATGAAAAGAAGCAAGTCATTCTACATCAGTATTATGACTGGCTGCCACACATACAGCATCTTTCAACACAATGGGAGCTTTCAATGACAGATCAATGAACCTGAAACCCCTCAGTCACATTATTGTCATCAGTCATCAGCCAACTCCTCCTCCAAGAGAACCACCACTTTTCAGTGACATTCTTTCAATTGTTTCATTTTGTGTGAAAAACATGACCGACGACACTTTTTAAAATCCCACTTTTCTGACATTAAGAAACGACGAAAAAGAAAGAAAAATGAGTTTTGTCTTCAGCCGCTATTTATTTTTTCGGACGAAGTAAAAAAAAAAAAACGCGGAAAATGACTCTATAATTGGCTGTTCTTAAAAAACTTGCTCATTGGTTTGAAAAGAGTGGTCATACTTTGGAGAGCTGTTGCACAAAGCTGATGACTCACGGCCACTCTTCAGGAAGTCGTTCACTTCATTTCATTGTTTAACTTCATTTTTATACAAAACTTGAATGTTTCACTGTCGTCATGTTTTTCTATAAGAATCGCAAGCGTATACATTTTGTTCATTCTGCCCTTTGGCAGAACATCTTGTACATAATGACCTTTTATTGCTTTTTACTGGGTCAACTGCTCTTATACTTTTGAGTTTGCTGCTTATTTGCTACATTAGCTATTTTTTTCTTTATGACTATGGTCTGTATGTTTTCATTTCTTTTTGTCTGACATATCATTTATTTAAAACTCACAAACTCAAGAGGAAAACAAACCTCCAATTGGAATAAAAGACGCACATTTACATTCAGAATAACAACAGATTCCGGGCCATAGAAATAATCTGTTTGCAAAATTGTGAGGGAAAGCTCGCACAAAGCAAGACTTCAATTTTGATTTATTTATTGGAACCAAGTTGCACGTTGAGAGCTCTTCAGACAATAAAAAAGCTGAAATAAGAAAAGCCAACTATAAAAGTGAGAACAATAGGATTTTT
>NW_013952429.1:2433510-2438291 GCF_001266775.1 Austrofundulus limnaeus | reverse complement strand
GTGTGTGTGTGTGTGTGTGTGTGTGTGTGTGTGTGTGTGTGTGTGTGTGTTAAAACCTTTGAGTAGGATGATATGACAGAGCTCCTACAGTCTCTCCATGAGGTATAACTGTTTCTCATTAACAGGATTAGAAACTGATTGAAACCAAAGAAAAATAAGGAAGATACTGGCTGTCCTTTTTTTTGAAGAGGGGGAACATTTGGTTCATACAAGCCTCTGGCTTTTTGTGGTTTGCAAAATTAAGCCTGTGGGTGGCATTTTGAATATGCATATATAATTTGCATATGTAAGTTTCAAATTGAGCCTCAGTTCTTAAGCACTTTAGTCCCCCTTACCAATAATCTTCTGTAAATACAAAATAAACAGGAATTAGACTGAAAAAAAAACACAAGCCTGTTGTGAATTTAATGCAAACATCTTGAGTCAAAGGAGCTGCAGCAGAGATGCATTGACTGTTGAGCTGTTTCATATCCATCCTATAATACTCAGGTATGGACTGACTTTTTGTGTGTGTTTAATTCTAAATGTGCAAAAATACTTTTAATATCACCTAAAAAACAGACAACTTTGTTTGGCATTTCAACTCTTTAAGCCCTGCTGCTGCCACACTGCTTCTTCTTCAACACAAATGTTGTTATAACCAGAAATGTTTTTYCCCCAAGTTGAAATGTCAAGAAATGAAGTGCATATTTGGGAAATGTCAACTCCTGTGACATAAATGGCATATTTTGCCAAGGGATCTATGCATCCAGGGGGCGCCACAAATGAAGGATTAAAAAAACATTTTTATCAGAGTTGATCTGTAGAATAATCACTGGTTACTCAGGTTTATGAAGGTAACTTGTTCCTTGTGTTCTTCAAAGGACTGGAAAATGCAGAATTTTGAGTCTTTTATAAATTTTTCCAGGAAAGTATACCACAGGTGGACTTCTTGCATTCAATTTCAAATGAATTATATTGTTAATAATAATTCATTTCATTTGAAGGCGCTTTTCATGACACTCAAGGACACCATGCAATTAAAATACAGTATATAATGCAGTAAAACACAAAAAGGAATAAAACAACAAATGAAAATAAACAATTTAAAAAATCCTACATAACATCATGTAAACTAGAGGTGATGAGAGATGAAGGTTACACTGAAAATGCTTGTTTGCAAAGAAGAGYTTTAATCTGTGATTTAAAACTGGAGATGGTGGGAGAGTTTTGGATGTCTGGTGGGAGAGAGGTCCAGAGGTGGGGTGCTGAGTGGCTGAATGCTCTTGAGCCCACAGTGGTCAGATGGGTTGAGCGAGCTGGATGGAGGAGGACCTGAGAGTGGAATGAGTGTTAATGTGGAGAAGTTCTGTRAGATACTGAGGGGCGAAGTCATTGAGGGCTTTTGAAGGTGAGGAGCAACATTTTATAGGAAATGTGAAATTTGACTGGGAGCCAGTGAAGGTGCTACAGGACAGGTGTTATATGACTGGTGGAAGGGGCAAGTGGATATCTTCAGTGGAACTGGATGTATTAACTATTTGAATTGGAGAGCCACATTTCTAAAGATAAAAATAATATCAAAGACAAAACTATTCTGTTTGGTCTGTGAATATAGAAATCAGCAGTGAGATTTAGAAAGYTGCACAGGGGGGCACCACCTGAAATCTTGCCCAGGGCGTTAATATGTCCAGGGCTGCACCTGTCTGCTGATTTACAGCAGGAAGGTTGCAGGTTCAACTCTYGCCTGCAGCCWTTATGTGTGGAGTTTGCATGTTSTCCTTGTGGTTTTCTCCTCTCACAGACTGAAAACATGCATGGATGCATGGTGTACAGTACTGAATTACATTTGGGGAATTTTACACTTTGAGGTTTTCCCCAACTAACATAGTAAATCTGGAGTACTTTATGCATGTTCATCACTTATAATCTAATACAGAGCAAAAGAGGGAAAATAAATACTAAGGGAATTAATTTTGCATCTCTCTTTTTGACATTTGATTTTTTTTTCTTTTAGCATGAAAGAGTTCGTCCACATTACAKGCTGAATAATAAAGACCAATAACTTTTTTTGTGTGTGTGTGTCTGCAGTTGTCTTTAATGTATTTGTCATGCTTCAAGGATGGGGATTCTTTTATCAACATTATGGTTAAAATCTAGTTTTAGAAGTACTGCCAAGCATATTGTCCTCAGTTACTCTTATCTGCCCGAAGAAAAAACACAAACTTCTGTTAAATTTACATTCTTAAGAAAACACATTTTAACAACTCAAATTTGCATTTACTACAAAGCCTTATCTTAATTATTTTCCTTGTCAAGACAACACTAATGGCTGTCTTTTCAGTTCTGCAAATGTATTATGGAGGTTTCATCAGGAGCAACATTTTATTTATTGTGAGTGACAAAGGCCAGATCCAAAGAACTAATAATTAGGCAAACATAAGAGGAAGTAATTAAGAAGGCATTTGCAGCTCCTTCTTAAAAAGAAAAACATCTGAACTACAGAAAAACATATGAAATGACTTTTTATGAATGAAATACATTCTGGTTCCTCTTCTGTAACTATCATTATCAAATGATGCAAAACAGACATTTGGGGCACCTTCAAATTAATCAGGTTTTGAAGCAGAACATAACTGGGCAGAGAATAGCATGTAGTGAACAAATTAAACACAGGCAGAATATAGGAGGACTAGGAAATGAATGGTCAGGTCAGATAAATGACAAGGACTTCAGCTACAACCAGAACAAAAAAGTGGAAAAAGAAGACAAGAAAGGATAATAATAAAAAACACAAACACATATAACATCTGATCCCCAAAGCTTTGACTTTATGTTGCGAACAGTGAAGAAACAAGGATTACTGCAAAGGGATCGACAAATGTCACGACTGCTGTCACATTTCATAGACTTGTTTGTCTCTGTGGAGACAAGGTACACTTAAGTATGTCTGTGTGTGTCGACATGGACAGAAAAACAATTTCATAAATCTGACAATTACTTATTTGCTGGAGCTTGATGGTAGGAGGGAAAAATGTGCTTCTGTGGACAGAATCAGCTGTGGACCTCATTCTTTTAGCAAAACAAAACACTAATTATCAACCTTATAAATAGAAAGATATCATGACGTCACTTCCTGTCATTTCAAAGCCCTGGCTTTTCAAGTGACCTCATGGACTGGCTGAACACCTACAAACACTGTTTCAGTGGCTGTACATGCCACTTAGTTTGAGAACTGCATTTTATTGAGCGAGGGCGTAAAATTTTCTCTGCGTGTGACTTTCATCTGGCCTACCAATTTTCTTTTTACTTCATTTGATATGAAAATAGTTTTTATATTAATGGTAAATTTTAAATTTATGATTCAATGCAACAAAATAAACACATTTAAAAGGTGAAAATAATAACACTTGTCTGGCCACTGAGTTTTAAATAATTTGATCCTTTGAGCAGTTTAGTTAAATAACTCTGTATTGTCTCAAAATAAGCTGATTTAAAGCCAGCACTGAACAKAAATTACATCTCTCTTATTGAATGTTAATCATGCATGTTTACCCTGTCAGAAAAGCTCAGAATTCAAGACTTAACACAACTCAACAGTGAGTAAAACTTTCTTACATTTACTTTTAATAGTATTCCTGTTATTTATTTCCCATTTAGTCCTTTTTACATGTAGTACTTTTCCATGTTTATTAGTGGATGTGTTAAAACGCTGTTTCTATGAAGGAAATACTGGTGCTCAGCTGCAGCAATGACGTGAGGAACGCGATGTTTGCTGTTTAATTTAATTTAATGTAACATTGAYGTTAACTACAACTGGCCCTTTGAGGGCCACCATAACGCTCACATGGTTCTCTGTGAAAATGAATTTGACACCCCTGCTTTAAATGATGACAGAATCCTAGTCTACATAATAAAAAAAATAATCTTGATTAGCAAATGGGATTTATCAAGAAACCTGATTGAGTCACWTTTCCAAACCTGCTGAATTAAAAGCATCCAATGGCAGCTTGTTTTTACTGCACCTGAGGTCTGTTCACTGATGAGGCTGTTCATCCAGAGCATCTGACAAGGATAAAACACTTCTTTCCCTCTGATAATGGTATTTTGGCAGCTTTGATTCGATTTATGAACTTGTCACATGCACAAAGACTTTAAAAAGTATTTATATCAAAAGACAAGTTTTCCTTCAAAAAGACTATCACAGAAATCTCAGCAAAGTTTTCTGTTTTTGTTGTTTTCTTTTCCTCTTAATAATTTTAACAGAAGAAATACATCAATCAAAAGCATATTTTTGGTTCAAAATAAAAATATATATTCTCTTCATTGAACTGTTTTGTTTTTTAGAATAGAATAGAATAGAAACAGCCTTTATTGTCCTGCACAGGGAAATTCAGGTGTAACAGCAACAGGTATCAATACACAAAACAGCATGTTGCTATGTAACAATATCAACTGCAGCAGTAACAGAATAAGAATAATAATTACCGTACCGGACCATCAATGACAAATTAGATACAAATTGAAGCAGCTACTGTGCAGWAAGATAWACAATTACAGGAAATTRCATTCATTACAGACTTGTGCAAAATGTGTCCAACTCAGTGTGTGCAAATCGGGTCGAACTCAACTTTTAGACGCTTCATTTGATGATTTTCTGATGCACTCGGCTTTTTTCATGGAGAGATGATTCTGTGCTTTTACCCTTTTATCAAGGGGTGAGGATAAATGTGTCCATACGTCAATAAAGCTTGAATGCTTTTAAATGTGGGGAGAGAGAGAGAGAGAGAGAGAGAGAGAGA
>NW_013952429.1:2429325-2432145 GCF_001266775.1 Austrofundulus limnaeus | reverse complement strand
ATATATATATATAATGAGTTCAGTTATCTATAACCCCAGTGTTTGAAGGTTTCATGTAATTCATCAGAAAGTTTAAATGCATCAACTTGTTTTGTCTTTTCAGGAGGGAGTGAAGACTGAGAACAATGAGCACATCAACCTGAAGGTGGCAGGGCAGGATGGCTCAGTGGTGCAGTTCAAGATCAAAAGGCACACTCCTCTCAGCAAACTGATGAAAGCTTATTGTGAACGACAGGTGAGTTTGTCACTTGACAGAGTAGGAGACCAGTTTTGGTTTCTTGGAGCTAATGAGAAAAAGATTAGATTTTTGTCATGCGGCTCTGTCAGCAAGTGCAAATTTCTTCTCTGCTCCTGGAGTATGAATCCAGCTTTAAATGCACCAGTTCAAAATGTTAGTGTGGTACAATGATATTAATACATGTTTATTCATTTAAAACTTTGCAAAACTCTTTTAGCATTTGTTTTGATTTTTAAATGTGTTGTTTTTGTCATTGCGATTGCAATAACAGTTCAGTCTTTTCAGAACAAATTAGATAACAGTATTATTAAATAGTAGCTGCAACATTAATTTATGATCAATTTCCTAAAAAAATAGGTTGTTAAAATAATTTTTGCATTTTTCATAATTTTCCTCTGTCCTCTTCCTCAGGGACTGTCGATGAGGCAAATAAGATTTCGATTTGATGGACAACCTATCAACGAAACAGACACCCCGTCACAGGTAAGTGAATGATTGACCAGTCATAAGGCCTACAAATTAAAGGAGAATCATTTATAGATGCATTTAAGATGATGTTTTGTGTTCACATGTCAAATTGTCTTGTTGTCTGAATCATGTAACAAGCTCATTCAGCTTCTCAGAGAATCACTTGATCTGTTTGTTTCCCCTTTTATGATAAGCTTCCTTTTTTAATTTTCTATGATAAAATCAGCATTATTATTTTGTGCTCAGCAATAGGCTGTACTAATCGTCAAGGGAAAACCCAAGCCACGAGGGTCGGCCCACTGCATGATTCAGGCTCTAGTTTTGACCCTGCCTATGTCCTAAAGTGCAAGGCCTTTAAAGGGTCCTGCTCTGAGAGCTTGAGGGTTTGACAACAACCTTGTGGATGTTTGTGTGAGGCTCCCAATGTCATTAAGCTAAATAATGCCATTTATTTTGGTGAAATAAACATTCCTGACTGCACAAGTGCTCTAGAAGTCTAGAAACTGCCTTTTAAACCTTACTGAAACATTGCAAGAAAGGAAAGGTCAGTGAGTCGATGATTGGCTAAAATTTAACTAAGCAACAAGTTGACTTGAAGTATGCACATTCACAATTTTTTTAAGTGTTTAATACACCAGAGTTTTAGAAATGTTACTAAATGCTTATGCTCACAGTTTTTTATCAACCTACTAACGCTGACTTTTTCTTTTCTTACAGTTAGAAATGGAGGACGAAGATACAATCGATGTGTTCCAACAACAAACTGGAGGAGCTTCTCTTTAAAGACTGTTTCCTATGAACATCCCTACCTCTCTTTTCGTCCCTGAACATCTTTGTAAACCCAGTCTTCAAATGCTCACARCCAGTGTTTATACCATCCAGTGGATTACTAGTACAAAATGACAAAATGCTGAAAGGCAGCAGTTCAGTTGTAGGCTTTTAGCACACTGACATTCATATGGTAAAATGTCTAAACTGTGCAGTGTAGATAATTTTTAAGCTGCAGTGAGTTTTTTTTTGCTGAAGATATTGAACATTTAGGTTTCTTTTTTTTTTCTGAGGGTTAGAAAAAAAATKCAATTCTTGGTTTTATACTTTGTCCGGTTCTGATTTGGTTAGTATTTTGTCATTAAGCCCGTGTTTTAAATTTGCTGACATCYGTTGTTGTTGAAAATGTATTATTGGAATAAAATGACTTTAAAAATAAATAAATAAATAAAAGAACCAGTACATAAAATTGGGCGATCGCAAGGCCTCTCATAAAAACTGAATGTGAAGGCGTTTATCGTCATAAAGAATTCGTATGTATTTTCCAAGTTAAACTAAAAAAATAAGGCTACAGATGAAAATAAGAATCATTTGAGAGCCAGAAGAGAGCTGAACTTCCCATAACTGGTGAGGCACACCCTGGACAGGTCTCCAGTCGTTACGGAGACAGAAACACCCAGTCACTCTCTCACACCTGGGGGCAATTTTTATTTATTGATTTATTTGTTACCAATAAATATAACAGGCAAGTTTTGGTCTGTGGGAGAAAACCCAGGAAAAAAAATACATAAATGCCACACAGAAAAGCAAGAAGGAAGAACCTGCACCAACCACCACTGATGATTATGAAATTACAAAAAATATATATATTTTTTGAAAAGTTAATTTTCACTCAATTGCACTGTGACTACATGAACCTGTCAATTAATAAAACATGTTGAACAAACCGCAAAGCAGCTGGTAGAAAAACTCTTAAATCACCAGTTCATTCTTTAAACTTGCAGATTTAAGATGCCATAATCCTGACTTTTAAAACAGTAAAAGGGTTGAATGTGTCATGCTAAAACCAAGGGCGTAACTTTAGGTCTAACATTGGGGGGGTTATGCTCTCTGTCCTTTTATTTATTGAATAAATTACTTTTGTAAAACGATTCAGGATATTTTAGGGTAAAAATATATTGTAATGCATTTACTGAGATTTACTTAACTTTCCTGTTTTCTCTGTATTTATTCTGCTCCTTTTCTGTTCCACATCAGTTCAACAAGTAAGAAAAAAACTTACTATTTTTCTGCATTTTTTTCCAGCAATTACACACATTTTACATTTTTTAGATTTACTATATAAC
>NW_013952429.1:2425885-2427268 GCF_001266775.1 Austrofundulus limnaeus | reverse complement strand
GTTGTTGTTGTTGTTGTTGTTGTTGTTGTTGTTGTTGTTGTTGTTGTTGTTGTGAGTTCATTTTATCATATCAGGCAAAAACATGTTGCCAAGGTGCAGAGGTCTGCAATGAACCATGTTTCTAACAGGCAGAAAATAACCAATGAAAAACTGTGTGGTGTGTTTTACTGTGTGTTTTAATATGTCTGAGCCTCTASAACAAAGACAATTTTCTGTTTCACCCTGCGACAGACAAAAGTTTTTAAAATGTTTATCTATCCCTGATACATTGTTTACATCAGGGGAGGGCAATTCTGCACCTCCAGGACTGCTATCCTGTCAATGAGTCACTAATAACCAAACACTGCTTAACGATGGTCTGTTCTGTGTTCATTTAACAGAAATGTTGCAYAAACAAGCTTGCAGTGAGCATGCAAACACAGCTTTTGTTTCTCCAAACTGGGTTCATTCATCTGCAACAAGTAAGATACTGTTTAAGCGTGACGTCTTCACAGAACCACCCCGCTTTAAAAGAAAAATCTGAAATATGTCTTTAATTAGAAAAACTCGTCTCATAACATGGTTTTTATTTTCTTTGATTGGATAGCTTCACTTTTTTTGTTTTTGCAGTCCGCCCCCTTTGTGCATCAGAATGAAAGTGAAAGTATAACAATAGAGGCACCAAAGGAGCAGAGGACGTTAGACTTGAGCTCTGTGTCGCCGTGTAGAGAGGAGCTTGTACGGTAAGTTTGATCCAGATGTTTGTGCTGAAACACAGCTGTGCTGTGTGGACATTTTTTATCATGTTGAGACACGAATCGACTGCGTTAAAACTAGGCTGTGTGTGTATTTGTCTCTGGCTACAGCTACGGAAAAAGGGACCGAATGACTATGAGTGTATAATGTCTATTAGGCAACTGTTTGACTGAAATGAACCCTTTGAGTTTTCTGCCTTCACTTTAGCTTTAAATGCGTTGGACTGCACAAATCTTTGTGAGGTTGGAGTACTATATTTAAGGCTTTCATTTTCATTTTGCTAGGACCTACTCCATATTCAGGTTAACATTTTAATACTAAAATGAAGATCAGCACCATGTGTGTTTAGTCCTGAGCAGGAAGTTTACCTGTCTGTACAGGTGTGTAGGAGGGTTTACTCACCAAAACATAGGTACTATGGTGGTTCTACTGGCGGAGCCATTCCTGCCCTTTCAATGACTAAATTATTTATTTTCAGTGCCACAAAGCTTGCTGGAACTGTGACCATCAACTAGTGGCCAGCGGGSCATACACGGTCCAAAAGAGGGCTGTCTTAGGCCAGTGGAGGGAGGTGTTACACAGCAGGCACTTCGATTAGATTTTTATTTATTTTACAGCTGTTTTTTTTTTCAGTGAAAGACTTTATGC
>NW_013952429.1:2423029-2425045 GCF_001266775.1 Austrofundulus limnaeus | reverse complement strand
CAAACATTGTCCCCAAGGGGGCCAAAATGAAAATCTATCCGGGACTGCGGGCCAGATGCAGTAATATAATACATGAAATACAAATACTTTTTAAGTTAAGTCCTCTATTTTTAGCAATTAAGCTGGCAGCCAGTGCAGTGGCCCACTTTTGTTTAAGTCTGTGCACTTGGAGAAAGTCTGCCATACGCTCAAGTAGCAAAGGCTCATGGGACATTTTATAAATTGATAAAATATGAGCTGTCATCGCCTTGTAAAATGTGTAAAAATCTATGTGTGTGGTTAAATATAATCTAAATATCTCTTGTTACATGTATTTAATATTTCATGTTTAGTCTTAATATATCAAAGATAAAGTCAGCACCATGGGTGAAAAATATAATTAGGCCAATGGATGAAAGGATTAAGTGGAAATACTGTTTCTACATAGGACATACAGCCTAGTAACTATATCAGCTGCTGGTGGGCCAAATCAAATGTCTTGGCGGGCCAAATTTGGTTCGCGGGCCCCACTTTGGGCTCCTCTTATTTAGAGGTTATCAAAGGTTGAAGATTAGGAAGCGAGTCCTGCATTACATGCATAGCACCATAAAAAGATCACAGAGCCCCACAAACGTAAAATGTGCCAAAATCTCAACAATTTTTCAAACCAAAACAAACCAGATAAAACCTTTTAGAGAGGTTTCGAAATACATAAACAAATGACTAAAACTCTCCTGGTAACACTGGTGCAGAKTCCGGGTAGGACAATGCTTTTATCAAAGTATCTACATACAGATGCTTCTTTTAAAAATTCTCATTTTGTAATATTAAGCTCAAAATCTATAATCAATTTTGAAAATTATTAGCTTTTTGCATGTTTGGACAAAAAAAAAACCATTAAAAAATCTTTACTCTCACTAAAAGAATG
The DNA here is from genome assembly GCF_001266775.1 of Austrofundulus limnaeus. Classification (NCBI taxonomy): domain Eukaryota; kingdom Metazoa; phylum Chordata; class Actinopteri; order Cyprinodontiformes; family Rivulidae; genus Austrofundulus; species Austrofundulus limnaeus. The sequence continues at coordinate 2,424,138 of NW_013952429.1, read as the reverse complement.
TAAATAATTCAGGCGGCTGGTTGTTTATTGTATGGCAATTTTTTTTCTAAATCTTTTGTCTCCATCTGCTTTACGTCCAAATGTCGTTAAAAGAGGATGATGAGCAAAAGATTACGTGAATAAGATAGGAATTGTTGTGACTTGCATGATGAGAGAAAGACAAAATAAGATGGCTCCTTTTATGCGAAGTCTTAAAAGAGTTTAAATAAACTATTTAAATCAAGCTCTTCAGCCTGTCCCTAAYGCAGTGTTGTGTTGTTAAATTCTACGAATGGACTGTCCTGCCTGTTGGACAGGAAGTGCAATAGAACATATTCAAATAAATCAGATGTAACAGCAGGCTGACCTAGTCCATGAAGAGACAATCACCATGTTCTGAGAGATTCTGGCATCCTTCAGCTCACAGCTGCAGGGCCTGGATAAATTCTAAGTGAAAGCCTTCCTGATTTGTTTTTCAACCAGAAAAACAAGGGAAGAGAAAGTGTTCTTGATCTCTTGACCCCAGCTGTCCAGACGAACTGTTTCATTCTGACATTTGATTCATCCACTTGTTAAAGGATTTCCGTTTTGCACACACTGCTCATCAAAAAGTCCCCAAAAGATTAGAAAACAAAAACCCATCTCTATTTTTTTAGTTTTGTTTTAGTGGGATAGAAGACCCACGTAAAAAAAAAAATGTAGTGGGTTGAATCCCGATCTGCTCGTGACTCCATGGCTKCACACTGACGAGCACGAATGTAGATGTAAACAAGAATGTTTTATTGAGCTCAAGGGCGGGATTTCAGGCCCCGTGTGAGAACAGTAAGGTTCAAGTTGAGTTGAAGAAACTTGAGGACCACGAGCAAACTGATTACAGCGATCATAGGCGTAATTTGCAGGGGGGTTAGGGGSGTTATGACCCCCACAATAATTTGATCTAGTTGATATAACCCCCCCAATAAAACATCATTTTGCTGTAACAATAAAATTAACTGGTTAAATACACAGCTGCAACTCTAGTTGTTTTTAGTTAACTTTGACCTGATTTCAAAATTTACATTGTCACATAAGATATGTGATGTGTGCACATTTAAGCATAATTGTTGAAAATAACATGCAGGGTTTTAGTC
>NW_013952429.1:2416735-2422809 GCF_001266775.1 Austrofundulus limnaeus | reverse complement strand
AGATTAGACCCTTATTCTTTTCAAATTATTAATAAATAATAATCTGCAGTTTAACAGTTGCACTTGGTAAGACTTGTTGAAGTTAAAAAAATCTTTTCAGGTTAACAAGATTAATAATCCAACGTATTCTGATCTTGTTTAGTATATCAGTCTAAACTCAAGATCAAAAATACTTTTAGCTGATATAAGACTGTATAACTTGGTTAGAGGAACATTTTTCTGCTGTAAAACGATTGTCTGCTGCTCAAAAACACTATAAGCTTCACTTTAAACCTGATCAGGATCAGGCTAGTTTCAGAGCACTTGTTACCACAGAAACATAAGTGCTTCCCCTCCCATGCAAACGATTCAAGGCTTAATTAATTCAGGTTTACACCAAAATCCTGGCTTAATCCCTTATCCTAGATACGTGCAATAGGCCTCTGGTCAGACTGGTTTTACTGAAATTTCCATTACCGTTCACATCATGAGAAGAAAAATCATGAGCAAACCTGTTTTACATTTTCTAAAACTGACCAYGGAACAAATCCATACGAGTCTTTCCTGTTTTACAAGATACATTGTACTGAAAAACTGTTTATTGAGAGTTTTTTTGTATTTTTTTTGCGATTTTCTTTTCTTCTTTTTATTTTTTATATCTATAAAACTAAACAATCTCTTCCCTTTTTGTTCAGCCATGATGAACTGAAAGAGGATGTTTGTCAAGGAGAAGTTCAACAGTAGTGCAAAAAAAAAACTGTTCAACTTCTCCTTCGTCTTTTATTAATCCATGTTTTCACTGGTCTGCTTCAGCTACCAGGAGTTTAAGTCATTTATTACAACAGAATGTACAAATGAGCTACTTTGAATCTATAGACGTTTTCTTTTGGCACATCCTGCTTTTTTGCAACATTCTTACAAAGCAGAGCTGCAAAAACTGTGTTCATCAGGATCTGTTACTAAAAACCATTAATAAAGTAAGACTTTTCCATCGTTCTACTCKGTTAACCTTGAGTCTTTAGTGGGATGCTCGACTGTGCACTGATTCCTGTAAGCATTCCACCTTGTATGAAGAACTGTTGAGAGTTCAGCAACATCCAAAACAGAAGGATGAAAACAAGCGACTGCCTGTTTGTGCTTCTTGGAACATGAGAAATCTGGCCTCCGCATCAAAAAATGAGACCCCAAACACAGAAACTCATGTTTGTAAAGCTTCGGTCTCAGTTAGAGATTTCACGCTTCAGGAGATCTCTCTGGAGGAGGATTAATGAATTATAGCTGTTTGGGCCCTGTGATGGACTTGCGACCTGTCCAGGGTGTACCCTGCCCCTCGCACTGTGACTGCTGGATATGGGCACCAGTGACCCACGCAACCCTGAAAAGGAAGAAGTGTGTACAGAAAATGGATGGATGGATGGCTGTTTGGTGGGATATTATTTAGACCCGTTCACCTTTTAACATCGAAAGTGAATTCTTTCAAAGAAACACAATCCTTGCTAAATGTGAAGTTCGTCCTTCTGTTGTTAGTTAGTGGTTCTGTCAATATTTGGGTCAGTTTCGTAATACGATCTCGGCTCATTGGCGATTATTTACTGTCGCACAAAAACACACCTGGTTGAGTTTTATAAAAGCTGTTGAGAAGATGGAGCAGGTTAGAGACAGGTAACACAGATCCATTCTGGGGGAATTWTCAGTAACTATAATGTCTTTCTTCAAATATTTGACATTTGTTAGCTAAGTTTGTAATCAGTTTAAGTTAATGAATACGAACGTGTGAATTATTCACTTTTATCTTAGTTAAAGTGATGTTTGGGTTAGGTGGGGTTTTATGTAAAATTTATCTTAATTATCTTACCTGTTGTAGATGGCTTTTTGAATGACCTCAGGTTGGGGAAATGGTTCACTTCTGGATTGTTGTCATTTTAAAATCTGAACTCAAAAACAAAGCACCGGTTCACCACCTTGAATTTTGTAAAATGTGGTTATTTACATAAAATTGTGTGAATTCTAACAAGCACAAATAGCAGCAGCAGCTAGCTGTARCATTTCAGCCTGGTGTCATTCCCAACAGGAGTAACCGTGTGTTGCAAAATATAGGCGGGGTGAATAAAAGTCTTTRAATGAATTGTTACGTAATTTTGTTAGAGTCACTTTAAGACGGCAACCTCTTTGGAAATGGTTCCATTTAGATAAGTCTTTACTAGCCTGTTAGTATGGTCTGAGCAGACCCAYGCTCAAAAATAATTTTGTTTTACTATTAATAATAAAAATAAAATAATAATAAAACAGTGTCATTTCAACAGGCGGTACAGGAAGTGGTACCACTCGCTGTTTGCAAATAAACATAGAGTTCTGTAAAAAATATCCATGTGATTCAGAGGAGGTGTAAAGATAAAAATAGYAGCTATCACTTGAATCATAATGACATAAAACCATCTGAGGACAACAGCAATCTACTTTAGTGTTTGTTGCTTTCAGATTGTTTGTCTTCGTTCTTCCACCTCATCAATTAAGTTGTTCAAACAGCTTCAGTATCTWCAGTAAGAGATTATGGTTTGCAACTTTTACTGTGAACCATGTGTTAAAATGGCTGAATTATCATTTATTTCATCAGACTTTTTTTCATCAACTAAGCTTTTGTAATTAGCAGGAACTAATCGCCACCAAATTTTAAATATAACTTATGGTGAGATGTTTTTGAAAACCCAGTTATCTTAATCAGACGCTGTGCTGAGTTTGTGGTCRCTTCAAGGCCTTTGCACTTTGATTCAAAGATCACAGTGTGTGTGTAARCTAATCTGCTGCATTCAAATCATAAATCTTCTCATTTCAGGTATAAAGACATGGCCTTTCATGGTACCCTCTTACTTTGTGTCTTGCTCTGTGTACTTGCAAAAGATGTGCTATGTAAGTTCAAGTTTAAACTAAGTTTATGAACAGTCTAAGTAAGTCATAAGCCTTATATRAAACACCATTTATTTTCTTTTTTCTCTTACAGGTTTTGTGGACCTGGTATGTGGGAGAGGAACTGTTGGAGAACTCGGCCATCAGTCAATGCTCAACTGTATCATCAAACCCAAACCGGGCATAAAAGATGTTAATATCATTACTGTTGTTTGGAAGAAGATGAATGCCAATGAAACAACTGTGCTCTATTTCAAGACAAAWACACCATTTAAGCCGGAGTCAAGCTACAACTTTGCTGAACCGTCTTGGAAAGAGGACAACATGAATGTGTCCCTGCTCATCACCAGCACTAAGCTGGAAGACGAGGGAGAGTACAYGTGTGATGTTATTACAGACAGTGGTCGTGCTGAAAAGACAAAAACAAGACTTAATGTGACAGGTAAAGTTTGCTGATGAACCCTTTAAAAGGAGAATATTTCATTGCAAATAAATGTTAACATGGATCGAATTAAGTGGGGGGTTCCAGCTTTTTATTGTGCTTTCATTTTCAGTTTCACTGTGACACAATCAGTTAACAAAACATTAGCAGCCATTCTCTATTTCTGCTTTCCTGGCTTCTTATTTAACTTGTGCTTACTTGCCAAAGATAAAAGTATCCAATTCTTTCAGATACTTTAATGTTGTGTGATTGTTGACTCTGCAAATGTGTTTGTTTTATTGTTATTCACAGCCAAGTACAATGAACCAGTGGTAAGCCTCACCATGGAGAAAGACAATCCGCATGCAGTTTGTATAGCTCAGGGTGGCTACCCTGCAGGTAATCTCYACTGGTTTGATGGAAACGGAAATAATTGGACAAACAGCGCCRACTTCAAGGCAGAGAAGATGAAGGATGGTCTGTTTGAGCTCTCGAGCGAGTTGCCTTTGCTGCCAGGATCCACTTTCTCCGAGTACACCTGCGTTGTGTTAAATTCCAGTAGAGGCAAAGAACATGAGATTGTGTTCAAACCAGCTAAACCTGAAGGTAAATTTAACTGATCATCAAAAGCTAACACTTTCTACACATCAGTTTCAGGTACAGCTCCTATTTAAAAACACCTTGGTTAAAGATTGCTCAACCCAGGGTCAACTTTTGTGCATGTTTTTCTTGGCATCGTAGTAGTTTTTGTGGAGGTGGTACCTGCTAACAGAAACCATCAGACATGACAGGGTTAAAGCTGTTTTGGTCAAACTTTGAARAGTGCTGTTGCTCTTAATCTCATGCCATCTCGAGATTTCACGCGATCTGTTTTTGTGCAATCTGAGTGTGTTGTGAATCCCTTTAAGCAATGACCAAATTTAAGCTCAGTATTTGTAAACTGATCAAGTCATCCCAATTTCTGTGGTTTGTAAAGCTATTTGGATGTTGGGGTCATYGAGAATAGGGATGACTCCAAATATTAATCCCTTGTAGATGTCATTACTTTCTGAAAGCTTTATTAAAATCAGTTTTCTGATTCCATGAAATATTTTGCTATGAGACAGATAATAAATGACAGAGGTTTAAACGAATATCTTGCAACAACAGCTGGTTCACTACACCTTATAGACAAACACACACAATCAAAAAATCATCACGTGCCCTTTGCTTTTCAGCAGTGAACAATAACAATGGAGGCTTGTAAACGGAAAGAATGCATTTTCTCCACGTGGCTATGTATTGGCCTCATGATTAATGTAAATAAAATAATTAGGTCTCTAACTGCAAGATTTTAAGTTTGTAATTAAACAGGCTGCAACATGTTCCTGACATCTTTCAGTCAAACCTGTTAGCACAAAGATGAGACAAGGTGATGGTTCCAGATAAGACATCAACGGTTCAAGGAAAACCTGATTCAACAACTCAACAGCWATGTGATCTAAAATCACATAGATGAGTATCAGCTGTTCAGTCATGTTAAAACTGGAGCAATACTTGTTCAGATGTTGTCTTCTCCCAWATGTTTTTGTCCCTCATCACGGTGMGAAAAAAGGGAATTCAAAATGCCCTCCGTCCATCCATCCGTATTGTAAGCGTGATAACTTGAGGAATAGGTGAGGTATTGACCTCMGTTTTGGTGTGTGGCTGCATTTAAGCATGAAAAAGGTTACTTTCAAAGATAAAAACCCTTCTCAGGTGATTAGGGTGGCCAACGATGAATCTATGATGGCCAAGGCCACCAMTGGCCACCCYCCAGCCCCRCCCYGGCTCTGCCAGTGCACCAGGTGGTAAAACTCCTCCACCTGCCTGGCTTTGGACAAAAAATACCAACCTCTGTTCTTATACACAGTTTAACCCCTACTCATTTGAATATCTTGCACCAAAAACATTAAGGTTTATTTGCRTTCCTTGTTTAATTCCAGTCMAGAAAACCACTCATCTTGAAAATTATAAGCATTTAAAATTTGTCAATGACGGGGGATATGCCCCTTGTAAGACCCTAAAGGAACAGCAGCACAAGCATACCTTTTAACATTTACAGCTACATACTTGTTTTATGTCATTATTTGATGTGTTTGAGTATTAATTCTTCTCATATTGTTTTTTAGGAGAAATTGGTGAAAACGACTCTTCCATTTCCAAAATCCTTGCTCCGGTTGTGGTCATCGGATCGTTGATCGTGGGGTTGCTGCTGCTGTTGATTTACAGATGGCGATCGAACCGTAAGTTATTCTTTAACTTCTGGTCAAAATTTTTTTTTGTTTTACTTTTCATACACACAGCTTAAGTAGTGCTGTGCCAACATCTGAAAACATACAAAAACCCTAAAGATCATGGCTACGTTCACACTGCAGGTCTTAATGCTCAGTTCCGATTTTTTGAAAAAACCCGATCTTTTTGTGTGAACGTTCACTTTACATTTTAAATGTGACCTACATCAGACCCGTGTGTGAAAGCTACACAGCACTGATGTGACACGCATGCGCAGTAAAAGACGTGACGTCTCATCAGCCGGCTTGTTTGTTTATAGAGCTAGCATGGATGCTACATTTTGCACATCAAATCTGAAGTTGTTGTTTAATCAGAGCCGATTAAATAATTATCTGACCTGCTTCTTTAGTTCAGTGTTTATATCTGAACCTGCCTCTGACCGGGATGCTCCAGTGAAGCTTTTTTTTTTTAACGAAACTACGAGCTGGAAAAATGTATCGAACTTTAGGATCGATAC
>NW_013952429.1:2409199-2416578 GCF_001266775.1 Austrofundulus limnaeus | reverse complement strand
CTGCTGCTGTTGATTTACAGACGGCGATCGAACCGTAAGTTATTCTTTAACTTCTGGTCAGATTTTTTTTGTTTTACTTTTCATACACACAGCTTAAGTAGTGCTGTGCCAACATCTGAAAACACACAAAAAACCTAAAGATCTAGATTCCTAAATGTCCAACGGAGCTCCATGAATCTCTTTAAAACATCATGACTCACAAAGGAAATAAATGTCATTATTTAAAATCATATAAAACAATCATGAATTTAATTTTTTTAAATATATATAAAAATATCTGTATTACTGTGGTTATTCGCAGTAACAACGTAGCCATACACTTTAAACTAATTATCTAATTTAGAATACCGAATAAAAAAGTTTCAGAGTTCACAAGGGCTCCTGGATATGGCTTCTTAAAATAATAAACTGAAAAGTGTTTTGTACTGCACTTAGCAGCGACTTAGTGTTGAATCAGCTYGATAATAGAGCAATACTTCAGTGCTGACGTGGTGAGATTTCATCACCTCCTTCCTTTTCACAATAAAAGAGTTATAAGAAAAGGCTTGACAAACCTGATAAACGCTTCAGTAACCATTCAGGACTGGAAAGTACCATACAGTGTCACACGGTTTGAAGCAACGTGATGACTGAACCTTTTTTTTTCTTTAACTTTAATTAGTATTCTTAACATAGTTTACATTATGTGTACCAAAGGAAGTTGTCATAAAGATAAGTGGAATAGTAAATATTTGCAGTGAGCGTGTTCTCACTGTCGTGTTCTGTCTTTAAAATCCTTAACAGAGGTTCGGAGGCCTTCTTCCACGCCTTTCCTGGGTATGACCATCTTAGACAAATTATTACTATCACTCTTGCTCTTCTTATCTAACTGAATATGAAGAACTGATATTTGCTTAAAGATGGGAATGAGGGCTCTATCTCTTGCCAACTTTCCAGAAGCTGTTATAAAACTGCCTGCACTGAGACCTGCTGTCACATTTATSAGACATTTGATGATCTATTTGGGTTTTAGTCAGTAAACACATCAGCCAGATCTTAAGGCAGTACAAAGCTAAACTCACTGACCACAGGCAGGTTTCTGATCTCCTTCCAAAGCCTGTYCAAACATGTGAAAATTTCAGCCAGATCACATGTTTATCCCTGACAACTAACCTCTACTGAGCTAACAGGGTATCAAACGTCCTGTCCATAACAGGAAGTGAGATTAATGGACTACAGTGTTGTGGGTGGAAATTAATCATTACGTCCATATTGATTGAAATGCTTCCCACTGTGGATCTGTCTGCTCCTGTATGTAATAAACTGGTTTCATGTGGGGATGGTTTCACTTCCACTCACCAACACTAACAGAAGGTCATGATTTCTTTCAGATCCAGGACAACAGTGTCCCACAGATGAATTGGATTATGTGGGTCAGTACACCACCTTTACAGAAATGTAACAAATTCTATGAAACTACAATATATTTTTATATGTGTTTTTAATTATTTACTTTCCTGTTTCTGTCTACAGCTCCTTAGAAGTCCCCCTAAGTGGTCTGAGGTAATTATAAAACACTCAGAGGAGGAAACTAATAGAGGAAGAAGGTTGTTTTTTTTGTATATCTCAGTTATGAGACTAAGATTGTATCTAGCTCAGCACAGAATGATTCAAGAAAGTACTGTCTGGTATTTTGTAGTTTCCAAGTAAGAGTATTAATAACTAGGGGTGTAAGAAAATACTGATAATAACATCACAATGTTTCATTTCCTGATACTGAATCAGTTTTCAAAAGCACTGTCCATTTTAATTTAAGGCTTAATGGATATGCTGTATAATGTGAAATACAAATGCAGTTTTCACTGTTCTTCTAACTGCATAAAAATAAACTAAGTTTAATCAGATTTTATGCATAGCTGTACTGAGTTTTTACAAATTAAAATATTTTGGAGAGAAAATGGTAAATATATTTCCTTGATTACAGTATCACAATATATCATAATATACTCATGATATATTGCAATATATCACAATATATCACAATATATAGCAATATATCACAATACATTGAAGTACATCACAATGTATCACAATATATCATGGTATGTCAGTGTATCACAATATATCATGATATGTCAGTGTATCACAATATATCATGATATGTCANTATGTCAGTGTATCACAATATATCATGATATGTCAGTGTATCACAATATATCATGATATGTCAATGTATCACAATATATCATGATATGTCAGTGCATCACAATATATCATGATATGTCAGTGCATCACAATATATCATGATATGTCAGTGCATCACAATATATCATGATATGTCACAATATATAGCAATATTTAGTAATACATCAAAATACATTGCAGTATATTACAATATAGCAAAAATGTATTGCAATATGTAACAATATATCATGGTGTATCTCAATATACGTATCATGATATGTCGCGATATATCACATCATGACCCCTGGGTTGTGATATGTATCATATCACCAAATTATCACAGTCCTATTTATAAACTTTACYTACAATAATAATCGTAAAAACAGGTTCAGGAGAACAATGAAACTCATTTTCTTGGACTTTAATGTCAAAATAGTATTTTGACCTTTCTTCTCTACATTTTAACTTTGTTCTTGACAAAACTTAAATTTCAGAACTAAGAAAAAAATCTTCCTCCTCAGTTTTTTTCCTCTCTGAATGACTCTAACATGCAGTCATACAATGTGAACAATCTGTCACGTTTTGTTTTGATCAGTTGTCTGAAAGTTCTCTCACTCTCTTTGCAGAAGACTCAACCTGACACGTGGAAACAAAGAATTTACTGTCACCATCTAAAAAYCAACACTTCCTTATTCACTAACTGTCTCAGTATCACTTGTAACTGCATCCCACTGTGTATYATCAGGGAAAACCTTCATTACTGTGACAACATGAAACTGTGCTTTCTCATAAGTGAAAACTGTCTGAGTTGAGATAAGGACGACTCGGCTGTTTGCGTGGAGTCCAGAGTGTATGAAGCCAGAAGGAAGCCATATTTCAGGCCAGTCRTTTGAAATGACCACATCGTGAACGGGAACAGCAGGGCTCGGAGTCGAACCTGATCCTGCAGATTCTTTTAGTTGGCCCGGCCGATAACTGTAGCTGTTGGCAGCTTGACAGCAGTTTATTTGATTGTTTTTAAATTTTCTTATTATTATTGTCATGTTATGTAAGCTTTCAAAGGAAGTAACAAAATCCTATTATTTGGAGTTTCACAAAATAGTTTTTGCTTGTGTGYGTGCTGCAGTGGAAAAAAAAGCTCTGAATGATTTTGTGGATGACTTAAATTCTTTTATTTTTTTAGTGTCTGTTAAAGATTGAAAACTAATATTTACCTTTTCTAAAGAATATAAGCTTTAGTGCATCCCTGAACTATCTGGGTGTTGTAACGCTTAGAACACTCAGAAGAGATGTAATTAGATTTCATATTATTATTATTATTATTATTATTATTATTGCACCAGTACCAAAAAATAGGTCCAAAAACCAAAAGAATTTGTTTGATTATATAAAATGATTATGCATCAGAGAAATTTTGATAGGTCACTGAATAATGAAGGATATTTTTGGAAAATGATTGACTTATTTGTCAGAACATCTAATAGTAAATCTAAATAGATTACTTATTAGAGCCAAGCCCCTGGAGTTATTTAATAAAAGCTCACTGCGCCATACATTTTATATTCTTTTAGTGTGTGAATAACAATAAAACTTCTTTGATGCTATTGTGTAACCGCTGTGAAACTATCACATGATCACTGCTGCCTTTTGTTAGAAACTAATACACGGCGTCCAAAAGCCAAACACTTTCATCTTCCTGATTCTGCGGTGAGCAAAACTCGATTCAACCTTTCACACAAGAATGTCATCAACCCTCTTCTCATCAGATATGTCCACTTTGGGTCTTATCTGATAATGCTAGAAAAAATGTTCCAGAGCCTTCAGGATTAACATATAACAAAACTATTTTTAGGTAAGAAGAAAAAGTCCTGGTAGTTGTGTCTTACCTGTCGGGTAACAACTCCAGTCCTGAAACCTGTCTGTGCTCACCACATCAGGATTAAAGTACTTTAATGTGTCACTCAACACAGGAAAAACAACTCTAGTTTTATTTTTTAACTCAAATATTTTGGGTTTTTTATTTTAAAATGGTGTGAGGCATCAGAATAATTTTGAATACAATGTATTTAWCAAGAATTTATGTCCCAGTTTGTCCATCAGGTCAAAATGAACCTTTCAGCCCTGAGGTTTAAATCTWTTGTTTTTGCTCTTAAAATGTAAGTTTTGCTGTGATGTTTGAGTTTAAACTTCTGTAAATAACAAAAAGTTTTTATACAGGTCGTATTTTTTTTGTTTTGATATTTGTCTTTTTTTTTCTAACTCGTGTCCAGTGTGTGTGTTCAGCAAAAAACTAAAAAAAAGAAAGCAACATTTTTTTATTTCTCTACTCATTTAATGAATAGAAAATATGTTTGTGGCACGTGTTTTTAGTTTGTGTGGAACAGATTTTACTGTGGCTGCTTTCTGTATGTATTTCCTGCTGATGAGCTCACTGGGCCAATCATTCTTTTACTTTCTTTTTTTACAGCTTATTTTATCTTTTATCAAAATGTAAATACAACTTTCAAATTCCACAGGCATAAACACTTTCTACTGGTCTAGATGGATTTTTCTTACTGTATGTGTTTGATTGAACAGATTTTTTTACTTTATAATAAAATAATGTGTGAAATAAATCATTCTGAATCTGCATTTTTTCTTTTTCTTTTGACTTAAATCAGTTAATTTCTGTTCTTTATAGAGTCTGACAGTTTCTCTCACTAAATAAATATTAGGCAATAAAACATTCTTTTAAACAAATATATTTAAATTCTTTAAAACTTTAGTCTAAATTATGTAGCAGTAGGAGCAGAGCTTGGAGCCACTTTAATACAACTATTCAGAGTATCTTTATTTTTAATAGGTTGTAAACGTTTTACAAATTATTTATGATTTTATGCATAAATTCTAAATTAAAGGATGAAGTTTACATCTTAACCTTACAAGGTAAACTGACAAAATTGAGCAAAAAGGGAGTTTGCTAAAAGATTAAAAAGGTTAAATCTGTACATTTTACGTCCTGATGCATCTCAGTAATCCAGGTAAAAAATCAAAAAGAAAAAAAATTGTRTAGGTCTTCTGGACGGGTTCTTCTCTAATGAAACGTTTCGTCTCTCCTCCAAGAGACTTCTTCAGTCTGAGAGTTTCAGGCAAAATTCAGGCTTTTAAGCCCTGCCTCCATAAGACTGATACTCACATCACATGGCTATCGTTGACACCTAATTAACACCTATTGTTAACAGGGGGTGGAAGGATAACCCAGGAGCCAGGGAGAAAGAGAAATCACACACACGACAGGCCCTGGAGCAGTGTGGTTATCCTGACTGGGCTTTCCTGAAATCAGACAGGAAACACAGACAGGATTCCATGCAACCTTCAGGTGAAAATGAAGACCCCAAACCCAGACCCAAACCAGTGGTTATTCCGTATGTTGCGGGTGTTTCGGAGAAACTGAGACGTTTGTTTTCTAAACATGATGTCCCAGTAGCTTTCAAACCCCAAAACACATTACGGCAAAGGCTGGTTCACCCCAAAGATCCGGTGCCCCGGCACAAACAGAGCAATGTTGTATATGCTGTTAAGTGCCAGGAGGACTGCGACCAGTTATACATCGGGGAAACAAAGCAGCCACTGTTCAAAAGAATGTCCCAACACAGACGAGCTACATCTAATGGCCAGAACTCTGCAGTTTTCACTCATTTACAGGCCAGCGGTCACTCTTTCAGAGATGAGGATGTTCTCATTCTTGATAGAGAGGAACGTTGGTTTGAGAGAGGAGTAAAAGAAGCCATTTTTGTGAAGAAAGACCGTCCATCATTAAACAGAGGTGGAGGCCTCCGTTTTCAGTTGTCCCCCTCCTACAGCGCTGCAATTGCCAGTATCACTCCACCCCCTGTTAACAATAAGTGTTAATTAGGTGTCAACGAAAGCCATGTGAGTATCAGTCACATGGAGGCAGGGCTTAAAAGCCTGAATTTTGCCTGAAACTCTCAGACTGAAGAAGTCTCTTGGAGGAGAGACGAAATGTTTCATTAGAGAAGAACCCGTCCAGAAGACCTATACAATTTTTTTCTTTCTGTACATTTTACATTAACTGAMGCTTGTATTTCTATCATTTTTAGGATGTATTATCTTCCATTTATGTCTGAAGCCTGAATCTTCCACTAAAGCTGAACCAGAGCATGCCTCAGCCTCAGTTAAACCCAATCTTAATCCAAACACGATGTTCTGTTGTATCAGAACCAGGTTAATCTGCTTGAAAAGAACTCCAGCGTCATATCTTTACTGTCCTGAAATATAATCTATAGTCAGTTTTTTTCCCTAGCTCAGACAGCCTCTGCAGCTGCAGTGTTGTTACACGTTCAGCAGTAAACAGGGAGACAAACTTTAGTAATGTGATAAAGCTGTCATGTGAGCACGCGACGCTGGGAAAATCCTAATTACCCCTCAAACCCACGTGCACCTCCATCAACCTCAGTGTTATAAAACCATGCTGATCACAGGGGGAAAAAAATAAAATAAAAAACGTGATAACATCAAGCTGATGGGAAATTCCAGAAAGAAACAGGAAGTAAAGTAGGAGTAGCAGGAGAAAATCCCAAAAGGAATGTCCACCTCCTCTGGATTCTTTTAAAACTGAAAATGAAAGAAAACCCATTTTCATTCCAATAATTGTCAGGCTTGAGTTTTTCAGAGGAGGGGCTGCTCAGATGGTGTTTCTCTGTCAGGAAGTTAAAGCTGAAGTCATGGCTGTAGTGAAACACAACAGGAGGCTGTATTAGAAATAGAATTATACAGTATTTTAACTCATTTTAACTGATAAATTCCACATAATTTGGGCTTTTCTCTGAATTGCTGACATCATCAGCTGACCACTGGAATCCTGTCTGCTGACAGCCTGAAACCTCTCATTTCTCCTTTCATTGTCAGTCTTTTTTAAGTAAATACTTCTAGTTATTCATTCACCACAAAAATGTGAAGTATCAGCAAGTGCAATGGGGGTTTTGAAAGGAGTGATGTGAAACTTCTCCACAGTCCAACTGCTAATGAGAAGATTTTTATAATTTGATTCTGCTCACAGTCAAAGCCAGCATCATTATGTGTACCTTATAATTCACTACACTTTGTCAGTTTTTAATCAACACTTTTCTTTCTTTCTTTCTTTCTTTCTTTCTTTCTTTCTTTCTTTCTTTCTTTCTTTCTTTCTTTCTTTCTTTCTTTCTTTCTTTCTTTCTTTC
>NW_013952429.1:2402998-2407747 GCF_001266775.1 Austrofundulus limnaeus | reverse complement strand
CATGTAAAGAGTGAATAAAATAAAACAAACGATGAGTGTTTTTTAACCTCATATTTCTGAATGACATATTTAAAAAAAACTGATTTTTTGGGGGGGGCAAAACAACATCTTATTTGTTTGGTTTTATTTTCCTATAAATTTTAGTGTCTGAACGTGTTCATGTATGAAACAGGTGTTTTCTTTGGTCCTGTTTTACTGTTTATCTTTTAAAATATTTATAATTTCTTTGGATATCTACTCAAATTGACTTTTTAAAATTAGTGCAAATGACTGAATGCAGTTGGGGTTTTTTTTTTCCAGAGGATGCAGATAATTATCACACACCAATCTGAACAGGAAGTGCTGTTGTTGCTCTGCTCTGCACCAGAGTTGATGGGTTTTAAGCACGACTCGTAAGAAGTGAGTGAAGTTTGTGAGCTCACCGCTTCACGATGAGGCTGCACTCCTTTTCCTTACTGTTGTTTTGTCTTTTCACCTGGTCAGGTAAGAACAGTTACATTTTAATATCTACTGTTTTGTCTCGAATTATCTTTTAGCTTCATTTACGTCAATCAGTGATTCAACGTTTTTCTGATAATTTGATCCGTTGTTGTTAGAATTAGATTAAAGTTAGAATATTTGTGTGGTTTTAAAGTGTGTTTAAAGGACAGACCTTCTAATCTATAAGTGTTTATTTACCAGCAGAGAGTRCTATCATTTCTGAAGAGCCTGGTAAGAGTATCACTTTGGACTGTTCTGATGATGGATGTCCACAGAGCACCAAAAAGTATGAGGGGCTGTATTTGTACCATAAACTGAATAAGGAGGAAGAGGTGGTCTTCATCAGCACTGCCCCAAATCAGCAAATTGCACCACRATCGGGGTACATCGGCAGGATCCAGAAACACCAATCAAATTTCATCTTCACCATCAGCAACCTGACCAAGAACGACTCCGGCCTCTACAAATGTGTCTACAAAAAATTAGACGGCAGCGCTGTCAACTGCAATGTCTACGCAGTTTTTATAACAGGTGTGTGGTTTTTTTTTTGTCTTGAAAGATTCAACTTCATTATAAACACACAGTGATGTGAAGCTGCGTTACGTGTGACGAGCTGCAGTTTCATTGAAGAAATGAACATGTTTAATCCAACAAACCTGTTAAACCAACATGTATGTTTTCTTCATTAAAACATAGTATTTCGAGGCTCATCAGGTAATAAACGGCTGACAGCTTTCCCTTTGGAGATGATACTGATCAGTCTCTACACATCTGATGTTTGTCCCGTTAGTTAATGCACGTCCAGGTTTCTGTTTGTGTTGCAGTCAGAATATTGCGACGGGTTTTGTTTTGCTGTCAGTAAATATAAAGTTTGATTGCTGAACRAAGCCCACGTTTAAACATGGGATTAGGTAAATGTAATTATTTACAGGCACAGGAAATGAAGCCCAATTTTAAATCATGTCAGAGTGGCTAAAATAAAACCCAAACCTTGAAGTCAGGATCAAATATATGTTCATGACATCACTCTCCAGGTTTTATGTGTTGTTTCATAGATTTTAATAAACAGTAATTTTTTTTACTCAGAACTTAGAGAAGGATTCAGAACCTTTCTTAAAACCAAACAAAACATTAAATGGAGAACAATATTTGCATTTGTTGAAGCAAAGGATGAACTAGCATCTAAAGCAGTGTTTCCMAAAGTTGGGGTCGGGACCCAAAGTGGGGTCCTGAAACATCAAGGTGGGGTCCTGACAAGATTTTCTGAATTAATTACATTTTTGCCTTAGTTGTTACAAAGGAGTGAGGTTAGTGTATTTAAAATGGATAAATGTAGTATAAAATATTGTTACTATGCCCATGTTTAGTTGACCTGATACAAATGTTTATCATCCAAAAATGGGGGCACAGGTCTCTGCTGCTGTTATTTTGTGGGTCAAAAGCTGAAAAGTTTGGGAACCACTGCACTTTGGTTCCCAAAGTTGGGCTTGGGACCCAATAATGGGTCATGAAGCACCTTGGATAATCTCCAGAAATCAAT
This sequence comes from Austrofundulus limnaeus, assembly GCF_001266775.1. NCBI lineage: Eukaryota > Metazoa > Chordata > Actinopteri > Cyprinodontiformes > Rivulidae > Austrofundulus > Austrofundulus limnaeus. The sequence continues at coordinate 2,405,727 of NW_013952429.1, read as the reverse complement.
TTAAAGGGTAATAAAATAATTGCTGATGTAATATTTTCCCCATAATTATTACAAAAACACAAAATAAGTAAAAATAAGTATTTATATTTGTTTGTATATTTGTTTCTAACATTAAAAATGCACCAGAATTTATTGAAATCTGCCCATCTCTAACATGTTTTTGTCTCTATCGCTCACAGAAATGACACCCTGTTCCAGCCCAGCTCCCCCCACTGAAACAATCCCATCCATGATGATATATATGATATTCCTCTGCACCATCTGCTTGCTGATAATATGGATTTTCTTTTTACTGGTCATACCGAGGGTGAGTACGTCTATGTAGTCTCTGCATGCCTCAGACAGTAGCAGCGATCACTTGCAGATAACACCACCGTGAGCTCGTTTCTCTTAAACCACGTAACATCTGTAAACACCCCCTGACTGATAAGATCTGAACCAGTCAGTGTCCTATTTAAATGGTGCTGCGGCGTCTGCAGACGTTCAGCCGCTCGTGTATTTTTCCGGCTGTTGTCTCTTTTGAGTTTGTGGTTAACTGTAAATCAAAGAAAGCACCAAGAGGCTGAAGATGGCACTGAATGGCAGTGGTTGTCCCTGCAAAAAGCTGTGCAGAAACTGGGCCAGACAAAAGACGGTAAAGGAAAAAAAAAMAAAACAAGGTGGACGATTTGGAATTTGTCACAAAGTTCTTGGTCATTTAGGACAAAGCAACACTTGGCGGTGGCAGCATCATGCTGCGAGGAGGGTTTTCTCTGGCAGAAACTGGGATAAATGAGTTTCAAACAAYTAAATAGAAATTATACTAAGAGGGGTGAATCATTTTGCATATTTAAATGTATCTTCATTGATTTCTGAAATCAACTCTAACACTACTCGTTTAAAGAAAAATGACCGATACGTCATTGTCAACAGGTGAAACGACGGTGCAGTCGAAGAAGAAGTGCCAGACAAGAAGTGTCTAAAGAGTGCGTTTATGAAGACATGAGGAAGAACTTGACCCCGTCTGCACCAGYTCTGCAGCAAAGTCCTCACATGTTTTAGCTCGGAAATGCTTTAACTTATCACTGAACATTTTCTTCCTCTGGGCTTTTATTTGTCATATTTAACTTTGGTTATTTGAGACATGACAGAACAGTGAATGCAAACACAGGAATAAGTTATCAGAAGAAAACGTGATTAAAGAATCTTTGCTGACAGTTAATATTATAAAATGATAAAACTGTACTTGTTTGCGTCTATCTAATCGAGCAAACCTGAGCAAATCTACTTCATGTATTTTTTTTAATCACTGCCACAACTCCTGCAGACACACTGGAGTCTGCAGCACTTGTTTCTTTCTTTAGTTTCTATTGCTTATGTTTTTTATAATAAATCACCACAAAAGACAACTGACTGTTTCATTTTTGTGTCCATTATTTTAGAAAACCCACCACATTCGAAAAAAAAAAGACTATTAAACTCCTTCCAAACGTTACAGGGTGAGGTGCAGCGTCATGAACTGGACCTGTCTGGTTGARGTGAGGAGAAAGTCTGATGTCTGTAATCTCCATTAGGTAGCAGTTTGCATTAATCTCCTTAGTTTGGCTAGTCAATCCTGACTAAGAATAACATTTACAACTGATATCCTGTCAGTGGCTCAAAGGGATGGACTGGAGAGAGASACATTCTCCTGCATGTTTTTCTGAAATGATTGATTGATGAGTGACTGACAGGCTTCTGCTAAGCTTGATGACATTCTGAGTGGGTAATTGGATTATTTGAAGCAGGTGTGTTGAATCATGGAAACAGCTAAAGGCATATCCAGGACTGAAAGAGGAAACAGAGACACTGTGGGGAGTCAAGGTCTGAGCAGTGCCAGGGTACCCTGTGACCCCTAAGAACAGCTAAGGTCCTGCGCAGAACCCTCAAACTCCCAGGCCTCGGAGCTTCAATCACAACATGACAGGTTGAATRGTGAGATATTTTTGATTAGCTATGATTTATGAAGTGGGGAATAAAAACCAACACTCTAGTGCTACATAAAAAGCAATGCAGAAAAAAAGAGTTTTGAATCTGTGGTATTCAGAATTTCATGCTGGGTTTCAGTCTTCATGCGTTAAACTAAAAGAAGTGCACAAAGAAATAAACCACATTATCACATTGTTGTTTCTGACAGAGTAGAAGGTTGTGCAGCAGATGATCCAGGGCGCAGGCAATAATTCAGAGTAAAAAAAAAAAAGGTTTTATTCAACAGAGGAAGGCTGATGAGGCAAAAAAAAAAAAACACTCACTGGTGGAACTTCTAAAGAAAAACATGAAAGGCACCATATAGACAACCGCACTGGCTGGTGAAAACAACACAATGATCAGACAAACACTGAGGACAGGACGGAGACTATAAAGGCAAACTAATGAGAAACACCTGGAGGAGACACAGGAGGAACCAGGTGAGCGTAGGCGGGGCTAACGGCCTGACAGACAGCAGGGGCACAGATCCACAGGAACAAATAAACAGACCATGATGGAAGGACAATCAAAAGTAACATTTGGACAAACTGAAATGCAGTTTGTGATATCCGACACACCTTTTAGAAGCAAAGCTGTGCAATCAAAACTTTTTATTTCAGCTGAGCTTTGCATGGCTGGCTGTAAAGTTAGTTCATGTGATGAGGCTCCGTTCCTGCCACGCTCGACAAGACTGAATACTTTTACAGCACTGGACACAGTCAAAACCTGCTGAGTCTATTTAT
>NW_013952429.1:2395979-2402988 GCF_001266775.1 Austrofundulus limnaeus | reverse complement strand
ATATATAAGTTGGATTTTTAAGCTATGTTTTGTAGGATGCTAACAAAATAATTAAGCATATCCTGTAAACGTATAAAATGGAGGCTTCTTGTCTTCACAGAATTCATAAAATACTTCAACCAAATGAAGTATGAAATTATGAAATAAAATTTTCTCACATTTTACATGTTTGAAACCCAAATAAGTCCATAGTGGTGGTCTGCATGAAGAGTTTATAAATGCATAAATTGGGTTTTCTGATATACAGATGTAATTACTGTTTACTGTCTGTGTAGGCTGTRAGTGCCTTAAATGGCACCACTGTTTCTCCATGAAGCACTTTAAGTAAGAAAAAAAATCAACAGGAAGGATGCTTTAAGTGTAACTCATCTGTAGCCTGTTGCTCCAGTTTCCAACCACCACTTTAGATTTTTTCCCCACCAGTGTCTCTTCTTCAACAGCATCAAAATATGAAAGTYACTGACTGATCCTGCAACTGAGCTGTGGTCAAATATACTTTCTGCCATGCTGTCTCTGCTGCCACTTGTCTTAAAATGTCAACATTCCTGAGTTATTTTATGTCATGATAGGAGGAATCATTTGTATTAACCAACAAGCAAACAAACATTGACCTGTTTTCATTGTGGTTTTTTCACTAGAATAAAAATAATGAAAATAAGCTGACTGACAAATGCAGAGCATGCTGGGACTGTCGCTCAGTTTAGTGCTTTCAGGAGCATTAAGACCTTTTGTTGATGAGTCATTTCATGAACCAACAGCTAAAAACAACACTTGTAGTCACGCTTTCAAAAATGCAGCAAAAATTTAACCAGAATGCAGAAAAGTGTGTCAAACCCCTAATACACCCACATAACTACAAGCAAACAGTGCTTTTTGAGATTTGTGCTTTCATTAAGATCAACTCTGACCATTTCAACATCATTTACTAACTTCTCTACTAATATGTCGTACATTTGTTGCCTAACATTCTTTTTACAGGGGACTCAATAAGTCATTGTTGAGGCTGGCTTAAAATTAAATTAAATTAAATTAAATATTTATTTTTATTTGGCTGTTTGTTTATTAAATAAATAAACCAAGAAATCATTTTCCTTTTCAACCAATAGGGGACAGCATTTAACAATAATTTTGCACGAAGCACACAAACTTTGGTGTATTAGTTTAAAAGTTGTTCATCACTGGATCAMTGAGCCACAAGTGTTTGTTATTGCCTGAAAATGAAGGAGGAGGAGTGATAGTGTTTTAGCCTGTCTGTGAGTGAATATGTTTGGCTGTACCATTAGCAAAATATTTTCTGAACCAACAGAAACCCTCAAAGTGATGACTGGCTGATCTACAGCTGCTTCACTTTTTGATCACATTCAGAGTTACAGCTAAGCAACCTTAGCAAGCTCAAATGATTCTTCAACTTTTACAGAAACTGAGCTAAAAATTGACGTTGTAGTGGATGATTTACTCACARCATGTTTTAAGAGTTAACAGTTCATGTAAGCTATTGCATGTGTTTATACAGCATGTTATTTTTAAGTTTTGACTAAAACAAATACAAGTTAATCATTTCTCAACTTCAGATGAAGGACAGGAAAGGCAGCAGGTGATTCATTCCTTGAATGGTGAATGAACTGAACTTATAGCACTTTATCAAGCCCYGTGGAGACCACGRAGCACTTTACACCACAGTCATTCACCCATTCACACACTGATGGTGGGAGRCCAYATTGTGGCCACAGCTGCCCTGGGGGCACACTGACAGAGGTGGACTGGTACCGGACCCTCTGACCACCATCAGTAGGCAAGGACAGTGACGTGTCTTGCCCAAGGATGCAACGACTGGGGCGGCTGCCCCCACCGACTCCCACTAACCTCAGCCACCACTGAAGGTTAGACTTTAATAGGTTTGTGTGTGTATATGTATGTAGGTATGGGTATGTTTAAATAAATGAATGAATGAATAAATAAATTAATAAATAAATAAATGTGTGTGTGTGTGTGTGTGTGTGTGTGTGTGTGTGTGTGTGTGTGTGTGTGTGTGTGTGTGTGTGTGTGCGTGTGTGTGTGTGTGTATATATATATATATAATGTATGTATATACAGCGGGTAAAATAAGTATTAAACACGTCACCATTTTTCTCAGTAAATATATTACTAGAGGTGCTAATGACATGAAATTTTCACCAGATGTCGGTAACAACCCAAGTGATCCATACATACAAAGAAATCAAACCATAAATGTCCAGAAATGAAGTTATTTGTAATAATGTGGAATGGCACAGGGAAAAAAGTATTGAACACACTTACTGAAATGTATCTAATACTTTGTACAAAAGCCTTTGTTGTCAATGACAGCTTCAAGATGCCTCCTGTATGGAGAAACTAGTGGCATGCATTGCTCAGGTGTGATTTTGGCCCATTCTTCCACACAAACAGTCTTCAAATCTTGAAGCTTTCGTGGACCTCTTCCATGAACTCTGATCTTTAGTTCTTTCCATAGATTTTCTGTTGGATTCAGGTCAGGTGATTGGCTGGGCCATTCCAGCAGCTTTAGTTTCTTTCTCTGAAACCAACTGAGAGTTTCCTTGGCTTTGTGTTTGGGCTCATTGTCTTGCTGAAATGTCCAGCCACGTTTCATCTTCATCAACCTGGTAGATGGAAGCAGATTTTTATCAAGAATGTCTCTGTACATTTTTCCACTCATCCTTCCTTCAATTATTTGAAGTTTGCCAGTACCATATGCTGAAAAACAGCCCCACACCATGATGTTCCCACCTCCAAACTTCACTGTTGGTATGGTGTTTTTGGGCTGATGTGCAGTGCCATTTGACCTCCAAACATGATGTGTATTCTGGCATCCAAACAGTTCAATGTTGGTCTCATCTGACCAGACTATATTCTYCYAGTATTACACAGGCTTGTCTAAATGTTGTGCAGCAAACTTTAAATGCGCTTCAACATGCTGTTTCTTCAGCAGTGGAGTCTTGTCCTGATTATTTTTCCAACTGGGAAACGTCATTGAGTTTATAACCAGTTGGTTGTTTCATGTCTGTGTCACGTTTTCACCATCAGTTTTCTATWTAAGTTTAGCTGATGGTTTTCTCTGTCATATAMTGTCCAAATGTTACTAAATTGGCATTATTACTTTAACAAAAATGTTAAGTTAGGTGATACTTTATGAGGGATTTTTGAATGAAAGGAAWAATTTGATGGAAAAATGAGATGGATTTCAGATCATTTCATTTTTTGCCACATAATTTCTTTCAGTGCACTTGCTCTTCATGATAGCWGTACTCTATATTCCTTTCACACTGCTGTGTCCAATAGCAATCTGTGTGTAAACGCGTGTCAGCGCAGCTCTCCACCCCCASCACAACGTATGCACTCACATTTTTCCCCCTCATGATAACAAAACTGTCTGCTTCTCACTAAGGTGCAAACCATCGAGTCCAGCTGATTTCCAGGAAGCAAACATCCACAAGGAGTCACAAGAACCAGTGCCAGAAAAACTGAGACAGCATCACCAACACCACAGGAGACCAGATCCAGGTTTCCTTCCAGGACCAGCTTGCTGCTTTTACTGACCTGAGGAGAAGTGGATCAGCAGAGCATGAAGAAGACCACAAATACTGGTACTTTTTTTATCTGTTTATTCAGACAATTGGCTGCATTTACTCAATCATACCATTTTTTTTATTTAAACCTAAATCAGTCCATAAAGAAATATTATTCTAAGACATAATTGCATAAATAACATAATGAAAGCTGCTGGCTGTGTTCTGTGTAACCTTGTGTCTCTCTGGAGCTGCCCTTTTGTGACTCTCCAACTTGTCAAACTCAATTTGGCTTCAGCACCTTGTTAGTTTTGGGTCAGTTTCTTTTGGAGATGACTGTACAGCCCCTCAGTGGGATGACCTCGGGGTCTCTTRGCTGTTTGAGTCTTCTGTGCATCATCATCATCGTCGTCATCTCGGGCTGACCTTCTGTGGATGTACTGACTCCTTCAGGCTGCGCTCTCTGCTTGGAGTCAGAGTAATGTGTGTGCGTCTGTGTGTGTGTGTCAGTGTGTGTTCTCTTACTTTGGCCCCATCTGCAGGTTAACATTCTCTCAGCATTGGGGAACACATGATGGACTCTGGGGAAACAACAATAATAAAATGCTTCATGCTCAGCGGAGAGAAATGTGGCACAAGCTGCTGCAGCTGCTGAAGCTTGTGTTGCAGCTGAGGGACATAAAATGCAAACTCTGTGAATTTCAACCTTTTTTTTCCTGTTCTGTGCTAGAAATTTGACTCAGACTTACCTTACGCTTTTTGAAATCTGTGTTGAAATGATTAAAATTAAGCAGATTACTCATAAAAAATGAGCAGAATATAAAAGATGGAGTTAGCCCTTTGTTGGTCCTGAAACATCAAGCTGGGGTCTTGAAGGGATTTTCAGAATTAATTGCTTTTAAAAAAAGACTACTAACAATTTMTTTTGTCTTTTTCCAAAAGAGTGACCTTAGTATACATAAAAATKGGTGAAATTAGCAAAAATAWTATTGTTATAATATCTTTGTTCATTTGACCTGATAATAATGTTTATCACCCAAAARGTAGGTCTCTGCTGCTGTTATTTTGAAGGTCAAAAGCTGAAAAGTTTGGGAACTACTGATMCAGAAAATASAGAAAAAWCTGTGTTTCTGTATCTATAAATCTGTTGGAGACTGAGCAGAACCATGTAAACATCAGGAATGGTTGAATCAAGGCTTAGACTTCAATCTTACTGAGAATTTCTAGTTTTATTTAAAGATTACTGAACACCAGCAACATTTATCCGACCAGAAGGAGCTGCAGCAGTTTGATCGTGACGAATGGACAAAACWTATTTTCATTGTGATTAAACATGATTTGACTGTAGCTGGTTATAAGTGCAAATACACAAAACTCCTTCTTTTCTAGAAAAGCCATAATCCTCACTGCCACAGCATCAGTCACATCATCCATCCATCCTCCCACTCAGAACCACACCAGTAGGTCCTCAGAGGACGAGCAGATGAGGGGAGTCAATACTGCTCTTTATTTCTCCTTAACAATGACTCCTCAGTGATGGCTGAGTGGGACTCCCTTTTGTCTGAGTCACACGTTGGCCTGAGCTGCCACTGCATTCACCACAAGCCCCTTTGATGATTTCACTGTCCCTGGAGAGTGAGGTGTTCATTGTCTACGTCTCTCCTTACTTCACAGCTTAGCTCTGTGAATATTATGAGCCATTCCACAGTGGCAGCGGTGCCCGAGTATCAGACCACCTTTATCAGTGTTAAGTGCTGAGAACAAAAGCTGCTTTGTGGCTTAGACCCAAACTTTTCCCGGTTAACTTTTTCCCTCCTGAGCTAAACCCTAAGAGCTAATGTCTAATGATTTCCCCGCATTGCCAGAAGAAATGACTCAGGTTTTTGTTCTAATTCTTGAGGTTTTATCTCCTAGTTATCTGTCCTCAGAGCTGTAATTCTGATCTGTAGCTGCAGGCTCTGAAACGCTGAGCCATACCTCCATGAWGTGTGCGCTCTCACAAAGGAGACCTCTCTCCTGCTGATGAATAGTCTCATATCCCCCCACAGATAGAGCATGACATCATCTGCTGCTGTGCATGAGCTCGGTTATATATAGAGACGGTCGACGGTGACGTTTCAGCGTAGCACCAACCCCCCTCCTGTGAACAACATAAGAGCCAACACGGGTCACGTCACCGATGAGCAGGCAGTCTGCTGTAAATAATTGGACTGCGTGTTCATTAAAGAAACACCTGATGTTACAAGCAGATGCCATCAGGAACACATGGGCTGATTGTAACGAGGCCATCACCGCCACTCATAACTAACAACCTGACTTGGATTTGTTTCTGTTTTACTCATTTCAGAGACAAACCTTACCTTCGAGCCAAACATAACTGATGACTTCTAGTGTTTTAAATTCATACACATTATCATTTTTTTGTGCTTAATGAGAAAAAAATAAAAATATGTGATGAAATATAACTGAAAAAAGAAATCTGGGCCTGTAACAAAGGTTTAACACCTAATATCTAACATGTTGCAAATGGCTTCATTTAGAAGAAATTGAGTTTAATTGAAACCACTAAGCARGTTGACAGTCTGTTCTGTGCCTAAAACCACTCCTTTCTCATACATTTTAGAGGAATTTGTGTGAATGTTGTTTTATAAAYRTGTTACACYACTGTCAGTTTAACATCAGCAGACRTATCATGATATTACTGCACAAACTGGCTCTAACAGTGCAACCTGAGGCTAACTGCTTTAGCCTCTTTCTGCACTTTCAAAAACAACTAAAAGTCGATGTAAACAACTGAATAATGCAAAAGTTCTGGTGGTCTAAAAGATCATAAAACAGTGTTCACAAAATTTGTTTTGAGACAGCAATCCGCTTTGGTACAGAACAGAGATGGGCCAATTAAATTAAAGAAGGGGCCACATTTGTTAGCAGTGGACCACATAGTGCTGCACATTTACCTGAATGTAATAAAACAAACATTTTAAAAACATTTATGTGTAAATATGTTTATTAAACCAACACACGGTGCAGTCAGTTAAAATATTTCATTCTCCAAACAGACTCTTGAAGTAGCTCTTACAGTATACTATAAGCTGCTTTGAGCACTTTTTTAAAAGTAAAAAATAAAATAAATAAAATTGGGAGGGGGGTCCTCATTGGTGCAGATGATTTGTTACTGTACAATTTTCAAAGAGTTATTTCAATCATGTATATTAATTTCCATAACTTTTCAACAAAACCCCACTTTTAAAACATTGAACTTTAAATACACAGTTGATGGGACATCATTTTGTTTGGAACGTATAAATATTCAACCACCTAAAAACGAGGTTTTGTGGTTTTTGTGAGTCTATGAAAAAATAAGAACACAGGCAGAGTTACTACTGCTGTTTGTCTATGGAGGTAAATTTGTGTTTTTATTATTCAATCAAACAAAAAGCATCTTCAATCAAAAAAAATAATTT
>NW_013952429.1:2390234-2394336 GCF_001266775.1 Austrofundulus limnaeus | reverse complement strand
AGGGTTTGTGGTCAGGGTTAGGCTGTAGAAATGTAATGGAAGTCAATGGAATGTCCCCAAATGTATAGCTGGGCAAACATGTGTGTGTTGGTTGTGTGTTCACTGTCTGGGTCCAAGTTGTGGATTTAGACATCAGGAGCTTGGCATGCTGATTACAGAGGTCTGAAGCCATGCTGAACCACAGGAACTCTTGGTTCTTTCCCTTACCGGCATCGTCACTTCATTAGCTCACGCTAATTCTCAGAGAAGGAGGTGAAASCAGCGAGCCTGGAGATTCTGTGTCTTATGATAATCAGCTAGCTTTATTCCTCTCACCCACAGTGAAACGAAGCACACCTCGGCTCTCCTACGTAAGCACAGTTAAGCTGCGTGGTTCTTAAATTAGGAAAATTAGACAGAATTACAGGCCCGTCTTATTTCTAGTTCTTAAACAGTCACGAGCGATAAATGAAGCCAAGGCTTTCACTGTGACCTCTAYGCTTCGAGCAGCATCTACATATTTATCAACTGCTACGGCAGATTTCTGATTTCCTGCGAAAAGTCTAAGACTTTGAGGATATCCTATTTTACGGAGACTGCTGCCAATCCCCTCTCACATCTAATGGTTACCTTCTGCTGCAGAGAAAATAGCCAGCAGTGTTACCACAGACATGCGGGGAGAGACAGACACCCAGACTGCACTACTTGCACTTTTACAGCCTCTGACAGCCCAAATGAACTGAGAATGGGATTTAAACGGCCAAACAAATGGAAGCAAGGAGTCTGTGTGAGTTATTGCTGCAATGAATGGGGGTTTCTGTAAACCGGATTTGAATGGTGAGTTGTTTTCGTGTGCACTGTGTGTGTGTGTGTGTGTGCGTTATTGTCAGAAGGGTCATGTGTTGCTGATTATCATGATTTTTTTTCCACTCAGGTTTTTTGGTTGAATACATCTCAACACTTTGTACCAGTTGCTGACTAAAGATCAGTGATGACATGTGGACTGTGTGGTTTGAACTGTTTTATGAGTGATTATTTTAAAGGGTCAATATCATGTAAAATCAACTTTTTTGAGTTTTATATCAGGTTATAATGTTATACTCTCATAAAAAACATGCCCAAAGCCTTGCTCTGACTCATTCATGCATGTTTGAGAAATGCTGCAGCGTTTTTAGGCAGCCATGCTGAGGAGCAAGACGACAGGTGGGGACCAGAAACGCCTCTGGGACGTGTCTTTAAGCCGAACTTTCTCATGGCAGAGCCCCCCCCCCTCCCCACACACCCCGCCCATGATTCCTGCAGGCTCTCGTGTGAAAGTGAAAGTGAAACTTAAACTATCTGCTGAGCTCCTAACATTAGTTCTCACTCAGTGAAGCTCTTTTCAGGTTAAAAATACCTTTGAGGAAATGTATTTTCAGATGCCAAGTAAACTGAATCATGGCAGCCCCCCCCCCCCCCCCACACACACACACACACACCGAAATGAGTGAGACCAGAGCGGAAGGGGGTTCTTAAAGAGACAGAGGCCAATTTCAATGCATTTTGAAGAGGAAGTGATGAGAAGATAAGTTTATTTTCTATTTAAACATAACTAAAGGTGACATAGATACTTTATGGTATAGTATTTAAATATATGCATGAGAAACACATAATATTGCCCCTTTAAATACAGGATTTTGTTTGTGAGAAACTATGGTGTTTCTGTATAAATTTATATTTTTATGTTGTGACATGTCTGAAATATCTTGACTTTTTAATACTGCCTGGTTACCCATCCATTATCTTTACCTTCTTCCTTTCTGAGTCACGGGGGGACACCGGTGCTCATGTCCAGCAGTTACTGTATGAGAGGCGGGGKACACCCTGGACAGGTTGCTGGTACATCACAGGGCCACGTAAAAAATGGAACTCCTTTACCGTAAAGGTGAATTCTCTCCAGAGTGAGTGGTTGAAGCGCTACTTGTTTGTACAAACGTATCTCCTCGAGGTTAGCGCCGAGTGTGTGGCCCAGTTCTAAATTTGGCTGCTGTGAATGAGTGATGTGAGGAGTTGTGTCTCTGCTGTACACGCCCCAGGTTGTATGTGTTAGAGGCAGCAGGGGACTCGTGTGAGGAGGACAGCTCCTTTCTCTCAGTGTGTGTGTGTGTGTGTGTGTGTGAGTTGAAGCAGAGGGAAGATGGGAGCCGCGCGTCTCTCTGATGAGGTCATCAGCCTGTGGCTCGCAGCACCACATCACACTGCTCGGCTCTCCACCATCTCTTACGTTCAGACGGGATTCTTGAAGATCTGCTGTTGTGTTTGGATGAAAGACTTGGAGGAGCTGTGCGTGTGTGTGTTTAGTTTAACATGTCATTGCGTGTGACTTTCAAATATATGTGTTTGCACTTTGTGCGCCTGTGTTTTGTTAGGTGCTCGTCTGCACATTTCAGGCCAAATTCACGCTTGGCTGTGAAATAGTTACAGTGTAGCTGCAGGTCATAAAACAAATCTAACAATAATGTGTAATTAGGCATGTTTTCAAAAATGTAACTACAAATTACAGCCAATGACTAAATAAACAGTTTGATTCTAGCATCTGGTCATCAATTTGTAGGGTTTGAGAAAAAAACTTTTGGACAAGACAAGCAGGTGTGATTCTTCTAATCTGACTGAATATAAGTATTTATTTGAGGATTTATATGAACTTAAATATTAAACCTTTTTTAAGGTGGAGCTTTTAGAGTCAGAAGAGTCTGACCTCTGTGGCAGTGAGGTTCTTTAAATGGAATTTTCAGCCAATTTGAAGTGGTGGAAAAAAGTGGTAACTTTATATTACAGGTTGTCAGGGCCGGCCCTAACCAATCTGGTGCCCTGGGCAGGGTTTCAGATGGTGCCCCCTGTGCAGTTTTCTATACCTCACTGCCAGTTTACACACATTCACRTACTGAATTAAATAATTTTATCTTTATTATTTTTATCTTTAGAAATCAGTTTGTCCAACTAAAAGAGTTAACAATATAAAACATTTGAAACAGAATACCAGAAACCAGTTTGTCCAACTAAAAGAGTTAACAATATAAATAATTTGAAACAGAATACCAGAAGTCTATCTCCTACTAGCCAACATTTGTTGAACACCTGTTCATGTTAACAAGCAGATGTGGAGTGAAGCAGTTCTAAGGGGGTCCAGGCATTTCTCAACTGGAAAATTTTGTCGAAGATCAAAACTCTGCATATTCCAGTCATTTGAAAAGCATTTTACTAAATTTTTGCGATGAATAAAACAAGATAAAATCACTATTTTATGAAGTTAGARCACTGAAAACCAGATTTTAACCWGGGCTTTRTCTGAAATCATAACTKAAACKTSCATTATCCTGATTTTGTTTTTGATTTCCACACTGAGCACCAGTAGTTAGTCTTCACTGCATCATATGATACTTTCACCACAAAACATGCTCTGCATCATGTAAAACCTCATAAACTAACAAAGTAGCTGAGAAAACCCACAGAACAAAATATCTTCATGATTTTCACGGGCTGACCCTGCACGTTGTAGATAACGTTCTGCACTGCCTCGCTTTGATGAAAATATGGTTTAAAGCGAYAGTCTGGTCTTTATTTAAGTGATATTTGTCAATAGTTTATACCTTACCAGCCATGACACCAGTCCTCCTCCAGTGGTTTTTATCTTTTATCTTCCTCACTCAGATCCTTCTCCATCATTGTGCGCCACTGACCTGCTGGCATCCCTTCAGAGCTGGCCGTTACGCTGGTGAGCCTTTTCACCCAACCATTATCAAACTAAATTTAGCTTGTCTGAGTCACGTGCCTGGCCACAGGTCACGCTCTGAAATGACAGCTTACATTAATGTGCACCCCAAGGCTCAGCATCCACTCTTAGTCAGTGTGTGATACAATTATTATTCCCTCCCACCCCCCGCCCTTTTTTTTTCTTTTGGATCAGCACGGGGGTTGAGTTTGTTTCACATGAGTGAACAAGTGCACGTGTTTATTTGTGTTTAATGACCATCTGCCTCGTTGGATGCAAACATGGGATCCACGTTTGTTTAGTATCTGTGTAAGTCACTGAAGATACAAGGCTCTGTGTGTGTGTGTGTGTGTGTGTGTGTGTGTGTGTGTG
>NW_013952429.1:2383805-2390153 GCF_001266775.1 Austrofundulus limnaeus | reverse complement strand
GTGTGTGTGTGTGTGTGTGTGTGTGTGTGTGTGTGTGTGTGTGTGTGTGTCTGTGTGTGTAGGATGTACTGTTATATGGAAAACTGTGTTTGGATGTTGGAGAGTTTGTATGTTTATAGGGTTATGTGTGTATGTGGGGGAGGGGGGTGTTCAAGGGTCTGGGTGGATCTTGCCTTCAGGTTTGAGAGAATAAAGAAGAAAAGTGGTAAACACTTAGAATCAGGGAGGACTTAATAGTGTACTCTCCTTCAGACTGTTTTTACAGGTTTAAATGACCCACGGCACCACAGTTACAACTTTCATAATTAAACATAAAACTTTTCATAAATAAAATAACTTTATTGCCACAAATTGAAATTAAACCCTGGTAATTGTTAGATATGGTCATTCAAAAGTTATCTAGAGCAGGTAAGATAATAACATTTGCAAAGCTACAAACTATTCTTTTTAATAACACCTTTTTATATCAGTGTTATTTTGGATTAAGATTTAAAATTCAATTTTCAATTCAGTTCAAAAAAATTATTAATTTCATAATAAAATAACTATATACAATAAAAAACAACGAAATTACACAAATCAAAAGTCAAAATAAAATGAAAGTTACCAGAAGAAGAATAAATCTTATGTCTGCCCCTTTTATCCACATATTCAAACAAACCATAATTTACAAAACAATACAAGTAAAACATCAACTCAAACAACTCGTATAGCTTCTCATCTTACTTACATCTTACAGACATATGTAAATGGTCCAATCACATAATTCATCATATCTTTTACAAGCATCATGTCCATGTCAACCCAGTCTTTTGATCTTTTATCAGCAATATTTTTTACCAAACTCAATTTTTCTTCTTTGTCAGTTTCAACAAGAAAAATAATTGAGTTAAGAAGATAATCTTATTGTAACTGATTTAGCAGCTTTATACATAGATGCAAATGTTGTGTGTTTATTTTTCTGGCCAGCTTTACGTGTCTGACAAATGTTCACGGGGCAGAAAGAGCCGGYGGCCTAAAAGAGACACATTTATTTTTAAAAGCACGCTCCTCGCAGTATAAACATCCTGTTTCCCAACGGGTTCAGCATCAAAACACTCGTGTTGTAGTCAGGGTCAATAAGTCATCTACCAGAGTTTCTGGCATCATCAAATTCACTGTGCTTCACATTTTACACAGTGAGKTTGTATTAGTGACTCAATGAGTTTTCAAAGCAATTTAAACTCACAAAACTTGCTAATATTTGTGCTCATCCTACCTTTTTGTGCTTATTGATTTTTTTTCTGTTATGAAATTAACAGCTGCAGTACATCGGGGTGGGGGGAGGGCTGTGGCAGCTCAGTGGTCGGCGATGCAGTTGTGTGAGCAAGGACCCTTCATGAAACAATCGTCAAATCCTTCCAGCGAGTTCGCTCACTACACTGACCCTTGCAGATGGCGAACAGCCGAAAGAAAAACAACAACAACCCGACTATAAACAGTGCGCTGAAGAAACGAGGCTGAGAACATGTTTTGGTTTACTCATCATTTTTGGAAATCTGGCTKTGAGGATGAGTGCTCTTTGAAGGAAAGAGGAAGAGGAAGTGTGTGTGTGTTGTTTTTGTTGAGCAACAGCCTGACACAAAAACAAGACGTGTGTGTCTGTGCATTGTCTTTTTGACTTTCTTGTCAAGACGGCGGCTCACTAAGTGGCCCTTGACCTTGTTGAGCAGAAGGTCAGGCGTGATGCTTAAAGTGTGTGTTTGACTTGAACATCTGATTATCACACAGTGATGCAAAAACCTTCTTGACGCATGAGAGCCCTTAACTAAGAAGGTTCGTGTCAAATCTCTTCTACCCTTTTAAATAATCCTGTGGTGTCCAGTGTGTTGACTTCCTGTTTGTACAGTTAACACAGAGATGATGACATGACACAAAGTGTGTGTTAGAACGGAGCAGGATTCTCTGATAAACTGTTTGCTCGTTTGGCCGACAGGGACACTTCAGCAACAACACAGCAGTGATAAAGAGGAAGGAAGACTGGCTTAAGTATAGAGAGAATAAAAAAAACTGCACTGTAGAAACAAACAAACAAAAAAAAGGAGAATACATTAAGTTTAAAAAAAAAGCAGAGCTCCATATGACCCGCACATGGCTCTGGACGTCTMTTCTGCTCACTTGTTATCCTGACAGACTGAAGACATTAAAAGTTGGAGGGCGTAAGAGCGAGGGAGGCAGACGGAGGAAAAGGGAGGAAGGAGGAGAGCAAGGGGGGAGAGAGGCATGGTGACTAAGTCAGGAGGAAGGGGAAGTCTCCATGCAGAAACAAAAAAAAAAGGGGAAGGAGGGAAGGAGAAGAGAGAGGCGCGAGAGGCTGCATGTGGCTTTAAGCTGCTGAGTTATGGAGCGAGACAGAATAGCTGGTAAGTTCTTTCCAACTCCTTTTCACTTTTCTCTTTGTTGCACTAGAAATCATTAGCAGGAAGCCACCCTGTGTGTGTTTGCTTTGTTTGTGGTGGGAGTCAGAGACCTCTTGATGTGTTTTCATGATCCAAACTTCACTAAAAATCCTCCTCAAGCGTTCACTGAAKGGACGGATGAAGCGACGGTGAGCCTGTTGAGAAGATCCCAGATTGTTCCTGAATATTTTCCATTTAGTAAACCTCATGTGACGCGCTGTCAAAGGCGACTTCCCTGAGTGACAAAGCCTAATCGCTCAGGGGGCAAAGCGGCGCTGTGATTGGCAGGACTGAATCCGCTGTTGACCAACATCATCACAGCTACAGCCCACTGACAAAACAGACCGAGGGGAGTTTTCATCCTGTCATCACACATTTAGCCAGAGGGGGTGGCGAGGGGTCCAGCTGTCAGATTAATTCTGACTGGCACACATGGTTTGTTTTAAGTTACGGGGCATGGAGAGTAAAGCTCTGGCTKTTTAAAATGCAGCAGGGTTTTACAGATTCTCATGCATCTGAGTTCCTCTCTGATGCTTCCTTTTTCTGCACTGAAAAATCATTACATTTTATCCTGACTTTTAATATAAAATCTGACGTCAGTGAGTTTCTCCACATTTTGCAGACCTTTTTTTTTCCCACTTGATGGCACTGTTGCAGTCTCAGCTACCCCTTTATGTGCAGCCACATATCCATACATTACGTGCAATTTTCCACACRGATGATTTATTTTCTGCAGACAGAGGGATATTTTTGTTTACGGACTGTGGAGGAATGCAGTGGTCTGACCCCAGATGGGGGGTGAGCTGAGGGAAAACACAGACGTGAGTTCAGCTCCTGCTCTACTCTTTTGAGGAAGCCTTGTTTTAGGTTCTTCCTGGTTTTCAACCTGTTCTGTTTGGACCTGTTGTCCTGGCGATGAAAGCCACAGTCTTAACCCCACCCACCCCCTAAGTGCTTCAGACTTTGTGTTTGGAAAAGAATTGAGGCTTGTGGAACATAAAAGTTTATTTTTTACAGTTGTGTTTCTGCAGCTCAACCACTTGACAGAGAATCCTCTGTTTCCTCGACTGTTCAGGATGACTTTAATACGTTCAATACGGCGTGTCATCAGACATGGCTGTCTCATGTGTTCAGCACATTGACTCGTAACTGCTTATTGATGATGCCTGGCTTTTAAATACAACAAAGGAGGAAACGGAAGACGAGTAGTGRTTGCTTGAAGTCTCGCCAATTAAACAGGAAGAAACTCACAGTCTTGTCTGTTGGTATGACAGTAATTGCAGTACTTATGCGGTCTGTGAAGCATCGGTTTGTTCCTGAAAGTAATGATTTAATTAGTTGTGGTCAGATTTGAACAAAAGAACAATGAGCTTTTRGGGGAAAAAATAAGTTTACGCTCCTCGGTTGGAGGAAAGGAATCAATTTGGACTTGCTCACATGTGTTAATATGGGTCAAGGCCAGGACACACACACACACACACACACACACACACACACACACACACACACACACACACNCACACACACACACACACACACACACACACACACACACACACACACGCTCAGAAAGAACCCATTTACTTATATTAGTCAAAGAAAAAAATAACCCTGACATGGTTGTGCTCATATTAATCTTTCTGTTCGATATGCTGGTGTAAAACATCCAATGTTTCTGGTGGATCAGTGAACTTCCTGCTCACAGCCTAAAACTCGGAGCAAATTTGGAAACCATATAAGAAACAAAAGTCACTCAACTAAACAGCAAGGCACGAACAAAATAAATCCAATTTCCAGATTGAAATCATCCATGAACCATGAAAACAACAATGATGTTTCTCTGGTGACACATGAACATACACCCTGAATGGAAGGCCACTACTTGGGGTGTGGGGGGGATGTGGGGCGGGGGGTTACACCACATCAGAGTTCATTCAGAGGACGAAGGCTGAGTCTGATTTGAGAAGTTTCACAATGACTTGGAAAAAGAGACTCAGAGTGGAGGAACTGTTTTTTGGTGGACAAAATAACCTGGTCAACTAAAACCCCAAACAGAAAAGTACAAACAACCAGAACCACAGATGAGGAGTGATTCAGTGTGGCCATCCTGAGACGTTTTAAAAGGGATAATAATGTAAAATCCACTTTTTTAGCCTTTAAATGCATTTTGTTGTGTAYCTGGAGTCTCYAAAAATTGAATTTAGTCTCTCTTGGTGCTGCATAAATACCTTTTTATATTCTGTTTGGGTCATATTTTTCAGCCCGTTCAGTTTTCTCTATTTTCTGACGTGTATTGAACTATTACATCACAATATTTGCAAAGAAACTGCCAAATAAGGTATGGATTTACTAGCTACGTAAGTCTTCATTGTCCTCTGACTCTGGGTCAGACTCTGGCTCCAACATGTAAGGCTGGATGGGGGCGGGCGGTGAAGCACATCATTTGGATTTAAAGAGACAGCCTCAAAACGAGTTGATCTGAGACACACCTCAGGGAGGAGGGGCTTGTGGAGTTACAATAAAATGGAATTCAGACYAAAGCAGTGCAGTTCTACTTTATATAGACCCCAATGATTTAAATGTGAAAAAAWGATTTTAAAACATGACACGTCTCCTTTTAAAACCCACGTGCACACAACACCGGCCATACCCACAAACATGAACACCAAGTTCAAGGGAATCAAGGAAATCACTCAGCTCTCCGTGTTCTATAARAGAAGTGTACAGGATATCCTCAATGAGAAAACGCCCCATGGTTCTCCTCCCTCTGCCCTTGTGGTGTTCCTCTGATTATTATGTATTAATGAAAAATGGTGGGGGGGCTGCTAAAACAGCAGTGACTGTGAGGACAGGGAAATCACATCTACAGCGGGAGCTCTGAAAGGTGACACACACACACAGGTCAGTTAGAAGGAGACATTACAGACCATCCCTCCATAAGTACATAACTTAGTTTCAAAATAATAACATCAATGTCTTGTCATTACAATATCAGTGAACAAAATATCAATATTGCTCAATTAAAGCTTTAAAATTCCACAATCCTGATTCAAAACAATCAACATTAAACTGTCATTGAGATAAGCTCTGCGTTCACCTAGCATTAGCTTCTTAAAAACATGAAACTAACATGTGGGTTTTGAGCTGCTTCCTGATGCTAAAATAAGAAAATAAAAAAGGTTTGTGGTTGTGTTGAGTTCCTGTTTAGTTCCCCTGTTTGAATGTTAGAATAACGACAGATTAAAGTTATTGTTGCAATGCCAGTATTTTTGTTTAAATAAAGTTTCTGTCTTCCTTTTGAGCTCCTCGTGTCGGTCCCTGGTCCAAACCTCCAGAACCTGACAGTAACATTCATGTGCGCGCAGGGAGGAAGTGTCATTTTCATGCAGAAAGACCCCAGCCAAGAGCAAAACCTGCAGCCTTGTTGCTACGAGGCAATGGGATTAACCAGCTAACAAACATTTAGAAGGAAATCTGAAAATAAACTCACACTTGCACAGTGAGTCATTCGAATGAATTGAACAAATATATCCATCAATGTGCAAAGGCATCTGTGTTTACTGCAGTATTTCCAGGGTCCAGACACACAAAACACCTCCGTTTCTACAGCCACAGTCAAGAAACCACACAAACACGTGCAGTCTGACAGTAAAGCAACGTTACACAGAGTAAATACACACTCACTCAGGCTTTTCAAAGTTTTAGAGCTTTTCCTTCATTCTGTTGCCCAGCTTTACCTTCCAGGCTGTGTGTTTAAGTTAATTACAAGGAGCTTGAGGTCATAACATAGCAGTCCACTGCAGTGTTGTGAAAGAGCAGTAACTGTTGCATACTAGGGCTGCTACGATTAATCGATTAATCGACAACTAATCAATTATTAAAATAATCGATGACTATTTTAATAATTGAT
>NW_013952429.1:2380119-2382615 GCF_001266775.1 Austrofundulus limnaeus | reverse complement strand
AAATTTCCAGTGCACTCACATCAGAATAACTTATAGATTTGTTGTTAGAATAACCAATTAATCGAAAAAATAATCGTTAGATTAATCGATTAGAAAATAATCATTTGGTACAGCACTATTGCATACTGTACCTTCTTATAAATATATATTTAAACCCAAAGCTCCGACACACAACACATGGCAGAGAGGGACGGTTTATTTAAGTCAAAGCAGAACTGCAGTAAAAGCATGAATTCAACCTGAATCCAGACTTATGTAATAATCCTGTTTTTCTGTCAGATGTGAGGAAAAAAACAAGTAAAATTGGAGTGAAGGAAAACAAATCCAACTCAAGTGACTTGATTCTGGAGAAAAACAGGTTTTTTTTTAAAGTATTTTGTGGGGTGGGTGTTTAGGCGAGCAAAGGGGGACAACAGAGTAATATACGCAGCCACAACTGCAGTTTTTAGACAAGGACACATTTGTTGGTTGCAAAAAAATCAGAGGTCAGTGAAACTGCARCCCCGAACAGGATGGGGCAGGCAGAGAAACAACTGACATAAAGAGGCAGAGAAGTTTGTAGTGCAGGTGACCCATAATGTAGTCCAAAATCAATGACTATTCTGTAAAGTAAGCACTAAACCAGAGCCTGTAAATCGTTAACAACTCATAGTTCAACCATTTTAATGAGCAGATTTTCCTGAAGAAAGTGATGCAGACAGTGACATAACAAACACCCTCGTTGTGTCTCGGTTAATGTTCAGTCTTGATCACATAAAGGTAAAAAAATACAAACAGTAGCTCTATGAAATTACAATGACTTATGTGGTAAATCAGTATATAAACTCAACAAAAAATAATAAAAAATTATGTTTGGCAGATTATTTCTGTTGTAACAAAGCTTATTGGCAATGTATCTTATACCGTTGGAAAGTTTGTTCATTTCCATTTGAAATGGTGCCACATTTGTAAGGAACATGCATTTGTGAGATGAGCAGTACGCACACATGAAAAATTTGCCAAATCTTTCCTGCTAAACAGCTTATTTTATTGTTGTAATTGACACTTGGTTTGAGCTTCTGGTGCCCTTTTTTTWAAATTTATTGCCAAGAAGCATCGATACAACAAAGAAATAATCTACAGGCACTAATTTCCTTACTTTTTGTTATTATTTATTCTGGAAAGCTATCAGTTTGTTTTCCTCCTGCGAATTTGCACCTTGCTTTGCTTTATCATTGAGTTTGTTCAAACCAGATGCCGGGACTCCTTGCTCATACAGTTTGACCCACCAGCTGCCACTGGTCTCAGGGGTCAGGCTAAGTAAAGTTTGTTTTCACTGGGTTTAGGATAGCCATGCCTGTGTTCTGCTTTTTGTCACGAGACACCTTCACAGCGGCTGTATTGGGTAACCAAGTCTCTGCGTTAGCAGCGACCTTTCAGGTGTTAGGGTCAGGGCCCAACGGTTGCACCATTTGTGCCACTTAGAATGGAGCTTTTCATTCTGATGAGATCCCTCAGCCTCTTTAGATCTATAAATTTTCCAAACACTGCTTTGTGCCTTTAAAACACTGTAGACCATTTGATTCATGACTTCTCGTGTGTTACGGGCTCCTTTGGCTGAGTGGAAATGAAAACATCAGCTCTCTGTGGCGCATGCTTAAAGCTGAGGTTTCCTTTGAGTGCTGATTGGACATCAACTTTTAATATTCACTTGCATGACCTTTTGTAATGACAATGGAAATGGTCAAACTAAACCAGGATCCGAGTATATTTGTCATAAATATCGTGAATTCATGTGTGGCTTCAGACAGGAAGCTGTGAAAATATACTCTACATTACCAACAAGTGATGACGGTCCAGTTTAGATTCATGAAGGAGGAATTCTGCAGCACATCCCACTGGGAGGAGACAGGAAGTGGTTGAAAAACTTTGAGATTTCATCACCTGGATTATTTTATCACCACCTTCTCAACAATGTTTCTTTGTCACTGCAAGCATTAGTCATTAAACTGGTCGCAGCAGCTTCAAGGACGAGGGATGAAACTGTACACACATCAAAAAGCGAGCTTTTCATCACCGTCTCTGCTAAAGAAGAAGTGCAGAAGGCCACCAAGCTCAAATTCTTCTGTTCTGGACAGGTTGGTGCATGAATCACTTGTTGATTGCCCAGAGGTGCCGTTATGTGAACCTGTGATCTTTCACCAGGAGGTCTCAGAGGTTTTTTGTGTCACAGGTCACAACTAAGGAAAAAGTTCTTCCCTATGTTTCAGGAAGTGAAATGATTCTTTATGATGGCTGTGTGAAAATGAGCAGTTGTGCAGTAGCATCCTGTTTGCCTCTGAGTTCATGTGGTTGAAGTTGTTGAATGTTTCTCCTGTCAGAACCTTTTCAGAAGAGCCACTTCAGCTCAACAGACTCATGTTGTGACAGCGTCTGTTGTCCGCACAGCCTGTGTGTGTGTGTGTGTGTGTGTGTGTGTGTGTGTGTGTGTGTGTGTGTGTGTGTGTGTGTGTGTGT
>NW_013952429.1:2367417-2380109 GCF_001266775.1 Austrofundulus limnaeus | reverse complement strand
CTTTTACACACAAATTCACAACTGCGTCTCTTTGTTTGTCGAGTCCGTGTGGAACGTGCATCAATTCCCTTTGTCCTCCTCATCCTACTGTGTTCTGTCCTCCTTCCTTCCCCGCTGCTCACTTTCCTGTTTCCCCTGCTGTCAGTCCCCACAGCTGCTGTTTGCCTGATGGGCTGGACGTCACGGGCTGATGATGGCAGCCAGAGTCAGAGAGAGGGTTAGTTTGTCAACAAAAGCTGCATTATTAAAAGCTGATAACGTCTTGACAGTTCGTTATTTCTGTCCAAACGGTGCACAGCGGTCCACAGAGAGGCTGCACAGACAAATATGTTCAATACAAATGTGCATATTTGTTACATTCTTTTATTCGCCACCTTGTCTACTGGTGTGCTCACATTTTAATGGTCATGAGGCATGAACCAAAAGGACAAAATCCCAGATACTGGTGGGTAGGGAGGCCAGGCTC
Organism: Austrofundulus limnaeus; assembly: GCF_001266775.1. Classification (NCBI taxonomy): domain Eukaryota; kingdom Metazoa; phylum Chordata; class Actinopteri; order Cyprinodontiformes; family Rivulidae; genus Austrofundulus; species Austrofundulus limnaeus. Next base: position 2,379,643 of record NW_013952429.1, on the reverse strand, counting down.
TGCCATCATCAAGGCAGAGTTTGTAGAAGAGGTTGCTCCTCCACATTCAAGAGACAGTTGAGGTGGTTTGGGATTCTGATTAGGATGTTTCCTGGATGCCTCCCTTTAGAGGTGTACTAAGCACTTCCCACTGGAAAGCAGTGTTATATAAAGTACCTCAAAGTGCTACTTGAGTAAAAGTACAAGTATTTTATCATAAAATTACTTTGTAAATGTTAAAGTCTTCTCTAAAAACATTACTTGAATAAAAGTCTTAAAGTATCTGATATTTTTTGTACTTAAGTATCAAAAGTAAATTTCTGACACAAAATCTACTTAAGTATTAAAAGTAAAAAGTACTGAGTAAAAGTGAGCAGTTAGATTTTCCAAAATGACATTTATTGGGAGGTAAGTTCTCCAAAACGGCGTGCAGCTGTGACGGGTTGTGTACAAGCTAATAGTGTGTCAGAATGGTATATATTTATACTTCTCATCCAACCACAACTAAATTCACTCTATCCAGGAGACACAATTTATCAGGATAGTATTTTTTAAGTAATAACTCGGAATAAAATTGGAGTAACGCCTTTCTACTTTTTATCTTTTTTAAAAAATGTAGTGAGTAGAAAGTACAGATAACTGTGTAAAAATGTAATGAGTAAAAGTAAAAAGTACGCTGAAAAATAATTACTCAAGTAAAGTACAGATAACCAAAATTTCTACTCAAGTACAGCAACAAAGTATGTGTACTTAGTTACTTTATAACTCTGCTGGAAAGCCCAGAAGTAACCTCTCTGGCCTGGGAACACTTCAGGGTCCTCATTGATGAGAAGGAAAGTGTCCCTGGAAAAAAAAAACTGGGATCCTCTCCTGGACCTGCTGCCTCCCTGACCTGACTATGGATAAGTGGTAGAAGACCTCTGAGTAGTTAAATGTTGCATTTATCTCACTGGCCGTGTTTTCATCAAAGTTTTTTTCTTGTGCATTTTGATTTATCGCAAAAAAGGTGGATGGAAATAGCAAAATTTGCAAAACCTTCCGCAATTTTGCAAAAATGGCTTTACGCTCGCTTGAGGTGTTTTTTTTTTTTTTTGGATTTTCCAAAAAAGAGTTGATGCACAAAAGGTGAGATGGTAACACATTTATGAATAAGTTCTGATGTAGCAAATATTTACCTCAGATGGTTGATCAGCTGTTCCCACTATCCAACACAAACGGCTGCTGCAGCTGCAGTTGGACCCTTCTTCTGCTGTTGGCATCTTCCCGTAACGTGAAGAGAATTGCATTTTTTTTCCTACGTCTCCAGACAGCACATAACATTGCCAATACTAGTTGATATGACAGAATAATTACAACTTCCCCGATAGCAACACATTTCTGATAACTTCTCTCCATTGTCCTGAGATGTGTATCTCTGAGAGTTCGCGACTTTACTTCCTGTTTACTACAGACATGCTTAATGTCAACATCTGACGTAATTACACTTAGCAWAGCCAGTTGATAGAAACATGTCTGATTCACATTTCTTCGTTATTTTCTCCTTTATTTGACATTTAAAAAAAAATTGTTCGAAATTGGCATTATGAAAACACAGCAACTGAGAACATGACTAACGGCAATTATCAAGGGTACCAAAACCGAATCACTGAAGCACTCCTGCATCTTTTCATCTGTTAACTTTCCTCTTATTTAATTTATACATCAAAACATAAGCATTTATATCTTCTTTCACCCTGTTTGTCTCTCACTGCTACAGGAGTTATAGTTTTCTTTCAATTGAATTTAATGTCTGGTTCCTCCCACGATGCTCTGACAGTATTCAGCTGTTAGGAAAAGTTTTTCTATGAGCGGAAAATCAGCCTCAGCATCGGATCGCTCTGATAAACCTTTACTGATGCTGTGGATTATATTATGAACAAGCCAAATTGTTTTTTAAATCAAGAAGTAAAAACATATTTACAGATAAATTTATATCAACAACCTGAATGAGGAAAACCTCAGTTAATCCCATCAGGCTGAATGAATGAATTAAAGGGACCATGTTTCTATTTTGGCCTTGTTAAAATTAGTCGGTTTCTCCAAACTAATATCTATCTACAACAGGTAAGATATTCATTGGTCATGTGTTTCCACAAAAACACACTTCGAAATATCAGAATAAAGTCTTTGAAGTTTTTAAGCCCTTTGAAGCACTTTGTTCACAGGTGGAACATAGAATGAAAACATTCTCTCTGTATTCCCACATCAGTCAGATTTCTGTCCGTCTTTTAATGAAGATGACTTTTAACCATCGTCTGCTCAAAGAAACAGCTTTACCTGTCAGAGGCTGAAGCTGAGAGAGCCTCAGGACAAAACTGCTTCAGTGACTATTAAAGTTGTGTTTTTGTGCTCGGGTTCTCAATCTGGTCTTACATTTTGGTTTAAATTAGACTTTAAAAAATGCTTTCCTCATCAACTAAACATAACCAGTGAAGCATTTAAACATAGTTACTCTCAAACTTCTCGTTCCCACCCACCTCTCACTCTAACATTTTTATTTTTGCACAGGATATCAGCCAAACCAGCAGGAAATTACGCAGTAAATCTGACACAGTGAGCTGGCCTGCCTGTGGGCAGCTCTAACTAACCGACGCCGTCAGTGGGCAGCTGAAGGAAGTGTGTTTTTGACAGAGCAACATTAAGGTTTTTTCTCGCAAAGCAAAATACCACGGTTTGAAATTTCATCATTTATTGTTTGGCCTTGTCCTGTCAGTTAAAACAGTTACTCTTGTTTTCCTTTGTCCAACCGCATAATCTTCTATTCTTGAGCTACTGACAGCAGATAAAGCTCCTCTGTGCCTGAAACGGTTTTATATAACACAGAGGAACTGCCTTGATGACTAGACTTATTGCACGAGGCTACAAGACCACATTATTTCAAGGCCACATGCAGGGAAGGAGATCTTACCGTTGGAGAATAGTGCATGCGCTGCCTGGGAAACACACATTTTATTTAATGATGTACTGGATTTGTAAGGTAATCATTTAATAATGTATTTGTCACTGTACTTTATACAACTTGATATATGTATTTGTTCCATGCAGGACCACAGAGTGGGCGTGGGGGAGGGGAGGGYRTGSGGGGTATGAACTTTTAGCTGCAGGGGCTTTGAAAATGACTTGATTTGACTTGATTTGATTTATTGATTTAACAGGAAARGATTACTAAAAATCAAGCCTGACTCAGCATAATTGCTGTTTTACAGCAGGTTCCAGTTCTGTAGCACATAAAACACTCAGAATTACAGCATCACAATCACATCATTATACACCATAGACACAAAGACAAACAAGCATACCAAATTTCAGGAAGGCAGCATTTGCAAAACAGGACATCTAAATATAAGCACAACAGAAAGTGTCCAGCAGATGGCAGACAAGATTCTTCTTAAAGGGCTGTAGTTTTGAAATGGACTTTATGTTTTGAGGAATGTCATTCCATGCTTTAGTATAAACATAGAAGAAAGACCTCTGGCCGTAACAGTTTTTAAAAGTTGGTAATATCAGTTGTCCTTTTGTAACAGATCTAGTTGAATGACCACTTCCAGAATTTGATTTGGGCAACAATGCACAGAGAGTTCCATAATTGGCACCTTGGAAGATCTGAAAATATAAATTAATACCACTATACAAAACATTGAGACTTGAGAGGTAGTTTTAAACGTTCTATTTAAGGTTTCTGTTTTRTCTGAAATCATAGTTATTAATATTTCTTATTTTGTGTTTTATTGTGAAATRTAATCTGTTCCCATTTCTGCACTAACTTACAGGAAAGTTTTTTTCTTATTAATGYGTTGTCAGCACCTGACTCATCTGTTCCACATAAAACCTCCGACGTGGCCACAGTATTCTTGTACTTTCTATTGTGCTTTTATTGTGATGCAGCTATTAATCAGTATCTGATTTCATAAAGGTTATGAGTTGATAAATTTCATGAAATGCTTTAAATAATGACACAGAAATAGTTTCTGCTTCGTGGGTATGACATGATGAAATTTTTGAATATTATGATGGTGGGTTTACTTTAAACTGGGGCAGGTGAAGGCTGTGCTTTTCTTCTCATAATGAYGTTCTGTTCTGTTAACATTATGAACATAATCTGAGTAAAGTTTATGTGAATTGAGGCTGTTTTTGCGAAACATCCTCTTAGCAACCATGTTTATTCTACAATGCAAACACAGCCTTAGATGTGATGACATAACATTTTCCAAGCTCAAATTTGCACATTTCTGTTAAAAAAACACAGAACTTTAGACCAATCAGTGTCCAGTACTGATATGAATAGATTATAGAATGATTTAATCTGCAAAAGAAGAGCGAGGATAGCGTTTTTGTTAAATCAAAAAGTTGTTTCATCCAACCAATTGTAGGGAAAGGCCAGAATATAACCAGGTTATGACATGTAGTCAAATATATATTTAGCCTTGGACACTGTCAGCTCCCCTGTAGTCAAGCTTTGTGAATTTAAAGAAGACAGATTCCATGAAAGCACAACACCAACTACTACCAGGGATTGATGATCCTGAGAAAACCCAGTCTGGATTAGCTTCACCCTCTTTATCTGCTGTTTCCTCGTCTCCCTGTTTGTTTTCCTCCCTGCAAACCTTTTTATTCGTGCATCTGGACTGGGTGGTTATGAACGTTTTTGACCCACTGTTTGGAGAGTCCTTGAGCAGTGATGATAAGGAGGCATTATTATGTGGGCTGGATTAGAACAACTGATGGTGAATATTTTTGTTTTCTGTGTGGGAGATGGGGTGAGAAACTGGACACTGAAGGGATGAAGCTTCTGGATGCTGCTGATGAGGCGGAATCGACCTCTTGTTTTTAGTTCGTGGTCTTGGAATGCTACTTCATAGAAAACAATACTCCCTCAACCATTTGTCAGTCCAAAACAAACACACAGATATCCTCTGGAGATCATGTTAATAATATTAATCATACAGGTCTCTTCCATCACTATGCTTCACATGAACAASAGGTAAAGATCTACTATTAACCTCATAAATGAGCAAATAAATTAAATGATTTAACTTTTTTAAAATCCCTCAAAAGTCATTACACAATTCTCCATAATTACAAACACAATTAAAAAAAAAAGAAAATGAAAATGTTCTGCTCTTACATCACACTATCTGCGCAGTCAAACAACAAATACACCTTAATAAACAAGTCACTGTTAAAATGTTTCGGTTTGTAGGATTTATTACACTTGCAGCAAAATTTCAGCTTCAGCTACATAAAGGCTAAGTTTCGGGAGTGGTTGGGCTGCATGTGTTGCTGAAGTTTCACAGCATCTTTAAAAACCTACAGAATGATGTTGGCAGACCTGCTCACTGTCTGGCCAAAGTCGAAAGCCACGACCTTGTATTCCCTCTCAGCGACCGTAAACACGAGACAGGAACGCAGGAGAGAGAAGACCACGGTCCGAATGATGGCAGTGGGGGTTTAGGAATCTCTTACAAATTACAGACCACTGTATTCTCTATTACTGTGTATCTATAACTTTTAAAGGTGGGGTTGAAATTKTTGTGCTCTCAGACTGGATAACGTTGATGCTGTTTTATCTATTCAGAACCTAAGTTCATAAAGTAAGAAATTGGAGTGTGAGAAAATGACTGTAAAACTCACTTAATGACACAAAAAAGCATCCAGAGGCAATGATCCAATTTTGATGCAACAGAGTTCACATGCACACCAATAATAGGTTTGTAAATGATCCAGTTTACAAGAAGCTAGATGGTGTTATCAGGTAGCTGCTGGAGTGTCTGGCTGTCAGGTCAGAAGGCACAGATGATGCCTCATTTGAAGAAGTTGTATTGCAGGTTTGCATGAGACCAGGTGTACAGATGTTACAGTGGACGATGTTTGAACCAATGGGTGTGTAAGGACAAACTCACATGAGGAAGCTTCTGGTCTTTTAAGATGCTCCACGCTGAAGGGGGAATGTTGGATTGTGCACCAAGCATTACATAACCCCACAACACCTGCAGCTGTTTGAGTTCAGGTATTGGATTTGTTACAATACCCTTCATGTGTCTCAGTGACTGGCATCAATGTAGACAGCTGATAAAAACAGTTACATCTGTAGCATTCTGTGTGTTACTCCTCATGAAACACAACTCTGGTTCAGTCTTTCAACAAGACAACACTGTGGACTTTCTGCATCGTGTTGAGACCCTACAGGTCTTCTGATTGTTCCTCAGTCGATCAACCAGAAGAAAACGAACATTAAATTTTCTTTAAAAACAAACAAGTTAACATAAAACTGGTTTCAGATTAGTTTAGCTTAATCAGTGTTGTATAAATTACCACAAAGTGATAATTGAGTAAAAGTACAAGTATCTTACCAAAAAATTACTTTGGTAAAAGTTAAAGTCTCCTTTAGGAATATTACTTGAGTAGAAGTCTAAAAGTATCTGATATTTTTGTACTTAAGTAAAATTATTGATTTAAAATTAGTTAGATTTCCCGTAACAACATTTATTAGGAGGTGAACTCCCCCAAAACAATGCAGCAATGACCATATTGTATTAAAATAATTAATTTATGTTAAATTTGGGATGCACTAGTTTAGCTGTTTCAGTTTATTTACATATATCAAGGCTGCACAAACCTTTTCCTCAAAATGAAAATCTATCATGGGGCTGCGGCCAAATACAATAATATAATTCATGAAATACAAATACTTCTTAAGTACAGTCCTTTTATTTTTATGATTATGTCCTGCTGGAGTGTGACATGATTTGTTTGTGCAAAAACTCATACGGTATCAGAATTTTATATATTTATACTCCTCATTCAACCACAATTAAATTCWCTTTATCTGTTGGTATGGACATTGATTTTTTACAATAACAAGTTGGAATGAAAACAAGCAAAAATGAAATAAAAGTAACAACTTTCTACTTCTTGCCTTCTTAGAAAATGTAAAGATTAAAAGTACAGATAACTGATTGAAAATGTAAGAAGTAGAAGTAAAAGTAGGCTGAAAAATAATTACTCAAGTAAAGTACAGATACCCAAAAATTCTATTTAAGTACATTAACAAAGTATTTGTACTTAGTTACTTTACAACTCTGAGCTTAATGATGTATGCAGAAGGGTGTTTTTTTTTTTCTTTTTTTATTGTGTTTACAATTCCACATCTCCAAAAACAGTTTTGTTTTTGCACCCTATGGGGTACAGATGCTTAAAAATAAACATGCTCTGTAGTTTTTGTTTTTTTTACAAGCGTTTTGAACCAGATTTAAGTAGTTGTTTGGAGACATGGGCACACATACTGGAGGCACACCGCAAGCAGAAACAGATCAAATAATCTGCACTGTGTTTTGAAGTGAAGGAAACGTTCTTAAGGCTGTGCGTGAGCGCTCTAACTCCTGTGTAATTACGATGCCAGCTCCTGGCCGCTGGCTCTCCTCCATGGCTCCACGATGGAAGTCAAGTTGACTTTCAGMTGAGCGCGTTCTTCCCAGGAGGTAATTTCCATCCTTTAGTGTTCTCATCTTGGACACTGTGACCATTGTCTCATATAAATTGAGTTCGGAGATGACGCTTCTCTGTCTTTCTGTGGATGTTCAAAAGAAAATAAAAAACAGGAGGTCRTGGAACGTCTTTGCCTCAGAGCTGGGTGACATTTGGCTGCTTACATTAAAACATGTAGAGAAACACCACCAGTGGCTCAGAGAGAAACTGTATTATGTATTTCTGTGTACCACACACATAAACCTTGGCACAAATAAACTCTTAAAAAAAAGCTGCTGCTGGTGACTGAAAATGYAATAAAATTAGACAGGCGTGGTTTAATTAAAGTCTAAAGTAACTGCTTTTACAGCTCCTCCTCCCTCAGACCTYATATTTTCCTTTTCATACTTAGAGTTTTTCAGGAAAACCTAACAGTTTTTACTGCTCAGATACTTAGTTTGACATTTTGATGAACATCTTAAAATGTTCCATCACACGTTTTCCAGCAAAACAAACATAACTGATTTGTGTTTTTGTCCTATTTCTGCAGCTCTTAAGAGGTCCTTTGAGGTGGAGGATGTCGACACCTCGTCCCATTCTTCGCCCGGYTCTCGTCGAGCCACCAGCTCTCCTCACCGTAACGCCATGTCTCCCACCAGTATCTACTACCGTGACCTGGGCACCGCCGCCTCCGCCTCCAGCAACAACATCAACTATACTCAACCGCGCTCCATCATGGGGGGAGGAGGGTCCAAGACTCCTGAGCCGGTGTCACGCCGTTCTGAACTCTCCATTGACATCTCTTCGTCCAGCAAGCAGGTGGATCACATCACCAGCCCCGCTTCTTCACGCTTCGGGAGCAGCAGCGCCCTGAAACGCCCCGAAGTCCTGGGTCACTCCAAGACCCCTGAGATGGGTCACAAGAGGGAGGTAACTTTTGCCAAGAGCCTGACCGACTCCCCCGTGATCCGCCGCAACGAGGGCATCGGCAGCAACAACGGGATCGCCCGAGTCCCCGAGCTGAATCACACGCGCAAGTTCGAGGCCCCGAGCCTCGGGGAAGTTCGTAAACCCGACATCAACATCACCAAAGCTCCTCAGGAAAACAACGGGCACCACGCGGCAGTGCACCACCCCCACCACCCCAACCCCCATCACAGCACCATCGTCACCACCTTCCGCTGCTCCTCGCCGAGCCACGCTGGACGCAAGTCTCCCAACCCTGACCGTAAGTTAGCTTCAACTGGAGCTCAGTTCCACACGTCTACTTTATTTCAACCCAAACATCTTTTATCTGTGAGCACCAGCTCAGAAAGCTTTACAGCTTTGATGCAGCACAACRCCTCACAGCAGGGAAGGTCCTGGGTGYGATTCCCRGGGGTCTTTCTGTGTGGAGTTTGCACSTTCTCCTTGTGCTTGCGTGGGTTTTCTCCGGGTACTTCGGTTTCCTCTCATAGACCAAAAACATGTAGCTGYWGCCTTCAGCCCCAGGCCTCCATTGCAAAAGAAATCTSTGATCTCAGTGGGATTTGTCTGGTTAGAATAAACAGATACAAACACAACAAATAACGTGCCATTTCATTGGGTCGTGACAAATCAGGTTGCTGCCGATGCGCCTTTAAGTTGCCAAGCAAGGTAGTAACAGAGCCGTAACAGTCARCGTGCAAAAAAATGAGCCGGCTCAAACGATGCAGTGGAAGCAACATTCACGAATGATCTGAATCCTTTGAACAATTTCATACAATAAGTTGCAGACAGTAAAGAGACGTTAGTAGTTTTATTTTTTATAACTCCTCGTGATTTTTTTATTTTTCCTCCTCAGCCACAGAGACAATCAGTCCTCCTTTACGTTTTTACAGAAAACAGGCATTGGGGTGGAGAACRGCAGCTCAGGGGGAAAGGGTGGAGGRGATCAGCTTGACAAAACACATGACACCAACATGTGACGGAATGAAATCATCACCTTGTTCAAAATGGAATGGCTCTATATTGACTGGCTCTATAAAACAAATGGTTCATCAAGATCTGGATTCCATTAGAGCCATTCATCCCGTTTTGTGATAATGTAGTCTGTGTGACTTTGAAGCCGTAACACTGAAAACCAGCAATAGAATCATAACAGAGTAGACTGATAACAATGCATGGCAACTTTTTGTTCCTTAAAACTCATGAGAACTAATGTTTTTGGTCATATCTTTTGTTAACTATGATAAACTGGTCATTTTGCATATAAGTGYCATTTATTCTCTATTCTGCTGTTGAGGTTATGGTGTGCCAATGTTTTCAGTGGGAAAATCTTAGAAAACATTATTTTAAGTCGCAAATTACACTTTCTAAAGCGTTCAGGGTGCAGCCAACCCCCTTGAGATAAAATGTCACATTTTCCAGAATAGTCACTTTGAACTTTCTCTTAAACTTGATATCCTTAAGTCCRTATCCACTCACACCATTACAGCAGACTGATCCAAGTATTAGATCTATTACTCAAAAACTAGCCAGCAACGGGAGCAGCTTATTTGATTAATCGGATGTCTGCACGTCTGCCAGTAATACAAGAAACCGTGTCCTTRGAGGCCCATCCCTCAGTAGACGGGGGAAAGCAGACTGGCTGTCTATATTTGTGGAAATCACTTGCTTTTGTTCATGCAGTATTAAAGCTGGGCAAGTTTCACTGATGTGATGAAAACCTAACCTTGCAGAACCAGATCCGTGTGGCGGCTCAGCTCTAATTAGTGTTAGGATGGGAGCACAGCTTTAAGCAGCAGAGATGAAGGGCTTTTCCCGTCGGGGTTACATTAGTTTATGTGATTCTGGACGGCGATATGAATCAGTTACACACAGAATGCAACGTATTTTGGAATTATTAAAAGTAACAAGTAATACAACACTGTTCGGAGGCTTTTGATCTTGATTTTCTCTGATTTTGATGTCCCAAATGCCTTTCTGTCAGCACCACGAGATCTTAAATTGAAATCAAATGTTTTCCACACACTTTTCACAGCATAGTAACKTTATTTAGTTAACATTTGTAAGCACCAAAGAAAGAAAAACTAACATGAAAATTGAATGCTAGCTCAAGGGGAAAACTGCTGCATTGGCTAAACCAGAAAATCGCTATGAACAGCAGGTGTTTTATTGGCATCTTTTTATTAAATACAATGTCCTGTTGATTTCAGATCATTTGATGTTGTACAGTCCTGGCTGAGTTGACACTATTATTCCTGCTTTAAGATGAAATACGGCACTTTATCTCTTGGCAGATGTTTTGTTGTCAGACGGTGAACAATGCTGCAGTGTGTCGGCCCGTCCCTGTTCGCCTGCGCTGCAGTATGTCTTGTTGTGTTTTTAATGCGTATAACCATAAATCTCCCCTCTGTGTTGGCGCTGAGGGTTTTACATGGTTCTACTCGACATTACGGGGGGTTGCAGCTATTTATTTTTCCGCAGAGAGGGGCCCAGATGGGGGACTAAATGAGGAGTGACCTGCCGGGAAGTCGTGAACAGATTCCACACATTTTAGTTGTAAAAGTCAGGATCAAGAGATGCGTGACAAAATATTCAGATTAGTGACCAAATCTGAATTTAAATGGGTAATATTATGTGTTTCTCAGGCATACATTTAAATACTATACCATCAGAAAGTATCTATGTCACCTTTAGCTGTTATTAAAAGGCTGTTTTTATGTTTAAATAGAAAATAAACTTTTCTCACCACTTTCTCTTCAGAACTCCTTGAAATTGGCCTCTGTCTCTTTAAGAACCACCTTCCGCTTCTGTCTCACCCATTTCAGTGCAGGGGGGTTCGCGCTCGYGAGGGGGAGAGGGGGCTGCCATGATGCAGTTTACTTGGCAACTGAAAATACATTTCCTCAAAGGTATTTTTTTTAACTGAAAAGAGCTTCACTGAGTGAGAACTAATGTTAGGAGCTCCGCAGACAGTTTAAGTTTCACTTTCAGTTTCACCACAGAGCCTGCAGGAGTCATGGGCGGGGTATGTGGGGATGGGTGGGTGCTCTGCCTTGAGGAAGTTTGGCTTAAAGACACGTCCCAGGGACGTTTCTGGTCCCCAAAGGCGTTTCTGGTCCCCACCTGTCGTTTTRCTCCTCAGCATGGCTTCCTAAAAACGCTGCAGGATTTCTCCAACATGCATGAATGAGTCAAAGCGAGGCTTTGGGCATGTTTTTTTATGAGAGTATAACATTATAACATGATATAAAACTCAAAAAAGTTGATTTTACATGATATTGACCCTTCAATACACCATTCCTCCCATCTAAGTTGTTGGTCTAGCTCCATTTTATTATAGATAAGCAACCAGGCGAAAGGCAAGAAATAATGTTTTTGTTTATTTTTGTGGGTGCGTACCTTGTTGTGTCTATTGTGTTAGCAAAATATCTTATGAAGTTAATTATCTGAAAGCAATCATTAAATGTGAATCTACCATCACACACTTAAAGTGCTAACAAGCTGCACAACATCTTGTAATATTGTGTGAGAACATACATAAAATAGCAGACATTTCAAAATCGGATCTACTTGGCAAAAATTTTGTCATATTTCAACATTAGATATTCTCATTTTAAAACTCCAATATGGTGTGTTGATATGCATTCATAAAAAAGGGAAGCTCAGCTAATCATTTCTGCAAATAAAAGAAAAATCAAGGAACTGTTTGGGTCACAAAAGAAAATATAAGATTGTACTTTTTATTTTTCCTTGTGACTGCCAACTGTGTTTTAGGCTG
>NW_013952429.1:2361297-2365150 GCF_001266775.1 Austrofundulus limnaeus | reverse complement strand
CACACACACACACACACACACACACACACACACACACACACACACACACAGATGCATACATGCTGGGCTTCCTTCCGTCTTCTGTCGACTGTGATTGTTTCCCCTGCAGCGTGACCTCACTGCAGGGCACTTCCTCCCTTAGGGGTCATGTGATAAAAGTCAGTCAGCTTCTCAGTCCACCTTCCTTTCTGCTTTGTTCCAAACATTACAGAAGCTGTCGACATGAAAAACRTTAGCCTAGTTACACATCTACATTATGAAAACAGTGGACATGGGTGGATCGGTGCTGAGTTAGGTCATTACTGRGGTTCGTGACCACCTCAGCTGACTCCTTTCAGTGAAGGAGCARCAGCTCTATGAGCTCCCCCCAGATGATGGGGCTCCTCACCTTTTCTCYAAAGTCCTACAGAGGAAGTTCATTTCTGCCACTTGTATCCAGTATCTTGCAACAGATGAGTGTCACTTTTTAACTTGGCTCTCTGTGCTCAAAGTATGTGTTGATGACTCAGTTACTACCACATGAAACATTTAGATTGATATCTGTGAAACTGACTGTTGTGAAAGTCAGTTAGCTCTGCAGCCATCTTGAATCATGTGGACTCCAAACATTAATTAGCTGTATTCAATAACCCACTGCGAGGTTTATTACATTCTGTAAGATATTTTGCTAATACCAAAGWCAATAAACACATGATCACCTGCATTAGATGGCAGCAGGTAATAAAATCAATGACCAAACCACTTATATGGACTTATAATCCAAAACAGATAATCCATTTAAAAAAAGTTATGTTTGCCTTTATTTTTAGTCATTTTCAACATTTAAACCAGATGAAAGTTTTTTTTTTTACAAAACAAGAGAATATTTCCACACTAACAAATAGCAGTTTTGAAACACTTTATTAGCACTGAATGTTTCCTCCTTTTTACTGCAGCGGCTGGATAGACTAGACAATCGTGAGGTCAGTAGACGATAAACTGACCATAAACTGTGTTTTTATCACTGGGATGAGAGAACTGAAGGGGTTATCACTGAGATCACATTCTGTGACCTCATTTTGTGGCTCCTTTTAAAGTTTGATGACAAGAGAGGAAAAAGACCCAAAACACCAGAGATGGCTTTGACTTCCATTATCTCATATATTACTTTGTGACAAAAAGGAAAGGAAAGATGAGGTTGTGGCTAAAAACCAATTTTTGTTACTGGAGTCACTTCATGTAGTGCCATTGCGTCTCATCTTCCTGTTTTCATGGTTGTGAACAAAGAAAATATCCTCACGTCAGCTGAGCAGACAGTCCCAGCAGAACTGGATAATGTCTCTGTGAGAGTCAAATCATTTGTCTTTTATTTGGATTGACCTTCTGAGTCTGGGTGGAGGGTGATTTGTCTCTGCCTGCCCGTAGGTTAAAAACGAGCACGCCCTTTCTTTATCTCAGATTTTTATTTTTTGTCTTATTTTCATTGTGTCTCATCGATAAGCGCTCCCACAAACACACACACACACATAAACACAGTCACACCCTCAGGCAGAGCCATATCCGAGGTCAATCCTCTCACAGTGTAATTACTCTGATCCCAGACCATTATTCAGCCTGACCTGTCGGCTAAGTACTCAGGAAAGAAGGACAGATTTCTGCCTACTTGCTGTGAGAACAAACTGCTGCAGACAAAGAGTCACAGCAATAATTTGACTAAACTGAAATGAATTTTTGCTTAAAAATTACAAATTATCTTACCTGATGTAACGAGCGTCTTGAATGACCACGTTTGTTGTTGTTGTTTTTTTTTTTGCTTTTATCTTAAAACAATCTGGTTTAACTGCTCACTTAAAGACTCTAGTTTCTTACATTTTTCTTCTTCAGAAATTGAAAAGAGTTGTTCCATCTTGTCCTGGCTTTCATTGTTGGTGTGCTTCTGATTAAAACCACCAGGAGGCAGTGTTTGATAAACTACTGCTGGCTTCAAGGAAACAAGAACAAAGTTGCAGTTTTTTTCCCCTTCATTCAGATTTCTTAAAAATGAAATAAAACGTCATTTTTTTGGCCCTCCCCCTTTTTTTCCCTAATGGCTTCTATATGAGCTAAAAGGTTTTTAGCTCTGCTCTGTGTCACTGTGAGATTTACAGCTCTTTGAAGTTTAAAGACACTAACAAGGCTCGAAATGAAAAGTTGTCCGTTGTAGTAAAAACATCTTGAAAGAAGGAATGGAGAAAAGTAATGGGAACAAGACCAGATAAAAAAAACTCTCTCACACACACACACACACACACACACACACACACACACACACACTTCCCCTCTTTCCCAGATAAGGCTTTCGGAAGTTGAAGTTTACTTTGAGCATCGAGGGGAAGTCAAGGGTTAAAGAAGTTCCCACCGCTGCAGAAAGACCTTTGTCCCTCTCCCTCATTCTGCCATGTCCCACAACTTCTGCAACCTCCACACCCCCACCCCCACCCACTCTCCTCCCTTCATTCAGTTTCCTGTGCTTTCTGTGGACCCCAACACATTTCATCTTGAAAACATGTCCCACGATTGATTCAATCTCGCTGCTTTGTGTAAATATTATATTATACGCACACAGAGGCACACACATTTGTTGTAAAATGAAAGGCAGATAGTGGGATACGGGCCATCGGAGGTTGATGGAGCAAACTAAGATAACGTTTACTCTCAGTGGATGTTTTATTCAGTAATGTGCTCAAGCTCCATTTGAACTCTCTCTGTTTGTTTGGAAATGAGACTCAGCTGTAGCTCCTTTGTCCGACAAACCGGTGAGAAAATGATGCTCCTTATCTTCACCATAAAACTGAAGATAAGAAGTTAAACTTCTGTCAGGTCCTTAAACAGAAAAGAAACCTTGTTGCAGCCATTATCTTTACTATTATACCGAACACATGCTGTTCTTGTTTGCCTTTCAAAAATGAAACAATCTTTTTTGGAGCAAGATATTTTTGTTCAGGGTTGCAGGGGGCTGATACTCCAGCAGTCTACTCCCGAGGCAGGAAGCATCCTGATCTGGATCCCAGTCCATCACAGGGCAACGCAGAGACACACACCAAAGTCGGCTCAGAATCTCTGGTTRATCTAATCTGCATGTTTTTGGACAGAGGGAGGAACGAGAGTTCCTGGAAAACCCACAAGTCTGGCAACTTTCCTTCCAGCCTGCTGCCTCCATTTGAACAATAAATAAACAAATGAGAAAACAAATGAACATTATGAACGCAAGGCCTGACGTTTTGTCTGCTTGTCATCTGACAAAAGACATACCACAGAAGTGTGTGTGCGTGAGTGCGTGCGCACAGACAGATGGCCATCTCACACTCCTGCCATCTGCTGAAACGAGGATCTGAAGGAGCGGAGGGATTCAGCTGCCTGTTCTTCATGTTGCATCAGATTCTAGTTGAGTGTTTCCTTCCTTCCTCCTTGTTGCTGCAGCTTATGGCCAGTTGACACAAAGCTCAAATTTGTTGGCTGATGTCTCCAGCATGTTGTTGACTGCCTTTTCCCAGGCTTTGTGTCTGTTGGAAGCAGTGAGTGTGTGTGTGTGTGTGTGTGTGCGCGCGCGCATTGTGACATCCGTCATTGATGCTCCATTAAATAGGGATGAGGTTCATCTGCTGAGCTTAAATTCTTGAATATTGGGATTTTTGCAGCATGCGTTTTCMTGCTCACTTGGAGAAAATCACTTGAATCCTGGTCTGTTTTTGTTTTGATTATTGCTTCAGATCAGCTGTGCAACATTTATGCACATTCCTGATTGACTACAGAGCTGTGAATGAACAAGCAATCTTTATTCATTTTATTATTTTTTAAAACCAAAACATAAATGTATCAAATCAAAGCCCGTGGG
>NW_013952429.1:2353022-2360516 GCF_001266775.1 Austrofundulus limnaeus | reverse complement strand
GTTTTTTTCTTCTTTGTTAGGGTGTGTTACTTCTAAACACAACAAAAATATACTTTAGAAAAATGAAGTTGTATTTCTATGAGAATAAATTGTTAATTCCATAATTTGTCACTTATGTTAAAGAAGTCACTCCTGCCATTGAGGCTGCTCAAGCCTTCATTTTGCAACAACTTGCACGGCCATTTAAATCTCTGATTAGATTGTGGGTTTTTGGGCTGTGACAAAGATTTACATCAACATTTGAGGGATTTTGATTATTCCATGAAGGCTTTTAACTTTTTTTCAAGGGGAGAAACACAGTAATCTGATAAAAGACGTGTCAGTGGAGCTCAGAGGAACGTCTGGTGACCTTTAACCCTCACCCTGGACGGCAGGGGACAGTTGGTGCTGCGGCACAGCMGACTGAACACATCGACATCAATCGGGAGGAAAACAGAGACTGAGAGAAATTAATTCACAAGTGAAAGACAGTAACATCAGCGTTTCGTTCACTGTGACCAAGGGTTAAACTGGTCTCTGAAAGGAGTAAATCCTCCTGGTAATAACCTGCTTCCCTGCACTTGTGGGGGATCTGTTGAACATAATTAGCATCACAAGTTGATTAGATGTTTCTAGAAGACGTGCAGAAATGACACAAATAGTTTAATTACAGAGCTGCCTCCATCTTCTTGCCTTTACTGGTGCTGAGTCATCCTCTTTTCCCTGCAGATCCAGGGATTCCCCAGAAGGCAGATCCCATGGAGTCACTCTTTCTAGTTGTTCGGGAAAGGGGGGGTGATACGGGACGCGTTGACTCCAGAACATTGTGAGGTAGAGTTTAGTGTGAGTGTGTACACTGGAAAGGATAGCTCTTGTTCAACTACTCCACTGAAGGAAACTAATAAGCAGCTACCAGTGTAAAAAAAAAAAAAAAAGGGAAAAAAAAAAGGGAAAACTCCATTTTTGACAGAACTGAGACGTGGCTCAGAGGACAGATGACTTCTTGCAGTGAGATGTACAGCAACCAGGAGGACAACTTTTGTGAGTATGTCTTCGGATGCTGTGTTTTAAAGGAGAGCTTGGCTGTTTTAGGTTTTCACTTCACTGAAGCGGGACTCTGGCTGGTTTTCATCATGGCCTAGAACACTTCATAAATCTTCTTCAGATGGGAAGAGAGAAACTGAACAGGAACAACCAGTTCAACCCTTTTTACATTAAAGTATTTTAATCAGGTCAATACTCCTTCATGGGATAACTGAGCAAAATTGAAATGTGTGTGTGTGTGGGGGGGGGCTTTTTAAAGGAGGGATCGTGCAAAATTGACTTTTTCGAGCTTTATATCATGTTATAATATCATTAACTCATCAAAAACACACCCAGAGTGTTGCTTTGACTTATTTATGCATGTTTGAGGAATCCTTGAATCTCCTGCAGCAGCCATGTGGAACTTCCTAAACGTTTGCTGGTACAAAGCCCCGCCTATTTTTACAAAGCTCCTCCCTGAAGCTCAGTCTGCAGCTGAGTTCCTGCCCCCCTCCTCTGAAGCATTGTCATGAAAATGTGCTGAAGTGGGAGTGTCTGAAATGGTAGGAAGCTCTTAAAGAGACAGAGGCCAATTTCAAGTCAAAGTCAAGTGTATTTTTGATGTAAACAGCATTTTCATAACAACTGAAGCTAAAATAGTTACTTGATTGTGGTAGAGGAAATGCATAATAGCTTTACTTTAAAGAGTTAACATCTTACCTGTTGCAGATAGCTCTTTGAACAATCTCAGTTTTGAAGGAAAAAAAGAGTTAATGAGTCAAAGACTAGTTTAAGCATAACCAAAACCTCCTGTGTTCTCATCAAAGAGCATTTTGTCCTCCCAGTGCTAATAAAACAGCTAACATTGYCCCAGCATTAAAGTCTCCTCCTGTCTGAGTAAATACTGGCCTATTGCCCTCATGTCTGAAGCCAAGAAAGGTCATCAGAACCACCGCTGACCGTCAACTGGACCGTTTACTCTTTGCAGGTCAAACCACTCTGTGAAGGTGCTGCAATGGACTGTTTTCACTGCAACCAAAAAGTTGCTGGATAACTCACAGGAACACYACAAGCTGGAGGATACATTGGCAAAAATGTAAAATAACTAATACGTAAACTAATTAAAACTAACCTAAACTAAAACTAATCATTATAGAAGCAATGACTACTAAAAATGAGCAAATCCACTCTAAAAACTAATTAAAACTAAAACAAAACCCAAAAAAAGTCACAACAAAATAAAGTTAATGAAAAATCTAAAAGTATTATAAGCTTGTGAACCTCAGGCTTTATTATCATCTGAAGCACCTGGACAGGAAGAACTGCAGGGTTAGACTTTAGTTCTGCTTTTAATACAATCATCTCATTTTGTTTGAGGACAAAAGTGAAGGTGTTTCTTTTTTCTTCTTGCTGCAGTAAAAATAAGTAAATTCCTATTTCAAAATACAAGGTCACTATTTATTTGGGTTAAAAGTACAAGATGATCTTTTCATGTTAAAAACTCAGCCCTCCCTGACTTTCATTGTATATTTCACAGCCACAAAATATAAAATATGCATTTAAACGACACCTGGCAAACAGAAAAACACCCTGAGCAAACACTTCTCTGTGAACAAACACCACAAAGCTTATCTGTCTTTGGTGTCATCACATAAAACTATAAAATTGACCATAAAAGGAATAATTAAAGCAAATGCTGCCTCACAGAAAAAAAGTGATTTGAGCCCAGAAGAAAAGAGGAAGTTGAGTCCAGGGGGCCGTAGAGGGGAGTCCTCACTCATCACACATGCTGTCTCCATTTGCACCACAGGAGAGCAGAGAAACTGCAACAGGAAGTGTGTAACAGACCCCGCTATCTCCCCTGTAGATRTCCAGGCCAAAGCAGATGGTCGTTCACTTTTCCTTTTTCTGCACTTCTTCTTTTCCACCCATTCATCCCCTCCCTCGTGTAACTCCTCCTCCTCCTTCTCTTACTTTATCTCTGTCTTCCTGTCTCCTCATTCTTCAACATCCTTCCTTCTCTTCTGCTTTCTGCCCCCCGCCCTGTCCTCCTCCTGGTGGGCTACAGAGGTCCACACTGGAACCATTTCTCCTAAAACAATCCTTTTTCTTGTAATAGTTTTAGTTTCTACAAATGTTTTCATCCACACAGAAACAGAAAAAGACATGTAGTAACTATTCCAGGCCAGCACATGGAGCTGTAATGCTGCCATGAAAAAAAAAAAAAAGCGACATCTTTGTTGTTCCAAGTGGATGCAGGGCTGAAACAATAAAAATGTTTACATGTTACGTGAGGCCTYAATCTGCAATTTGTTCTCTCTGTGTGGCTTTCAGTAACCAGACCTGACCTTTGGACCAATCACAGACTCACAGACTGACTTTGCAGCAACCCAGTCTGCATAATATTAGGCTTCAAAGATTTTAATGAGTTTTTTTAATAGACTATTTTAAAATAAACTTCCTGAACTTTAGCTGCATTGAGTRTCTGTCACAAGTAAAATAGTTTTTCTCATATAATTCAGAGTGGTGTTTTGACATTTCTGCACAAAAAAAGTAAAATGTGCACACAGCAGACGATGCACTTTCCTTTGGCGGCCTGTTTAACCGTTCAGACTTCTGCTTTGATCTTTGGTTCCCACAAGAGGAAATGATAGTTTCAGACTCTGGTGCATCGTGAGCTTCAAACTGACAACATTGTTTACTGAGTAGTGACATCTTTATGTGGAGCGTTTTTTTTTTCCTAGATGAAAGAAGTTAAAGCATAAATTTGTCATAATGTARTTGCGGGACAATAAAAACGTTTGAAAAATTTAGCTTTCTGATTCAGTAAAAAAAAATGAGCGAAAGACCCGGCTCACAGATGAAACTCTGACGTTTTATTGGAAATAAGCACCAGAATGGTTCTGATGAGATGCCTCCCAAACACGATCCACAAAAATGCAAACTGTTTTGCAAAACAAGCTTTTATTTTGACGTGAACATGAGATTAATTTTGGGKCTGTTTTACCATGTCAAACACTTCTTTGTACGTACGTCTAGTGATTAACTACAGCTTATTGACACAAGTTGGCACAAAAATTGTCAGAACTTGCATATAATGAAAATAACTATCCGCTGCTTTCAAATTAAAATTCTTAACATCCACTGTTAACCGACCGGATCCAGACAGTTTTCTACTCTGACTCTCACAACCAAACCACAGCTGAGTGTGAGAATGAGATCCAGCCTTGACAGGAAGGAAGCGTTTCTGCTGAATGTTATGAAAACCTCTCTTAGACCTCCAGCCGGCGTGCTGATAGGAACGAGTGCAGAACCACATCAACACAGCAACAAACAAATCACCAYCTTGTTTTTGTCAATCAGGTTAATCGTTGATTCAAAGCTTGATTTTGCGTCTATTATAAATTTGAGTCCATTATGTTTTCTTTGCATTTTGACGTCCACTGTCCTGTAGTAGTTTCATAGCTGGGAAACAGGAAGCAGATCTGATACGCATTCACAGAAAACATTTGGGATTTGGAACCTGTTTCATCGGTCTTGCTGCCAGGATTGAAATCACGGCTGCTTCAGTCAGTCAAGATGGGCTTTTAAAAATTCTCCCTTAAAGGGATAGTTCAGAACTTTTTATTTTTAAGTGTTGATCTGTGGTGTCTGAAACTATGGGATGAAAGGCAGTGGGCGATGTGTGTTCTTTCGAGGAATGTGAGGTCRTTGACGGCCGTTTACCCAAAGGACAGATTTGCCGAACATTCCTTTGATTTATMCTTGTTAGATTAAAGGTAGAAAAATGTCCTTTTGATCTAATTAAAAGTAACTTTTTGATTATTGTCATTGTCTGGCAACAACAAAGTGTGAGTGGTGAGAGAGGGTGTGGTTATGAGCTGTGGACTGAGGAGCTCCATCACCGGTGGGCCTCTGTACTGAGAAGGTCAGCTGAGGTGGTTCGGTGACTCCTGGATGTGTCACATTTTCCCCTTACGTCACTGGAAGGACCGAAYTGACTGGAGGGATTATGCATCCTCTTTGGTCTACAAATACCCACCAAAAGGAGCCAGAGAGTGCTGCTGGGGAGAGGAGATCTCTGTAACGTTTATTGGTTGAAACCCCAAAGGCAGTCTGGTTAAAACCCACAATTGTACTTAAATGAAAACAAAACCCGGAGGTCGTGACAAACAACTTCCTCAATGACTAAACCTGAAGAACACACTTTTAAAAACTTTTACAGCTGCAGCCCTGGCCTCTATGAGATCACTGCCCAGCACTGCAGAACCAACAGTTAATTATTATCATATCTTTGTTTAATTTTTCCAATTTTCAAATGTCAGCGACACTAAAATGTTGAGTAAACTAAACTCGCGCAGCTAGCCAGGAAATGGCAATTGTTTAACGAGACAATCTGCCATCCTAAGCCTTTTTCACCATAGAGAAACTGTCAACAAATAAGTGTCTTAACAAATTATTCCTCCAGTGAAGCTTTACTTCTCTAAATATAGACCTGCTGTATGTTAGTCATGGGTTTAGTCATGCTTCAGCCACAGCTCCGGGGATGCTGGTGTGTGTTTGTGCTCTTCAGGCCGGGGAGAGCACAGGGAGAAAGATGACCAAATCTTTTCAACACGCACATACACACACACATAATTTAATAACCCCTCTRGTGAAACAAAGCAGTGGGAGGGAGGGAGAGAGCAGATGGACACAACCAGAGAGCAGCATTTTGCCATGTTGTCTTGTACAAACCATCTCTCTCATGCACACATTGTTGTGTTATTTTATTTTCATATTTTAAAAAAATTGTGTAGTAAGTTCACTGATGGTTTGGGACAGCTACGTTGTCCACTAAAAGRTTCTGCCATCACTTTCTCTGAATGAGGGGTGTGACTACTAGTCCACTTGGGAAGGCATCACGTCATTGTGAGAGGGCGTGGCCAAGGGAGCAGAGGCAGCCCAGCCTGAGCTGAAGCTGTGATTGAGAAAGGAGAGAGTGGGAGAGAAGGAAAGAAAAGGCAGAAAAGGAGTGGAAAGGGTTGGGTGAGTTGTTCGTTTTTACATAAACTGTGTTTTCTGCCTTGCTGTGGGGGACAGAGTGGGCTTTAAAGAGAAGGAGGAAGAGTCAGGCTGGGAGAATGAAGGGAGAAACTCAGTTGTGTGTGTGTGTGTGGGGGGGGGGGGGTCATGTGGGGCTTCATGTTGCAGATAATTTCCCAGGTGTTTTCAGTGTGCTGAAGTTTTGAAGCTGGGAGGTGAAGGCTGAGCATTTCTGAACAGTGGGTCTGAGGAAAGAACATAATTTGGCTTGACAGCTTTATACTCACCAAGATTTCTGTTTTCTTTCTTTTCTCATTGTTCAGCCATTGGGAAGAGTTTGGGGTGTGTGTGGGGGGGTCAGCACTTCTATTCTTCCACCCCCCTCACTTTCCCCCTCCCATCTCCTTTTTCTTTCTTCCTTTCCCACCCCCTCTGTCCTCTGCTCTGCAGCATGAGTAGTCAGTTAGTCACAGAAGTCCTGATTTAACTCTTTGAGTAAATGTTTGTGGTTTGATTGTGTTTTGGAGCTTCTTGCTCATCATATCAGTGTTTGCAGTGATTTATTGTTGACAACTCACTCAGAAATCGTTTCTAATTCTGCTTGTCCTGGTGAGAAGTAAGTTAGCTCCAAGCCCTGAAGGCCAGTCTAACTTTGGAAATATTATCTGTTYATCATGTGTTTGATGCGTCACAAGGCCCACTTTTGTCAAGTTTGCCTGATGTGAAGCTGAATAAAACAAACAACAAAGAAGAAACAAACGTTCCTTTAAAGAAATGCATATTGCTCATTTTATCATTTAAATGTGGCAAAACATGCTTTTTTTAAAATCTCATTTGCAGGAATCCTGTGCAACTTTTGTAGGTTATTTGCAGAAATTAACATACTCAAATATATACGGTGAGATTTACAGTGAAAATTTGCACATTTTTTGCAATTCAGTCAGTAACCAGTCACCAACAGATGTAGTTTTGTAGCTTAAAGTGCCTGTGACATCACATTTTTGTAATAAATATGCATGCATTTTTGGAAAGATAACACTGATAGCATATTGCAAAACAAAACAAAAAAAATCACACTGCTGAGATAAACAGCTGTTGAGATATTTGCATGTGAAGCAACAGGAAGTGATGTCAGATTGGAATGTCTGAATGTGAAAAGAGCATTACTACAAAACTACACAGACAAGAGAAAAATCTGATGTTTCTTTCGATTATTTTGAGTCATTATCAGAGAGATGAAGAAGAGCCAGAGTTCAAATAATATTGTTTCAAAAACCAAAGATCAGGGAGTTTTATCTTAAACGATTTTCCCTTTGATCCCACTTCCTGTTTCACTTTATCAGAACCAAATTCAAAAACAAAATTCCCATTTATGTGACAAAATGGGTAAAAAAAAATCACGTGTATTATGCCAAGTTTCTTGAATATAAATATGTTTTCTTTGACATTTTTTATTTGAAGTATATG
>NW_013952429.1:2322762-2352724 GCF_001266775.1 Austrofundulus limnaeus | reverse complement strand
GTATATGCATGTTATTGTAGAAAATTAACTAACATGACATTTTACCCAGCAGGCATTTTTCACAAACCCATTAAAACTCATTAGATACCACCCACAGTCATTGTTTGTGTGCTTGCTAATCCGATTAAGTTGCTGATAAAAATTAACTCAATTACTTGAGATAAAATCTTGACTGTATTTGTTTTGTTTGTTTTTTTTTATCAGTATTGGGAAATAAAATACCAACGGATTATTGATCTTCAGTTCCCTTTTATCATGACGCACATATAGTTTCAGGGGTCTGAAGATGATCTTTTTGTCTTGTTTATTTCAAACCTTGATTCTTTGAATTTTAATCCACTTCTGTTCAAACTGAGCTAAATGTTGGGACAGTTATCTCACACTTTTAATCYATCAGAATGGAATTATTTTGATGAAATGATCAAATGATTCATTTCTGGAGTCAACCCTGTTCAAGATGGCCGCCACAGCTAATCACCATTCAGCTGCACAAAAATGGCCATRCYTCTGTGAATTTTACAGCTAAAATTTGGTGTGGTAGTAGCTGAGAGTTCATAACGCATATACTCTGAGTGCTAAAAGATTATACAAAATGATGAGATTTTGCTGCAGCTCTGCACTTAACGCTGGTTTCAAGGTTTGACCCCTGAGGCAAATTTAAAATTCTGTCTTGAAATGCTGCTGGCCTTACACATTCCTTTTAATATTTTCTTATGTTTTGTTATATTTGCCTGCAGATTGTAGCAGATTCTCTAAAACACAGCATCATTTAGTCAGAAATGACACATATCTGCAAATCCRTGACCCATAAATGTCCAGAGAGGAGATGTCTCTTCTGCTCTACATGTGTCGTGGCTGAGAGGAAGTCAGACATGTCGTGTCCTTTCAGCGCTGACAACACTAGATGATGGTGGGGGTGGGGGGTAGAACGGTGGTGGTCTCTTCGGTGCTGTGGCAGAATAATTAAGTAATTATGGGTCATCTGTCAGTTCTTGATTCAGGGATTGTGACTGGAAGTTACAGATTTGGTTTTGGCTTGGAGACAAATACCTCATTTAAACTAAAATACTTTTTCTCACGATATCAAGATCTTCTCGTTTGTTAGTGCTTGGTGTGTGTGTTGTAAAATAATCTCATGTAATACCTAAGTTAGCCTTTTTTTGTTTTAAATAGTGTTGCTAGCTGTGGCAGCTAACTTGAGATATATTGACTTCAAATGATTATCAGCTTTAGATGTAGCCTATACACAATGATTAACCAGTGGTTCATGAAATATTTTGCTAACAAACAGACAAATGCATGCACATACAGTACAAGCAACAGCATTATTGCTTTTCTGTGGCGGGTGTTAACAGTGAATCTGTTTTATTGGACAGTCTGATGGCGTGACATGAAGGAAAAGTGGCGTCTTTCACTCTGAGTCGTTCCTGAACAGAGTGATGTTTCTCATTTCCTCCCATAAACTGCTGCGTCACATGCAGAGTTGAAGTTATTTGAAAACTAGTCAGCCTGTTTTACCACTTCGTATTTAGTGGGTTCCTGATTTACTGCACTCTGGGCTCTGTTTGTCCTCGGCCCCATACCCTGTCCTTCTGCAGCTGTTAGCTGTTTCTGTGGTTGGACCCTCCTAGTTTCCTTCAATGTTTCTCAGAAATGTTTAAAGCTGTGAGCTATGTTTGTGGTCAGCGAGCTCTCACAATGGTACTCAGCCACACGGTTGGACTTTACTTTTCTCAGTCTGCGCCACCAGCTATCGATCCAAACCCTGCCCGAGGTCATTGAGTTTCGGGTCTTGTCACTGTTGTTGTAAGACTTATCGTGACGCTGCTCTTTATCTCAGTGGGGATGCTCCATCTCTTCGACTCCTATCATTATTTGAGACGTGCTATCTGCAGCACCAGAAGCTTCAGAGCTGYGTTTCAACACGGAGCAGCACCATCTGCTTCGCTCCGCATGAGGCCAAGGGTTACATTCTCTAGAGGCCTTCACAAATGACATTTCTGACAGATGAAGGCAGCCAGCAGGATTCTTTAGACTTTCTTTTTAAATGCCAGTTTCTTTTTGTTTCATATGTAGCCATSATTGACCTCACATCTTCACATCACAGGATTAAAAACAAAACATTTTTTTTTAATTTTAAGGTGTCTTTGTGGGATGAAGTGAAAGAAATCAATGCATAAACCATGAATATGCCTGATAAAGAGAACATCGGGGAAGAAACCYGACAATGTCTTAAGACAAATCTTTTCTATTTTTTGATCGGACCAATTTTAGAGCTTAAGAAGCCACATTAATATAAACTGATATGCTTTTTAGTTCAGTTGTCTTCTTTGACTTGCAGATAATTCTAAACAGTCTCGTATTTATCACCCGAGAATGAAGCAAAACAATCCTAATTCATCAGGACAGTGGTGAGATTTTGCAAACATTTTCCTCCTCGAGATGAACTCCAGCCACGGAGCTCGATGCACTTCAAAGCTGCAGGATATTCATATTGGCAAAACACAGATTACAGAAGTGAAAACATATTATGTTCAGTAAAAGAATGCATTACTGGTTTCTGTTTATCTCCATCTCCTGTCTTTGTTCCCTCTCCCCTTCACAGACACTACAGAGAGATCAACAACAACATCTGTTCTATATTTCTACCCAAACAAAATAATGTAGTGTCATTAGCAAACAGAACACATTTAAACAACCCTGATACATTTAATAAATCATTTATATACAAAATAAACAGCTTTGGTCCAAGTAYAGAACCCTGAGGAGCTCCACATGTGATATTACTGAGTTCAGATCATTAATTTGAACAAACTGTTTCCTATTTTTCAAATAACTAGTTACCCACTGCAGTGCTGATCCTCTAATACCATATTTACTTAGCTTTTCAAGGAGATTTTGTGATCAATTGTGTCAAAGGTTTTCTTTAAATCAACAAAACCACTAACACAGTRCTGCCTTTGATCAACAGCAGTTATTTGTTCAATCAATTCCATGAGAGCCATTGATGTTGAATTGTTGGCTCAAAACTCATACTGACTGTTACTTAAAATATTTTGTTTACTAATAAATTGATCTAATCTGTTAACAAATAATTTCTCTAAAATMTTTGAGAACTGAGGTAACAAGCATATTGGTCTGTAATTGCAATTGCAATTGAAAAAAATCTTTGTTACAGTTCCAAACAGATCTCATTTTTGAAGCTAGAATCTTTGGTTTCATGAAGTTTCTCAATAATACAATGATGACTTTTTTTCTGACCATCACAAGGTCAAGTTTCTCACTGTTTTCATTAAACGTAGAGTTGGATGTCCCTGACRGGACTTTAATGAATGACTTGAGAGCGGAGTGTTGACATGTTGCTGGAGATGCTATGAAAAGAGGATTTTCAGTTAGAGTAAACAGAAACATGTTTCTGGAAAAAGGGAATACAGTCTTAGATGTCCAGGAGGTCACGCAACAAGTCAGTGTAGGAAAGTGTTGCTTCATGAAGAACATCTTTCAATGACATGGTGTATATTGTGTTCAGTCACTTCGGTGCGACTCAAGAACCAGGAAACAAATTCAACATTAGACTTGGATGTWATATGCAAGTAAAGCCATCCATGTTACCCACAGCTGGACCAAAATACAARCCTTTATTTTCCTCAGTTTTGGTGTTGAATCAAAGAATACATTGCTATATAAACATTTTCTTCCTGAGCCCAACCCCTCTGCCGGCAATATGTCAGATCCGGGGCAGAACTCCCTACAGAAGGACTGGGCTCGGTAACAACAGTTCTGATTGTTTAAGTGTTGTGACTGAATAAGGCTACCTAATCATAACTAATCACAAGTACATTCTGTTTAAGGTGGCCGTGACATAAATTACAGTTTAATCATAAAAATTAAGTTAATTATGCAAAATAAGTTATCAAAACATATCCTAGTTGTCCTAGGAAATAAAATAGTGTGTGTAGTGCATTAAAAATGTCAGGAATAAACAGGATACATTTTTTCATATGCAAATGTAGTTTCATCAATCATATTTAAATCTTTGTCAGACTCAACATCTTTTATGAAGACAAGCAGTAAATGTCTAAAAGTGCATTTTGCTGCTCACTGTTATTCTGGGGCGGAGCTAGATTTTTTGTAAATGTTGGTCAGGGTGTTTTTAGGGGCATATTCAAATWAAAAAAAAATCTAGATTTGAAATTTCAAGATGACCGCCACAGCAATTTACAAATGGCTTTAATTCAGCTGTTTAAAAAAAATTAAGCTGTGATTGTATCAAAGAATGAATTTAAAAACATTGAATGCTAGTCACAAATTATAAGCTGAAGATTAGAGTAGACTTGGCTGAAAACACTCTACCTAATTCTAAATGTTAATTAAAAATTGAAGATGGCACCACAGCTATATTTCAGCCAATTTAAGACTTATTCAAATTTGTTGCAATGATCACATTCCAATTATCAATGCTAAGCCCAAATTAAGTTTGCCACTAATGCTAATGCTAAATTTACAAAAGGCTGCAATTCAGCCGTTTTTAAACAAAGACAGCTAAAATATTATAAAGTGCAATAGTRTTAGAAAACGATCTTTAACAAAACCTAAATCCAAAATCCAAGATCCCCACCCACTTGCCCGTTATTTGGGGTGGCCAATCAGGTGCCAGCGGTGGCTCTTGCCACCCCATCCATCCCTCTGGCTCTGGCCCTGCTGTTACTTAAAAGAGTATTATGCACATCTGCTGCTAGTTTTTTCTTATGTAATAAATAATTAGCCTCCAAAACTGACATAGGACCATTTATGTGCTTTGTCTTACTTTGCTTCATATTGCAAGTGTGCTGCGATGCGTTGCTGTGAGAATCAACTGCCAACAAGGGAAAAGAAGTACTTTTTAGATTTGGCAAAGTTACAAACAAGAAAAACGAAAAAAGATGGCTGATTATTGATGGATATGTTCACTAAGAGACACCTGTTGTCAGCAGTAATGCTCAATGTAAAAAGTGTTTTTTTTTTAATTCGTGCTTTATTTTAAGCTATACAAAACCGTTGGGGCAAATAGAAATGCTGTGGTTCAGCTGTGAAGTCCTCAACGACAAACAGGAAACCCAGCATGTATCAGATAAACATGCAGCAGAAAGTCATTTTTACAGGCACCACATGAACGACGGATATATAAGCTTTTATTAAAACAGTGTCAACATTTAAACCGAAGACTTTTTGGAGAAAAAAATGTGCAAACTGTGAACCAAAACGCATGCAGACAGATGTAAAGACGGGTAGGGTAATATGAAACAGTTCTCGTAACTGCCTTCATGTTAAAATAAATGACTGGCGACTGAAATAATCTCTTTGATGGAATTCATTCATTCATGCAAGGAAAAAGGTTCGGCTCATCATATCCCTTCATTCATTAAATAAAGCTCTATCAGCTAATCCTTAAATGGTGCTTTTGTGTTTGATGAAGCAAAGAAAAAGAAAATCCTTTGCTTTGTTTTATCTTCATTCACAACACCTGTTTTTAAAGCTTTATTTCCTTTTTGATCATTTTGAAGGCCAGATTAGATAGATCAGAGACCAAGTACAGGAGCAGTATGTATCCCATGATGCACCTGCTTTTGTCAATTTCTCATACAGCACTGAGCTTCAGCTGTTTTTTTTTTTTTTCAGGTGTTTGATGTATTGTTCTGTCTTGTTTAAGAACAGTTTGGATCTTCTCAGGTGGCTCTGAAGTCATGATCTGGACCTGTATAATTCACACATGACGTGTGAAAACCTCCACTCAGACCTGGATTCAAAAGGTTTTGGTTTCAAAGAAAATGAGCGCAGTTACGTACAACAAGGGGCCGAACCACAGCAGAAATGTTACGATTTCTTTGTAGCGTGAACTGGGCCTAAGGCTTACGTAAAAAACCCTGAAAGTTTCTTTTTTGTTTTGGCAACAGCTTCTGACAATAACAGTTCCCAGCTGAAAAGGAGAAGTGAAAATAAAAGCAGCAGGGTAGGTGCCACTCAGCCTGCTTGACTCAGCTAATGTGTGACAAGGATCCATTATTAGAAGTGTATTAAAGGGTCTGTGGGTCACACAGCACAAAGCACTTTGACTGCAGATTTATAACTAATCTGGATTTTTCACTGAAGCTTCCAGTGCTGTTTGGGTTGACCCTAATATATAGTTTATATTCAGGTTGTGACACTATGAAAACATCTGCAAACACAAGCTAAAGATAAATGAATCCAAATACTTTAAGACACCCGTGTTGACTGTGTTTAACTACGCTGCACTAAATCAGCTTGTGCTGTCTGTAACAGGGAAATTGCATCCAGAGTTTGGGGAAAACCGAAGCTTATTAAGTGGTCAGTTACTGATTAATGAACATAGTTTTAGGTGAGCTGTATATAGTGCCATCAAAGTTCATAAGTTACCTATTAAACTGTCAAAAAAGTGAAATTTAGAAGGACGGATGGAGATTGTTGAGGCTGCGGAAGGCGTGGTGCACCCTTCCTAATGGAAGTTCTTCTGTGTGTCTTGGATGAGAAGGAAATACCTCCGAGGAATTCATCGTTGGATTTTTGGGGTGTGGAAGTGTGGAGGAGGGTGAGTTTTTGATCTGTAAAATACAAGAGCAGCGGTATTCGTGTAGGACGTTTTATCGCCTGTTGGAGCTCTTTTACTGTGTCGGGTGTGTTAAAGACATCAGCAGTATTTTCTGAAACCCATTTAAACTTTACGTGTGTGAGTGCTGCTCACCTGTAGACAGATGAGGGTGGGTGTGTGTCTTCATTCAGCTTTGTGTCTCCGGGTTATTGTGTGACTGCAGATGATAAGTTTCTGTTGCAGCACAGGAAACGGTGTCTCCTCCTACACTGACAGCAGTGTGTCAGCCTCAGCAAGCACACACTAGCACGTTTGGCAGAGCAGAGTTTGTGTTTTAGTTTGCTTGTCGCGGCATCTCCTTGGCACACAGCCTCCATCTTACAAACAATTCTCCCCCTAAAGAAGTGAGGTAAGCTTTGGTTTGATTTGGGCTGTTTTGTCTTTGACCAAGGTCAGCATCTAGATCAGCTTGATTTGTTTAGGACTGTGAAAAAAACCCATGTTTTACTATTTCACTTGGGTAAATAGGTCCATCTAAGTACTTTTTAAATAGGTTTTTATGTTGTACTGTGTGTACTCCTGTTTTAATTTTATTTTGAACATTTCAGGTTATTGTATGAAATGTGGGTGAACACAAATGTGGTRCAGTTATATCCTGTTTCACACAGGAAATGAGCTCCTCACATCGGTATCCTCTCACTTAAATTGCCGCTAACTTCACTTCTTTTGAATTTACTGCTTTTGGTTTTGTTTCAAGATTAGTTTTATTGCTCGGATTTAAAAAAAAATCCTTATTTAGTTTGTATTCAATTTAGTTTTTCTTTGTYTCTCTCAGGGTCAGAGGTCAGCCTGAGCCATAGCAACATGTCCGAGTCCRCCAAGCCCCACCATCCCACCCCTCCAGCCAAGGGGGAGAAGAGCCATGTAGGYGACTTCAGCTACGTGGGCATCGACGCCATCCTGGAGCAGATGAGGAGGAAGGCCATGAAGCAAGGCTTTGAGCTCAACCTCATGGTAGTGGGTGAGTTGCGAAAATGAAATCATTTAACGGAAAAAAATAATYGTGAGCCCCAACCTTGTGATAGGTAGAATCAAGTTAAAGGAGACATATCATGCTAAATCCATACTTTTAGCTGCTAAATGCATTCTGTTGTGGACTTTGAGTCTCTGGGGGTGAAGAAAAGTGGAATTTAGTCTCCCCCAGTGCTGTGTGGAAATCCTTATATACTGTTTAGTAGGGGTGCAACAATACATGTACCCGTATCGAACAGTGCTTTAGGTTCAATACACACTTGTATCGAACAATACAGATTTTTAAAATTTAYTTTATCAACTTGTCTTCTGAAGATGCTCTGTGTTGAAGGATCAGTGGATCTGTGTTCGACTACTCCACCTAGGCTGCATTKTTGAGCACAGATCCACTGAGAGACTTGCTGTTTCAGCAACATTTAATTTAAAWACTGTACTTTTGAGGTTRAACAAATGTTCATAATTAATATAAATAAATTACAAGTTGAAAGGGGCATGGAAATTTCTCTGTTTTGTGTCGAAAAAATTATCGAACCGTGAGACTAAAGTATTGAACCGAACTGAATCGTGAATTTTCTGTATCGTTGCACCCCTACTGTTTAGGTCATATTTTTCAACGCGTTAATTATTATGTCACAGAATTTGCAATTGAACTGTAAAATAAGGTTTGGACTTAACAATTACAGTTTTGCCATCTTCGTCTTTCTCTGGTTTTGGGTCAGACTCAGGCTCCAACATGTAAGGCTGGATGGACAAGTCTTTCATTGTTGACATCTTTTAATTAATTTGTAAATAAAAGGTTTCTGCGCAGCTATATAGTTGTAAACCCTCCATCAAACTAGAATAAACCGTGCTGGAGTGGGGCGGGGTGTGAAGCGCCTTGTTTGTATTTAAAGAGACAGCTTTAAAACGAGTTTATCTGAGACACGACTCAAAAAAGGGGTGAAAGAGGGTCTTGTGGAGTTACAATAAGGAGGATTTCAGACCAAAGCATTGCAGTTCCACTTCCCCAACTGAATGATTCAAAGGTGAAAAAGGTTTTAAAAGCAGGATATGTCTCCTTTTTTAATAGAACTCACACTTTTTCTGCTTCAGACACTTCAAAATCTGAATGTTATTAGTTCAACACAATAAAAAGCTAACACTGCGGGGACACTGTTGCAAATAAAATAAAGTAAAATGCACAGTTCAGATTTATGTTTTCTTAGCAGACTCTGACTTTTAGTATTGCAGTCAGACGGCAAAACTCTGTCTAAAGCTGACATGTATCCACTTGCAGAGCTCTGACACCTCCAGGACAAATAAAACCTGAGTAGTGAAATAAAATATTGTGTAACACTTGAAAGTGCTCTACATGCAAGCCGATGCAGAACTTCAAACCTGAACAAAGAGATCTTSTTGTTATTAGAGGAAGCTTTGATGTACAGCTCAATTGTTGGACATGAGATTTTTTTGAAGTCAGGTGTTTGCAGCGACGGGCTTCTCTTTTAGRTTTGGTCCAAAAACTTCAAAGCGCTCCTCCGTTTCTTTGCTGCGTTACATGTGGATGATGCTTGATGCAGTGTTCGTTTCTACCGTGTAAATAACTTCTTCCTAGTTTCTCATAATGTAGCAGCTGTATAAAGGATAATAAGATACAAAATAGTTTCTGTCAGGCTCCAAAAACCAGAGTAACGATATAAAAGGTCAGGACAGCTGTGAGTCTGAGTCATGTCCCTGTGGTCTCGTGGCATTCAGACAATTCATTTTCCTAATGCCTCCCCTCAACCAGCTGACCTCAGCTAGGGAACTGGACTGTGTGTGTGTGTGTGTGTGTGTGTGTGTGCGTGCGTGCGTGCATGTGTGTGTGTGTGTGTGTGTGTGTGTGCCAGTGACCGAGGCAAAGGAAATATGAGCATGTGTTTGTGGGTGAATACGGTGAGTGGAACTTGAGTGTGAGGTTGGTGTAAAAGAGCACATTTGTCCCTGGGTGGAACAGAGGACCTGGCAGCTCACAGAGCTGAGCCCACGGGGGGCTGCAGACAGGAACACATGGGAAATATGGAAATGAAGGTGCTGAGTTTGTGTAAAAGTTCATTCTGAAGCAAAACTGAAGTCAGTTGGAATGTAGTGCAGTGTTAAAGCAGGTTTTTTTGTTTGCAGATTCACATGGATTGATGATTTTAAATGTGCATGATGTGAGTGAAATGGAAGTTTTAACATCTTTGTAGTGATAAAACCAGAGTAGGTTGCTTTTTATGGACAGATGCTTCAAAGTAAAACACGTAAGTTAAGCAAAACATTCACAAAAATTACTTAAATGTTTTTAAATTGAACAGCACTTTAACCATTAATATGAGGATGAAAATGTTGCAGATTTTCTAACTTTGCAGTGAGCATCTCTGAGTATTCCAAATGTAGCCAAAAACAAAAGATCCAGTCCCAAATATTTCATAATTCAAAATGCTATTTCGTAAACTTTTACACTGCAATCCTTTTTGCAATATGTGATTTATTAATATTATTTTTGCAAAACATCTTATGATATTCACGCAGAAAAAGCTCCAAGCTGTGACAGAAATGTGACAGCTAGCTGCTAGTGTTTGTTTTTGCAATCATCCACACAAGTTCTGTAAACTACAGATTTTGCATTTCCTGTGAAAATACAGAGTGAATGCTTAATGCTGAGAGAATTTTGCCGAAAACTAAAAAAAGCTAAAACAAGACTAAATATAGGTAAAAAAAATTGAACTAGTTGAAATTATCCCAAAAAAAAAACAAACAAAAAGTGCACATTTGACGAATCAAGCAGCAAGAGCTCAAATTAGCTAAAAAGTAGCAAAAATACACAAAACAGCTGAAAAAGCTCAAATTAGAAAAATGTCAGAAAAGAAAAAAAGGCTACAATTAGAAGTCAAAGGAAGCTGAAATTAGAACAAAGGAGTTTAAAAAATAGAACCAGAATAAATATAAATAAATGGTATTTAGAATGTTGAGGACAGATCCATTTATTTTCATTGAGGGGAAAAAAACAGCCAAATAGCTAAATATCTAAAAAATATATAAATATCTGAAGTAGTAATAGTCATAGTCGAAATGCCTTGAATTAGCACAAAAATTGCAGAATGAGATGCCAAAAAACATGTCACATGACTTCACATTGACATGACATTCACACAATAACCACGTGAYGTTAGATTAGGAGTTTCTAAAGATCTGAAATATATTTTTAGTAGCATCAAACTACTTTTAATTTTTGGTGTTTTTAGATCCAAATGAAAATGCTGATGTTATTTCTTACTGTGAAACAGTCTTGATGTGCCTTTCTACTCCCTTTAACATGTGGAATCTGTTTATTATACAGTGAATCACAAAGACAACCATGTTCAGTAGTCATATACATTACATCAGACGTGACTCAAGGGAGTTTATCAACTTGTGGGGGATGTTTTGTGTGTTTGTGTGTGTGGTCTGTGGTAGCCATCTCTTGGCCCCCACAGGTTGCACACCTGACCCCTGTAGTTTCCTGCTCATGCGTCTGGTTTCAAATATTCACATACACGCTCACCTTATGACCCTTTCATTGAGGGTAATGTCATGTCCATGTGGTGCAGTCTGTTTTTAGTTTTGTTGTGGAGAAAGTCTTCGGAGACGTTTTTTTAAACGTCCAGGATTGAAACCACCTGTGGATCTGACATGTTCGTGTGTGTTTTTGTGATCAGGGCAAAGCGGCCTGGGGAAGTCCACCCTGATGAACACACTGTTTAAATCCAAGGTGAGCCGTAATAAGTCAGTGCAGTCTGACCCGGAGGAGAGGATCCCCAAGACAGTCGAGATCAAGTCCATCAGTCACGGTTGGTTCATGTGTGATCTGCACACATGGTGCTCATAACATGTGTTTTCTTTTTGCTATAACCGGGATGATTTCATCCCTCCAAAGTAAACGGTTCTGTAAAAGACTAATAAATACCTGTGTTTAGATGTGGAGGAGAAAGGAGTGAGGATGAAGCTGACAGTCATCGACACTCCAGGCTTTGGGGATCAAATTAATAATGAAAACTGGTGAGTGAAGTCACTTCCCCCGCTGCTCTGGTGCCGTTACTCATTCACAACATGGGATCAGAATTATAAAAGCAGCGATATTTTTTTTAAGTTCTGTGGAAAGGTTATATTTTATTTATTATAAATGGATGAATTCTGTATTTAAACAAAATAAAGTATATTTAGCACAAAAAGTAAGGAAATTAGTGTTTGGTAGATGATTTTCTTTGTTGTAACGCTTCTTGAAACAGCACCTGCGGGGACCAGAAGCTCAAAACAAGAGTCAACAGCAACAGTAAAATAAGCTGTTTGGCAGAGAAGATTTTGCCAATTTTTCATGTGCACAACCCACATACTCAGCTCCACTGCTCATCCCACAAATGCATGTTCCTTACTGTGGCACCGTTTAAAAGAGAAGATAACATAAGTTTTATTGCCCAGAAGCATTGTTACATCAAAGAAATAATGAACCAAACACAAATTTCCTTCTAAGTTAAGTTTATCACTACATTCTAAGTAACTGTGTATGTTTTTGAACTTTCCCACTCCAGCTGGCAGCCCATCATGAAGTTCATCAACGACCAGTATGAAACCTACCTGCAGGAGGAGATCAACATCAACAGGAAGAAGAGGATCCCAGACTCCAGGGTGCACTGCTGCATATACTTCATCCCTCCCACCGGCCACTGGTAAGAGTCCACTTCAGAGAAAACCAGCGTCCTCATCAAGTACTTTACTTTGTCTGAAACAATCACTGAAACGAGTCGAGGCTCTCGAAACGCTTCTTTTACCACCTGTGTGTAAAGAGCTCTTGAACACGTCTTCCATTGAATTTTCTTTTGCTCTCTCCRCTCTGACGGCTCTAAGTGGAACTTATCCTCCCTCTCAGTGCTTTTCGTATAACAGCTCTTGTTTAAGCAACAATTTATTCTGACTTTTTTAAAATTAAACCAAACTATATGATTTATGGTTTGTGTGGTTGTGTTTATAGCCTATGTGCCAGTAGAAAACTAGACTAACCATCCCAGTGCCGTGTGACCCACTCTGCTTCACCTCGACTCGACAGCTGCCCACTTGGAAAACAAGTCCTCAGTATAACCAGGGGATGACACATGATACGTGTGTGTCCTGTTGTTTGACAGATGACATCATCATCTGCTCACGGTTCCACAGCTGCTGCTTTAGAGCGAGCGAGTGTGTGTGTACTTGTGTAAAACAGGGTGCAGGTAGTGGACTGAAGTGGGCTGCAGACATTCTGACACTTGTGTAACTGTGCTTGTGTTTGTGTGTCAGCTAACATGCATCGCCTCCTCGTTGTGAGTTTACTTTTCCGTTTGTTTTTTGGAATCAGAAATGTAAACGTCTTTCTTGCAGTCGACCTGAGGAAGCAGTAAAACAAAGACATGTTTGAACCTGACATGCTTTAGGAATGAAAGCGTGGTTAACACATATTCATCGATGTCATTTTATTCAGAGTCAGACATGTTACAGTAAAGTTTGTTTGGATCACATTATCAGTAGCAACAARTAGCAGTGATCCTCCTGCTGGATTTAGTTAGCTTCATTAAAACCAGTATTTACTATGCTCTGTTGTGAATATAAGATTTGCAAATYATTGTATTCTGGTTTTATATACATTTTACACAACRTCCCAGCTTTGTCAGAATTAAGGTTGTGCATTATGTTATGAAATTGTCATGTGAAGAGACACACACGATGATCCAGCACATGCCTGCACTGTTGTTTCTACACATACTTGGTTCATGCATTTTTTATTAAAGARAAAAAAMSCCACTAAAACTGCTATTGATCTTTTGCAACTGCGTCACCTAATCATACGGAGGCACCGTGACGAACGAACAGATGGATGTTTTAGGTAGAGGGCTTAAGCTTTTACAACGTCATGAACGTCCTATCGAGTGGAGCTTTTTTCAGACGGTGAAACAGACGTGATGAAGTCCCCATGCTCGTCTGGACCGCTCTCCGGCACGTTTTCCAGCAGACTGAAAGCTGGTGTTTRTCGGGCCTTAAAAGCCACTGAATTCAGTCTTTTCTTGCTCCTCAACTATTTCATTTACTTCCTTTTAAACTGTGGACCTTTGCTGACCCACAGCTGTGGAGCTCATTTTGGTGTGTTGGAGGTAGCATGGTGTAAATATGGCTTTTCTTTAAAAGTGAWATGACTGTTGTCAAAACCTTTTCTACCCTGACATATATGAATTATGGCCCAGCACTATTAGGAAGTATTAACCTGGCCCTTGCCTTCCTGCACAGCTCTGCTCAACTCTAGTTTCCATAAACTCTATTGAGAAATAGGGAGTCCAGAYCCTCTGTATGAAGCAAAGTACAAGAGGCTGTTTTTACCAGGCTAAGGAAATATATGAAAATTAATCTTCTTACCTTGTAAAAAGCGTTTGCTGCAAATCCGTAAATGCACTGAGGGCCTCCTGTCCGTACTGTTGATGGCTGCTGTCCATCGCTGTTTTCTATCTTCATCCAAAAGTATGTCATAAAAATGACAGGTTTGGTTTGTTTTCTTGTCTCTGCAACTGACCGTCCAGCACCTTATGACCCTTTTTTCAGGTGAATCAACCAAATATGAGCAATATTAGGCTACCAACTGTCTTAAACGTGCATTTGTTGTTTTGATGTCCGTCATGCAGGAGTGGGCCTCCTTCTGAAGAGCGTGAYGTCACGTGCAATACGTTTGTTTTTATGTGTTTAATTGTTTTGTTTTGTGTTTAATTTTTGCATTTGTGTTCTTTTGCCCCATCCAGCTTTAGATTCATGACTTGTTCAGCGTCGCTCATCTGACTTAACTTTGTGCTGCTCTGTTTATCTTTTCCTTTTTCTCTGCTCGTTGTAACACGTGCTCACCAGTGTTGCATCCTGTTTCAATTCGCGCGCGTGTGTGTGTGTGTGTGTGTGTGTGTGTGTGTGTGTAACAAGCTGGGCCTTCCCTTCATAACCGCCCCTGGGAGTTTTGACTGAAGCAGACTAGCTTTGGCTCAGCTGAGGCTAATTGGAGAGAAACAGATTGCATGATGGGARTTTGTGTGGAGGATCAGCTGAAGGCAAAACTGAGTCAAGAAATAAGAAAAATAAAACTAACATGGAAACAGAACAGAGTTAAAAGACAGTTGTAATAATCACTACAATGGCCATTAAAAGCATTTTGTTGTCATTAAAGTTGGACGATCAAATAATGTAATGCCTGTGACTGTGTGGATCGTTTCTGTCATTGTTACAGTTACAGTTGATACACTATTGGAGTCAACCTAAATAAAAAGAGTTAATTAACCTTAGACATGTAAATGGTGATAATTCAATCAGGGACACAGATATTAAGCTAAAATTTGGTGTGGTAGAAGCTCAGTCATTCCATCAAACACCTAAATACTGTCAAATCATACAAGTTATTATTACTTTGTTTTAATACAGTAATTTGCATGCAGTGTTGATGTGTTCCATCTTAATCCACAAAGAAAAAAAATAGGAAAATTGCAAACAAATAAGCATCTTAAAACACTAATCTGATTAAAAAAATACTTTATCTACCGTTTGCTACAATGACAAGAGGTTGAAACAGTARACAGTTTCTGTGAACCCAGAACAGACTGTAGTCTGCTCTGCCCTCTAGTGGCCATTCTCTTTCATTACATCAACTCTTAAGGAAAGGAGTTCTTGAAATTGACTCGTGGCTTTCTGTGCTCCTGCAGTCTGAGGCCTCTGGATGTGGAGTTCATGAGTCGTCTCAGCAAAGTGGTGAACATCGTACCCGTCATCGCCAAAGCTGACACGCTCACMCTGGAGGAGAGGGACAGCTTTAAACAGACGGTGAGAAGGCATTTATGACGTCAAAACATCTCATGAACAATTTCTATTATAAGTATTTATTAGATGCACATCTACAACTGATCAGCTTTTTTAATTTGATCTTTACCTCAGCTGGCGTTTCAGATATTGAGCTAAAATTTGATGTGGTAGTAGCTGATCATCTGCAACACACTCTTTTAGTTCAATTTTTTTGCAGTATTGCATGAGTTTGCACATATTTTACCAAAATGGCTACAACACTATTGCTTGATTCTAAACCTGTATGACAGGTGGTGAGTGGTATARTAATAGTATATAGTGTTACTTACTGTAGGTACGTGTTTACATTGTGTTATCCCAGCTGATAGCTTCACAGAGGAGTGCAGAGACATGATCAAAYGCTGGCCTTCTCTCATAAATCCACACTTTTCGTCCAGAGGGAGTATTCAGTTCTCTCTGTGTGTCACAGTCATCTCCCTCCTCTATAACACACTCCTCAGTCTGATAACCCTCATAGCTGCACCTTCTCGTTTTTCTGCTGCAACAATTTCTCGTTTCACCTGGTTTGACCGATCGGCTCTTCGTGTCTTCCTCTGAGAGTTTCTATTGGATCATTTTAAACGAGCCTGCCAGTCACCCGCTGTTCCTTTATCCATCCACTCCTTTTTTTTTTTTTCTTTTAGGAAACAATCGTTTTATTTCAGCGAGGTGGAAGCAGCACAGTGGGTGTTTTGGCTGCTGTGTGTTTCCTCTGATGCTGGCAGCAGTGTCCACACAGCGGGTGGTCCTGTCCCTGACAGAGAATAGAAGCTGCAGGGCTGCCGTAGGAGCTGGGTTGTTTTGGTTGGCCTCTCATGCACAGTGTGACCCTGAAAATGATTCACTATAAGCTTTTAGTGCCCTAAAATTTGCTGCTCTGCAACCCCTTCATAAAAAAAAACAATAAATTATTTTTAACTCACTTCATTCTGAGCTTTGAACTCTTCAAAGCAGAAGTTAAACTTTCCTCTGAACTGATCTCAGTTTGAGCTCTACAGCGCTTTAAGAACTTTGTATTTTAGGTGCATATTTGACTCTGTGTTCTTGTTGTGTTGCTGTTCCTGGCTGTGCGCAGATTAGGGAAGAACTGCGAGACAACGGGATCGACGTTTACCCCCAGAAAGAGTTTGACGAGGATGCAGAGGACAGAATGATCAACGACAAAATCAGGGTGAGTTCAGCTGCTGACCTGAGTCCCTGCAGAGTTTAGAAGATGGAGCCGAACACTGCCCTGTAGTAGTTTATAGTTTAATTTAAAGACTCACCTGCTGCCATGTCATGTGTGCATCTGTTTGTGTGTCATGCTGTTAGCAACGTATTTGATGAACCAGCTGGCAGATCWTAAAGAAAGTACCAGGAAGTAATCACTGGCTATACGTTAACAGTATAACTTTTGGAGTCCACCTGATTCAAAATGGCCGCCAGTGTTAATGGAAACACACAGGTGGCCATAACTCTCAGTTTAACAGAAAGCGTGCCAACATTTGCTGTGGTAGTAGCTGAGAGTCATTACCAACATGTTCTCTGAGGGTTTAAAGGCCAAGTCAGATCTTTGTTTTAGCCTGCAAGGTGGCAGCTGGTGTATTACTTCAGGGAAGGTGTCACACTGCAAAAATTAGCCATCTGAAAAACAAGTAGATTATAGTCTGAAACGTCTCAAATTAAGTGAAATAATCTGTCARCGCAGCAACTTGATGAAGCCTCAAAAGTAATGAAAAAAAAACTTTTTTGGTGATATGAGATTGTAAGATTTGGTGAGACTAGACAGTTTTTGCAGTGCTTTCTGTTTCTTATTCATTCATTTATTCATTCATTCATTCATTCATTCATTCATTCATTCATTCCTTCATTTTTTGAGAAATTGAACAAACCCCCTGTTCTGTTTCACATCAGGAGATGATCCCTTTTGCTGTTGTGGGCAGCGATCAGGAGTACCAAGTGAACGGCAAGAGGATTCTGGGAAGGAAAACAAAATGGGGCACCATAGAAGGTGAGAACACAGCTCTGAATACAGATCAGTCAYGTTCACACAGGGGCTGTCAGAAATGTTGAAACGAGGTCAGGCGGTGTTTTTGTTTAGCTCCCAGGCACATGTTTACATGCAGTATGTTTGTTTGACTCTGTAACCTCTGAGACAAAGAAGGAATGTGTGCAGATTCACAGGAACTTTTATCTCTTTGGAAGGAGAACGTAAAGCACAGGCCAGCTACGTTTATCTTGAACAGTCATTGTATGCAAGAGCATTCATGAGGGAATATGTGACTTTTTCTTTATTTTTTATTTTTTTATTTTTTGTAGAAGTGGCAAAACGAGGGTTACTTCAGGTTCTAAAGCCTCTTTCAGACCAAAAGCGGTTTTCATCAAGCTTGCTGCTGAACCCAGCGGCGGGTCCTGTGAGCCGTTTATTCCACAGCAGATCGTACACAATATTTCTGCTGAGCGGAGAAAGCTCCCGGTTATGATACAGTACGGTCGTCTATAATAAATCTGCATTTAAAGAAAGAAAAAACAARCTAACAAAAGATCTTGTACTCTTTATGCATGTAAAAAGGAGAACTCAGGCTGGTGAAGGAGCTCTGTTTTCAGTGACGGAGCAGTTTAATCTTTCTGCACGTTGCTCGGCGCAGGGCCTAACATTTTATGCAGCACATGTTTCTGTGTGCATCATTATCCTGGTAGAAACCAGCCCCCTGTTCGTACAGAGGGTCTGGACTCTCAGCTATTGAGAAGCGATTTCTTCCTGGAGGCGTGGCCTCTGTTGAAGTTTAAAACGATTGGATCTGATTTTCCCAGTTGCTAACGTTTGGCCGTGATGCATGCAGTGCACCAGCTCAGCTRTGAAGGAGGCTAAGCTAAGAGGCTAACTGGAAATTGCGTGCTCTGTAAACAAGCATCCCCTACTGGGAAGAGAGAAGTACGGAGCTGAGCGAGATGGCTGTAAACGAGTGCTGCAGCTTTGTGAGATGAATTTCATTTTAATTTATTTTGAAGCCTTGTCAACACGGACTGACTTCATTCAATTCCTCCGCTGCCTTTGCTAAACTACAGGCAGACTAAAACGGTACAGAAAATCAAYGTTGTCGTTCAAAACTCCTCCTCCTGTTTGCTGATTGGCCCGGCTGAAATTCTACTGGAGAAGTCCTTGTCTATGGGAGAAATCCCAGATGGAGCAGTGAAGGGAAGCTAGAATTGAGTGGAACTGTGCGGGAAGGCAAGGACCAGGCTATGCCTGTGCTGCTGTTTATTAAAAACTCTAAACTGGGGGGACGAACTTGGGGGCCAAAATTTAAGACGTGGTCCAAGTCAAGGGCCAACTTCTCTAATTGTTTACTAAAAAATGCTGTATAACTATTTATATTTTATGTTGTGTTTTGAACATAAATACTCCAACAGATAAAGTAAAAAGATTGAATTCAGAAAGATGTATCATTTGTTTTCATTTTTTAGGCCTTATTCTTAATCAACAACTTTTCCATTTATTATTTCTCAGAGATATGTTTGATCAAAAACCAGCAAATCGGTTAAAAAAGAAAAACATCAATAAAAGTTAAATTAGGATGAGAATACAGGAAAATATGAAAATAATAAATAAATTAACAAACTCATAATGTGAAAGCTWATTTTTTATACCATCATGTTTGCTCTGCAGCTATCATTGTGCTTTATTTTACTTTCAAAGGAAAAAAGTTCTCAGAAAAGAAAAAAAATCTCATGAACTCATGAATCCTTTCAATCAGGGATGCTTTGAACACCTCCATGAAGCTGTAAGGTTGGAGAGGTGAAGCAAAAAACGGCATGAAAATGCAGCTTTTGTCTGACTGACGGCACAATAGCTGCATTTTGGTAAAACCAAGCGACAGCAGGAGGAGACAGGAAGCTGCTGGATGTGTAAACGGGACAAATGGAGCTTAACGTGTTTGGTCTTTATATATCCAGAATCTAAAATTGGGGGGAGATGAATATGTAGGACAGCTGATGAATGAACACAGGAACCTCTCGGTGCTTCTGCAGCAGCTAGAAAACCCGTCTGAACCTCATCTCTCGCAGCACGTTCCCTCGGTGACTCTAATCAGCGCTCGCAGGCCGAGCAGCTATTCCCCTCTCCTCGCCTTCAAAGTGGATTTAATTTCCTGCTCTGAATTTCAAAGCTTTTGCATAAACGGCGCCCTCCTTTTATTTCATTTTCAACCCCTTGACATAATCTCTAATTCCAACATGTGTTAGCCCTACCGGAGGCTCCGCCGACTTGTCATGGGGAGTTTGTTAAAACGTCTCATTTAAACGTCCTCCACTCGGGAGGAGAGATGAGATGTATTAAACTCCTCTAAAGAGGAGGAGTGCGTTATCTTGGCTTAAGAGAACTGCGGCAGATGTGGSTGTGGAGGATTATCCTCAGCTGACTTGTGGGCGATGCTGCCATCTTGTAGTGGTTTAGGGTTTGAGCTGAYGTTTGAGAGATTCAGAAACTGATCACTGTTCTTCTTTTGCAGTCGAGAACGTCGCACATTGTGAGTTTGCTTACCTGCGAGACCTCCTCATCAGGTGGGAATTCATGTTATCTTTGATTTATTCTTTCAGGTGGGAGGGGTGACTAAAAACAGGTATTGACTGAGGCTTCATTATAAAGCGGCTCTGAATCGATGAAGTTTTCATTCTCTTTAAAAATCAATACAAATGATATTTCTTCAGTTCTGCTTCTACAGTGTTCCCTCCTTTTAGCACGACTCTTTCAGGCTGAGAAACTTTATTTGCTTGCTGAGTTCTGACCTGACTCTGCTGTCAAACTACAAACTAAAAGCAAAGTTAGTTTCCTAATAAAGTATCACAGAAAGACACTTATGGGTGAAAAATCCCACCACAGCACTAAAACAGCCCCTCAGCAAGATTTTAATGATTTTTTTTTCTCTATTTAAGGAATTTTATTTAGTTAGTTTTTAAGTTTTTTTTTTTTTTAAGCTGGTATAAACTAAGGAGTTCACTTTTTTGTCACTTCCTGTTTCACTTTAGACATGCCAAGTAAAATAAAGAAAAAGTTATTTGACAAAAGGGCATTATGGCAAATTTCTTAAAGCAGACCACATTTTGTATGATGGATGGATGGATGGATGGATGGATGGATGGATAGATAGATGGATTCTACACCACAGTCCTATCTATGTTACCTTCAGTTGTTATGAAAACATTGTATATAACAATAATTAATTTGACTTTCTAACAGGGATGTCCCAATCCA
Source organism: Austrofundulus limnaeus (assembly GCF_001266775.1). Taxonomy (NCBI): domain Eukaryota; kingdom Metazoa; phylum Chordata; class Actinopteri; order Cyprinodontiformes; family Rivulidae; genus Austrofundulus; species Austrofundulus limnaeus. The sequence continues at coordinate 2,332,001 of NW_013952429.1, read as the reverse complement.
GATTTTTTGGCTCCCGATACAATCCGATGTTTTTACTGATTAGTCTTTCCGGTACCGATCCGATAGCTTTATTTCTTTCCAAGTGACAAGTTTGGTAGTATTAAAGYGAGCCCTGCTGTTCCCACCATGAGAAACATCCAGTTTGCAGATTTTGCAAGCTGCAGTTTCAGCATCATTGTTTTCCAGTGAAAAGTGTTCTCACACTGTGGACATGGTTGTATACTTAAGTGCGTCTCGACTTCTTAACGGCAGTTGTAAAGCATGATGATGCTGAAAACTGGATCGGCCCTGTCACATGACTAAATCCGATTAAAAATGACCATATCTGCCACCCATACMGACTATCTGATCGGGACATCCCTGCTTCCTAAATACCTTGAAACCTGAACCTTGAAACTTGAACCTCTGCCTATTTAAGAACCTCCTACTGTTTCTGACGCTCCCACTTCAGCACGTCTTCACGATGCTTCATGCCATTTACAAGCTTTTGTAGGAGAAAAGTCCAACTAGACAAACTGTGTCCTCCTTAGGAATTGTTAAAAGAGGATAGTCTCTTTGGCGTTCAAAATTTTTTTCCTAAATGAAAGTATTTTATAATCTGATGAGGTCTGAACTGAAGTAGCTAGCATTACAAGCTCAACAGACATGCAGCTCCAACTGGTGTTTGCTAATTGTTGCTGGCACGGAGCTGTGTGGGGGAGGGGTGTTCTGTGGGGCGGGGGCTCGGCTGCAGACTGAGCTCCAGGGAGGAGCTATGTACAAATAGGCGGTGCTTTGTAGCAGCAAGCGTTTGGGCAGCTCCGCGTGGCTGCAGGAGATTCTCAAAAAATGCATGAATGAGTCAAAGCAACACTTTGGGTATGTTTCTGATGAGGGAATGACATAACATGACATTTGTATTTTTTTGGCAGTTTTTAAAACAATGCAAATATTGTGAAGTGGTTTTTTCTCTCTTCTATAATTAAGACATCTTTTTATTTTATTTCAGGACACACATGCAGAACATCAAAGACATCACAGGCAGCATCCACTACGAGACTTACCGTGTCCGCCGATTAAACGAGTCCAACGGCCACCTCATCTCTCAGCCCTCAGACGTGCAGCCGAAGGCCAACGGTCATCTGGAGGTGCAGCCTGCGGCCCTGCAGGCCAACGGAGTGGCTGCTCAGCAYGAAGCTCTGTCCCACGAGATGTAGAGAGGGGCGGGCACCGGCGGGCATGAACATACACTCAGACATGAACCGGCTCACACACACTGACCATGTGAAGATCCTTTGAAATACACAGGTGGACTACCAACTTCAGCTGTTTTTTTTTTCTCTCTGACCTTCTCTCCTCTTTTCAGTTCTGTTCAATAGGCTCTCATCTGGATTGGTATTGCAAAGGTTGTCAGATCACAAGTTAGATTTTTAAGCGTTGGAAACATAACAGCAACAGAGGAAAACTTCCTTTGCACAGAAAAAAAAATACCCAATGAACTGTCCAGATGGGAACAAACAACATCATTTAAAATGAAGCAACCTGCCTGGTTTGTTTTGTGCTGTGGTGTATAGATTGTATAGTCACTAGGGTTACAGTAGGGACATTTAGATTAGCTCTATATATGGATAATGTCGTCGACACCTCCACACTGTAAAATGAAAAGAAAGCAGTGGTAGTGTGGAGCAGTTTGCAGAAAAAGGAGAACCCCTTGTCATTTTTTTCTGTTGAGATGTTTTAACGAAACCTTTTTGCCAAACCTTACCATGTCTTTCTATATATTGCCAACCATGTTGTGTGTTTCCTCTTACATTGCTCATTTACTGTTGTAATTTTATTGCTTATGTTGATGTTCTAATATTGTTGTACAAGATGGGAGTGCAGCGGTTGTCCCATGCAGCTGTTTTGTCCATATTTCCGACTGTAAACCAAATAAAAATGCATTTCTTGTTCTTAAAAAAAGCACATACAGTATATAGTGTTTACTTATGAGTAGGTATTTATATGTGTAGTTTAATGTAATCCAATTGATTCCACTTAAGTTTAATGCAGGTCTTAAACTGTGATTAAAATTGTAGGTCGTTTCCATTCTTTCAGCATGTTCCCTATTTTTGAGACTGCTCYGTGTTTAACATCAAACAACTTTATTCATTATAGAATTATTCTTTCCAACATGACAATTACATGCATAATATTACAACCACATGCTGCAGATTTTCTGTTACGACTGTGATGAAGGATTGGTGTCTGGAAAAAATAAAAAATAAATCTTGCCCGTAAATTAATGCAAACAGATTTCAGCAGCTAAAAAGTGAATATTTTTGATATCACAAAAGCTCAAGGGATGTTTTATAGGATAAATCTATTTATACCAGTCTGATTTTCAAATGCAATGTTGAGTTTACCCAAAATTATTTTCTAAACAAAATTGAGAAGAACTAATGTGTCTTATCAGATAAAGTGAATTAAACTTTGTGTACTGTTGTATAGTTCTTGTGTCGTTTGTGTCATTGTAGACTRAGGTTTGGTATCTTTGATATGCTATCTGAAAGAATAAAGATTGATATTTTTATTGTTTGAAGTGGATTGTCTTGATAAAAGGAGCAACTGTGACTTTGAATCTGCAGGTTGAAAAAGTTACAATTTTTTTTTTCAAGAGATTCTGTGGAAATATGAACATTTAGTATCTTACCTGTTGCAGATAGTTTTTTGAACAGGCTCAGTTTGGAGAAATGTGTTTCTTTCTGACAAGATGGTTGAGGTAAATGCTCAGAACATGGCCTCAAAAATTTCAAACTATAAAAACATTAAGCAGAAGTTAAAATGTGTTATCACTGCATCTGCTCATATGATGACTCAGCATATTAATAATTTTGAACATTTGTTTAAATATACCTTGATTAGGTAATTTTTCCATCATAATTATGCACTTTTTTTTCCCGGTTAATAAATCGAAACCTTCTATCTATGAGAAACAAATGTTAGGTGTCTCCAGTATACACTTACTAAAATGCCATTTCTCAAAAATAAAGAGAAAACTTCTATTTCTAGCATTCAGTTAAAACAACCTGAAGATGTGGTGAAAAGTTTTTCTCTGTTCCCTCAGTCAGCAGATCTCACTCTTAGTGAAGATACCTGGTTGTAAAGTTAGATCTAAAATAAAATATCTGTTTTGCATGAAGTTTTAATCAAGCGTATCAAAAAACAGACAAATAATATGGCTAGTTACCTTTTCAGGAAGAAGTGGAACCTTACATCAAAAAGACTGCATGAGGTCAAAAAGTGCGCCTGTCAAACTGGAGATCTTCCCACTGGTTCCATGAACAGAGGGGGTGGGAGGTGTGAAGTCAAGCTTGGGAGCACAAGGGTAGAAACCTTTGTACGATCACCTGCTGGCTCAGAGACTAGAAAGATGATTCAAAACATTTGAGCTCTGTGGAAGGTGCAACTAAACATGGATTAATCTGAAAAACTGAGAGGAAGCTGGTAAGAAAGCAAACTTTTGAAACAACACTGTTGTCTCTGAGATGATGCTGCAGCTGATGCAGGCAGAGCTAAGTGCTAATGAGGGTGTGGCCCAAACATTTCCAATCTCTTGTCTTGTGTGTCTTGGTTTAGAACAATTACAAGAGTTAGTTTGATTTGCTAAACGTTTTAGGTAAACTATTGATTACTTATTTGCTCAWTGATAATGTGTTTAGTACTGTGAGTATTTCTTTGTAGCAATTTTTACAAATATCTATGAAAAAGAAGACAGTCATGAAGTATTTAATTACAGATTTTGAAAATAGCCAYGAGTTGTTCGAAGTTTAATGCTGTTGAAGAAAATAGATTCATTAAAATTCATGGCAGAGGAAATAAGAATGGAATGAAAGAAAATAAAGAAAGGAGGATTATTTAGGAAAGCACAGTTAAATAACTAACTCAACAGTAACAAATCACAATAAAAACACTGAAGCTWACACTTTGTGGTAAGGAACCACAAAAGTTATAAGTAATTTATCTCAAACCTGCACTAATAGTTGGCTCTAAATGACAGAAATGTAGCGTGTCACATTCACAGCCCAATCCCCACAGAGAGGAAATGTGCAGGAGCACAACACTGTGCACACTTCAGACTGCTTTAATATGACTCCTCATTTACACCTCTAGTTACACACCTTCTCAACTTCCCCACTAACAGTAATGTGTCAACAGTGTTGCTTTGGCGGAGGTCGCGGTCTTCGTTGCACAAATTGGAGCCCCTGCTGTGGCTTTAGTTTCAGTCTCTGTGTGGGATTCAGCCTCTCGCTGCTGAGCGCAGTCATGTTTTGGTGACAAATGTGAAGGTGAGAGACGACAAACCTGCAGGAAGACGAGTTTCCACCGAAAACTCCCCTGAAACGAAATCCTCTGGTTCCCAGGCTGCCTCGCTCAGCATGCAGGTGAGTGATAATAGAGTTCTGGCACCAACATGACAGCATCTGATCCAAGGCTGGTAGGGGTGGTGGACATATTTAGAAATGTGTTTGACCCCACATTGACGCAAGACATTATCATGTGAGCACCAGAACTATTTCTCAYGCTCACGAAAAAAATCTTACTTTAAAATAGTTTGACAAAGTTTGACCTGTATGTTCATTCATCAACATCCCCTTACCAGTCCGAATTAATATGTCAATGTAGCCCAACTAACAAGTTTTATCTTATCCATTTTACTTTCAGTGGTTTCTAAGTTCAATTCTATACAACAATCAAGCATCTATGTTACTTTCAGGTGTGTTGATTGTGATTGTAAGAATGCTGTGTTCATGCTGTAGATTACAGCTTTGTGCTGTCATTTTATGCCTTTACAACCCATCAGAGCAAGTTTTCAATATCATATGAATGTACAACGTTTAGTTACACCCAATAGGGTGATATTTTATCATCTCTGATCATTTTTATTGCCCTGCAATAATAAAAATATACTTTTTCAAAGCAGTTATGTCTAGAGCAGGCCTAACCTTTTTTACACATTTCATATTTTGCACAATAACATTGTCACCCTTGGTTAAAATAATTTATAAGAGATAATATTTTACATTTAGATACTTCTTTGGTGGGGAACTCGAAAAGTAAATTTCTGGATGTGTCTGGTAAAAATATAAAAGGTAAATACCAGTGAAAATAAAAATATTTTTGTTATTATGGGTATCTGTTGAGCCTGATTGGACTGATTTATTAAAGGGATGAAGAATTAAGACCATTAATTAGTTGTAATATTCCAGACTCAGTAATTATGTGTTACATGAGACAGGACATGTTTTTTGACACCAAACAACACCTCCCACCCCCATTAGAGGCCGTGTGGTCCCTCATATTTCACACGGCTAAAACACCTGTATTTATGTCTGCAGAGTAATCATTCTATTTATCACATTTTCACTTTCATCTCTTAATATATTGTAGCCTTTTAGATGTATTTCACGATGTATTTCACATTTAATTAATTTAATAAAAAATACCTTTTGACATATGTTGTCTGTTAATTTGTAGAAGTCTAGATTTAAGTTATATAGTATAGGTCCATGTCACACCTAAAATATTTAACACTGTGCTGGAATAAAATATTTTAAAAACAAAAATAAATTGTGAAGTTAAATAGTTTAATATTCATTAAATATATAGTGTATCAAACTGGCAGCTGTTAAGCTAGAGCTGTGGCAAACACTGACTTGCACCTTATTATTATTCTGCACATAGATCCTAATTTGTAACAATGACAACCAGAGGTGGGACCAAGTCATTGACCAAGTCTTAAGCCTTTATCCTGAATTCAGAGTCAAGTCTCAAGTCATAACAAAAAACTGTCAAGTAATTTTTCAAGTTTTGAAATCTGATGAATTTATCCCATACAGCTCACGCACACATATATACAGAGTTTTAAAAAATGACAGTCTGACTTTATTTATATGTAATGAGTGAAGTTAATTAATGGGTCCCACTTTATAAATRACGTGTATTAAACTTTAAATTTTTGATAAAATATCAAGTATTTTCAAGTAAAMAGTGTCAAGTCCAATGTAAGTCCAAGTCATTGGTGTAAAAGTCCAAGTCAAGTTACAAGATGCTGAACATTGTTTTAAAGTCAAGTCTAAAGTCATAATATTAATGACTCGAGTCTGACTTGGGTCCAGGTCATGTGACTCGAGTCCCCACCTCTGCTGACACGTGTTTACTGGTGGATAATTCACACGAGTCTGTTTACAGCTAACATTATGTGTTGCAGACCAGCTGACCTGAATGACTGTTTTTCTGCAGCATAGTTCGAGCAAAGCAAAGAAGAAACACAAATTAAATGTTCTTCCTTGAGCTTTTGTCTGTGAATTTCACWGTTTGCTACAGTTTACAGCAAAGCATTTAGTTCCTTATGTGGTATTCTTCCTTTTTTGGGGGCTCTGCACAGACATGCATGTGGTACATGTTGATCCACAGTCAACACACAGCAATGGTGCATGTCTCAAACCACGTGACGTCCAATCTAGTAATTTACATCAACGGTATAAACTTAGTTTGAGGTGAAAGGCTGGGAGGAACGAGTGGGGGAGGGTCTGCTGGAACTGAGGCAGCTCTGGCTGAATTCAAAGACACTGGGAGGAATGAGAAGATGAGGGGACGGTCGCTCTGCATAACCAATCAGAGACAATAGTGATAGCAAGCGCTCCTGCATTCTTGACAGGACTGATTGTTTTAATGCAGGAATGGAAGCGGGGGGTGGGGGCATTAAAGGAATCAGGWTGTAAGATGTTGGCAGGTGCATGGTGCACTATAATGAGCTGCCCCCACCACAAAGCCAAGGACATATACCCAAGGGGAACTGATTGAATGCCATGCCAATAAAACGAGGCAGTTTCATGCACCATTGACCGAGTTGGCATCCTCACAGTCACACTGTGATGAACCCCCCCCCCCCCCCCCGCTTCGAGGTCAAGATAATATGAATTACATTTTGTTCCTCTGTGGATTCGCTCGCTCTGAGGCAGAATGAAACCATACCCCTTCAGTCAATTCTTCTTTTTCTTCTTCTCTCCTTCCAGTTTGTGTTTTTCACTGCACGTCAAAATAAGGGGAAAATCGGATTGAGTGTTTGTTTGGTGTAATGAAAAGATCAAATTCTGCTTCACAATAGGTGGGTAGAGGAATAATCAGATTTGAGCCAGCGGCGCACATACAGCCCGGAGAGATCGGCCTTTCATTTTCTCYGTTGGTGGAGCAGCGTGTCCCTGAGCGGGCTAATAGAATGCTTGTCCCGAATCTTCTCAGCCATGAACTTTTCTTTGTATCAATTACATTCAGTCTGGAAGCATGCCTTTAAACAAAATAAAGGGTTTTCTCTAAAATCACATTTTAACAACAATAAGAAAAAAAAGAGCTCAGTGATGTTTCATCAAAAAGCTGCAGGTTTTTCCCACTTCTCCTTTTAAAAGCACTTGAAAGAACATGTGAACAGAATAGAGAGCATTTTTTTCTTTTTAAAAATTGTACATTTGTTTTAGGCAAATGTAATTCTTTATAAAATTAATTGATAGGACAGTAATCTCAGTAATAACATGCAGCCTAGCAGATGGAGAGGAGTGGTTTACATGGTGATGAAAGACTTGCAGGGGGACATATTGAGGTTAATACTGTGTGGACTGCTGCACCATCAGGTGCTTTTGAAGTTCTTTTATCTTTTTATTTAGTTCAGCACTTCAAAACCTATTCCCAGATGTCATTTGTTGAACAGATTTTTATRCTTTTCAGTTGTTGCTCCTATTTGAGAAGCCACTTTTTAAAATGAGGAAAAAACATGGTTTTATGCATTTGTTAAAAACACAGCTTTGCTTAGGTTATTATGAAWTTTTACTCAAGTAAGAGTAGTGATACCTTTAATTCAAGTAAAGTAAAAAGACTAAATTCTAGTCAAACAAGTCATTTTATTGAGCTGGGTTGGAGCAGTGTTTGGGTTTGTGCCGCAGATATTGCAGCACTGCCTCCTGCTGTTTGTTCGCAGTCGTAGCAAGTCTGTGTCAGCAGGAGCAAAATGGCTGAAATGATATATTTTCTTTCTTTTTGTCTTTGTCATAATAAAAAAAATACTGATTCTCCAACTTTGACTCCATCCACCTCTGCTCCCTTTGCCCCTCTGCTCACTCTTGTTATCAGTTCACTGTTTCCTCAAGGAAAATATAAGTTAAGCTTACCTTATTTACATTTAAATGATCAGATTTTCTTCTGTATGAAAAATATGCAAATTTGCCCTTTTCTGGAGTCTTGCAGGCATTCGGTGTGTAGATTTGTTGTGAGGGGACGAGAAAAATAATAGCCTTGCCCTCTAGTAAAAAAAAACACACCCAAGTCTGGATTTCTGGACCTCATGAATTTTGTAATGATCAATTTTGTTTACCGAACCTTATCCGAGACTTATCAAGACATTTGAGCTGTGGGGGTAAATAACATAAGATTGATGTAGACCYAAAATGTCCATCTTTCTTCTGTTTTCACCCGTGGTTGCTGCCTCTTGCAGTGTTCAGACTATCATCTTTCATTTTCTTCATCTGATGGCCTCTAAATTCCACCATCAGAGTGTGTTTTGGTGAGATGTGAGGGGTGGGCGGCGGGGTGCACCGGGCACATCTTAAATCCTCTGTGTGTCGGAGCAGGAGGGGAAATGAAAAGCAAAACCTCCAGCGTGGGCTGGATGAAAAGMATATATATAATTCTGACCAATCTGCTGTGGACGTACTCATCTCTGCAGTTTTGGAGCCGGTGACGCCAACAGGATCAGTGAGCTCCAGAAGGCAGGCTCCATTATCGGCTGTAAACAAAACACTTTTCAGGCTGTGGTGGAGTGGAGGACACGGGACAAAGTGTTATCACCATCCGGACCACCCTGTCCAGCACTCTGACAAAACAAACAAACTGATACAATTCTGCAGCCATACCTCATTTTTCCCCAATATATATATAAATTTTCAAATCCTATTATTTTCTTTCCATTACCTGCCTCACCCACCCATCTTATAATATCATGAGACATGAAATATGTATAAAGTTGCTGCTTAAAGAATCCTCCTGCACCCCCTCGTGGAACGAATGGCCATGCATCATGTTGATGTGCGTGCAAGAAAATGTGTGTATGTGTGTATTAGAGTGGCTGGAGAAGAAGAAAAGCACTCGAGCAAATAGCTTTCTGTCCAGCACATAGCCAGCTCCCCTCTTTATTTCCTCTGGATAGTGAGGCAAGTCTCAAACAACAC